>NC_083335.1:23974571-24278500 GCF_963455315.2 Globicephala melas | reverse complement strand
GGCATCTAGCCCCTTCCTTTTTGTTTTTGAATACTTCTTTTGGCCCCATGTCATGAAATGCCCCAGACTCATTCTCTAATTGCTTTTTCCTTTTAATGTAAAGGCTTTTTTGTGCATGTGTTTGGAGGTCACTTAGAATTCCTCAAGTTGGAAGCAACTGTCTTCCCCTAAGGAGGTGCTTGAGTGATTGAGAATCGCCTTTGAAATGCCACCTCAAGCCAATGAGTAATGAGTTTGGCTGATAAAAGGGAGCAGACCCTTTACATTCTCTTCTCTGACCCACCCATTCCCATCAAAACTGACCCACCCACTTTCCCATCTGTCCTGGCATCTAATCAGACATGCTAATGGCTAAAAAAGATTCTATTTAATCCCCCTCCCAAGATAGGCTTTTTTTCAAAACCCTAAACCTGAAAAAGTAAGCCTAACACTGGCTTCCTAGCAGATAAGGGTGACCATGTGGGACCCCTTAAATCACACCCAATTATCAGCGGCTTGTTCTGCCTGCTTTGCATGAATGGAAGGGAGCAGTAGCGCAAATAATCTAAAGATCATTTCCACTTGGTTTGGGAATGCACCGCATGGTGTTGTTGTAGCTGATTTGCTTTGCTAATTTTGTTCTACTTAAGCTAATATTGAGATTGGTTCACATTTGTGTGTGTGTGTGTGTGTGTGTGTGTGGTACGCGGGCCTCTCACTGTTGTGGCCTCTCCCGCTGCGGAGCACAGGCTCCGGACGCGCAGGCCCAGCGGCCATGGCTCACGGGCCCAGCCGCTCCGTGGCACGTGGGATCTTCCCGGACCGGGGCACGAACCCGCGTCCCCTGCATCGGCAGGCGGACTCCCAACCACTGCGCCACCAGGGAAGGCCCTGGTTCACATTTTTTAAGCTCATCTGGGCCAGAAGAGGGAAGAGATAGTGGTGTGGCCCACTCTGAGATGAAGGAAAACTGACCACGATCATGAAGGGGACATGAACATTCTATGTGAGGGCTAACAGATCAAGAAGATCAGTGCAAAAGGATCAAGATAGAACTTTGCGAATTACACATGGGTAGAATAGGCCCACCTACCCCGTGGGCACTGAAAAGCTAGTCTTCCCAATGGCCTTCCCAGAATCTGAAATTCTCTTCATTAATAGCCTACATAAAGGGTGGTAATCATGCAATAACTATAGTTAAAGCGTTATGTAACCTAAGAGGAGTAACATTTCCTAGAAGACACATTAGCAGTTCATCTGACTAAATCATCAGTCACTATTGTCACCTCGTAGAAAAAGCACTGAAGGGGTGAGACACAAGACAGTTCTACCTTGATGGGGCCTGGGTATACTAAGAAGCCCCTGGGCAGCTATGGTGGAAGGACAGGAGCACTTGGGTGATTTGGGGGGTGGGCTGGAAGGGTTGCTGAAGGAGAGTTAGACAACTTTCACCTCTTTCCTTCCCACGTTTTTCTTAGTTTCCTGCTCATGATAGACATAGAGAATATGCAGATGTCTCAAATAAATGCTTCCCTTTCTTATTCTCTTCCTTCTGGGCAACTGGACTTTCAAGGGCTTCTAGAGATTTCAGAGATCATTGGTTTTCTTTTTGTCCTTTAGAGCCTAACTATACATTGCACTTCCAACCCTACAAGCTGCAGCAAGGGACCATGGGGCTATTGAAATTTCTTTCTCTTTTTCTCATTGCAGTCTGCTCCCAGTTCTCGAGAGGGGTGTATGCCATCTTTGGATTCTATGACCAGATGTCAATGAACACTCTGACCTCCTTCTGTGGAGCTCTGCACACATCCTTTGTCACACCCAGCTTCCCCACTGATGCAGATGTGCAGTTTGTCATCCAGATGCGCCCAGCCTTGAAGGGCGCTATTCTGAGTCTTTTGGGTCACTACAAGTGGGAGAAGTTTGTGTACCTTTACGACACAGAAAGAGGTAAGAAGAGGCATGTGCTCTCCTCTTTGAATATTCATGTAACAGTGGTGTTCAACCTTCCTCAACTCATGCTTGTCCCCTTCTCTTCCAATAAATCTCATATTCTTTTAAAATTGTAATTAATATTCAAAATGAATTTAAGAGTGAGGCCAAAAAAGAATCAAAACAATAGCCACTTTAGAATCTAGTTTTTCAAATTGTACATGTCCTCCCACCCCCAACTTTGAAAAGGGGTTTCGGATTATCCTCCTGGTTGAACCACTGTTGTTGAAAAAAGAACCCTTCCCCCTCCCCCAAATAATTTATGTGGTTTACGTACACAAATTAAAAGCAGCTTAGTCTAAAATAGAGAGAGGTCTAAGCTGGAAAGGTTTTGGAGAATTAATCCTGCCAGAGACTATACTTATCCTCATCTCATAGATGAGAAAACTGAAGCCCAAAGAGGAAAAGTGCTTTTTCACACAGTAGTTTAACCACAGAGCTGGGACTGGTGGCAATGTCTCTGGCTTCCAGATCACATTAGGTGTCCAGATTATGGGGCTTCAACAATTATCTGATGGAAATAATGAATGGAGACTGGCTAACCCGGGTTTTGGGGGTGGATAGTTTTTCTAATAGTAAGACATATTATATTGAATCTATTGAGGACAATTATATTGAAACAGTCTCAAAAATTAGGGGTCTGATCTTAAATAGTATAGAGTTAGGTATACACATCATAATGCAGCTAAACAGACTCCTCTAAAACCCAGTTATCTTTGAGGGCTTCCTCAGTAGAACCAAGGGATCCTATCACCGTGAGATTCCAAAAGATGACGTTACTTTATCACTTGTTTGCGTGTAATCCAGGTTATACACAGGGAATGGCTCTCTCTGACTCAGGACTTCCTGACTCAGAGAAAGAAGGAGCAAATGGAAGTCCTATCTGCCTGAGGGGTCCCTGGAAATGACATGCTTATAGGTAACTTAACTTGAAGGGCCATTTTGTTTTTAGGAATCCAGAGAACTCTTCACTTCGCTCTCATTTTGATTCATCATCAAACCCTGTCAGGAAACACTAAGGCCTGTATTTGCTTATGGCACCTACCTCCAGAATATTATCAAATTTCATGAACCTGCAGCAGGAGAGCAGAGTTCTAGTCCATGCTCTGCCACTAACTAGCTCTCTGACCTTGACCAACTCATTCAATCTCTCTTGGCCTTGATCTCCTCACCAAAGCTATGTCCCTTCTTAATGTAATATCTATGATTTTTTTAACATTATACTAGACATAGGACACTTTGTATCTTATTACTAATCCTAACTTACATCTTATCAGTTAATTAGTCAACCAATCTACAAGCTGTTATCAATCCTCAATGGTTTATTCAAATCTCGTGATACATGCTTATATAATACTGTTCCAGTAGGGGTAGACAGAAAAGGACATTCATGAAACAATTCATGAACAACTTTTAGAGCAAAGTATCAAACTCAGTACCAAATTGAGTGCTACACTACAGATTCTGATTGCTATGAGAATTGTGAAAAGGTAGCACTAGAGTTTTTGAAGGCTGGCTAGAGGAGCCAGGCCTTAAAGGATGTATAAGCTGTGGATTGGAAGAGAAGAAGGAAATGGACTTTGGGGAAGAGGAAAGGAACATGAACAAAGGGCAGGATCGGGAAGGAGTGCTGTGTGTTCCCACAGATCTTTGCCTGACTAGAGTACCAAAATAGTTTGAATGTTCTAATTCACAGTTTGCTAAATTTTAATGCATTTCATTTCTTTCAAACACTGAGGATGAATTAGCCTATTTCCATGTACTATATACAGTGTAGTCTGGTGCATAAAAATCTAATTTTCAGAACTGAAGTTTGTAAATTAGACAGCTTCTCTCCTGTAACTTTTTAAAACTAAATATCAGTTCTGCTAATGCTATAGCCT
Organism: Globicephala melas; assembly: GCF_963455315.2. Lineage (NCBI taxonomy): Eukaryota > Metazoa > Chordata > Mammalia > Artiodactyla > Delphinidae > Globicephala > Globicephala melas. Next base: position 24,274,646 of record NC_083335.1, on the reverse strand, counting down.
CTCATTTATTGAAAAGCAGGAGACACAAGTTAATGTATTCTCTTCTCATCTCCCATGACCCTCCTTTGCCCATTAGCTCTCTATTAGAGGAAAGGAAGCAAAAGTCCATCTCTGTCTGTTTCTTAATCTGCATTTTTTTTCTCAAATCATCTCACTAAATAGTTTGTTCAATTCTATGGTCTTAGAGCCAAAAGAAACCTTTCTGACTTGTGTGTGTTCATATTTTTTCCTCTATAGCCATTTAGCTGGTGGGATTAATCTGCTCTGCTTAAGAAGTACTTTCCATAAAGTTTTATACTAATTTCCTCCTTGGAAAGCCTTCTTAAAACACTGCATATTATGACCCTCTTCCAAAAGTTTCAGTGGTTTCTACTGCCCACATTGAAAAGTAAAAGTAGTCTATTTCTTAAGACTCGACATAATTATCCATCAACCAACCAACGAACCTGTTGTCTTAACATTATGTTACTAATGAGAACTTTCCACTGCAGGCAGCTCCCATTTTCCACTGTTGCCCAAATGTGCCAGAACCATACTTGCCTCAGCAACTGCACTTCTACTACCTGGAATTCTTTCCATCTTGATTATGAAAATCCTTCCTGCCTATCCTTCCATTTTTCAAAACCCACTTCAACCTCTACCTCTCCAAGGTAGCTTTCCCTGACCACTCCAGTGCACAATGATTCATTCATTCATTCAATCCATGGCAGGGTTAAAATGAGGAACAAGATAGACATGTCTCCTGCAGTTATAAAGCTTACATTCTAATAAGGGAGATAGAAAAAAAATAAGTAAGCCAACAAATAAAATAATTATATATTTAGGTAAGGTGCTATGAAAGAAACGAAGAGACAGATACTAATGGATAGGACCTAATTTTAAAAGGATTCTCAGTGACAACCTCATTGAGAAGGGGCATTTAAGCTGAGAACTAAAGAAGTAGAAGGAGACAGCCATTTGAAGAATATAGAGAAAGAGTTTTCAAGCAGTGGAAATAGCAAGTGCAAAGGCCCTGTGGCAGGGAAGAGCTTGGTATGTTTGAGGAACTGAAAGAAGACAAGTGTGGCTAAAGGGTAGTGAGGAGGTTGAGAGTGGCCTAAGATGAGACTATAACGGTAAACAGAAGCCAGATCATAGCCATGGAGTACAGACAGGAGCCAACATAAGGAATATGAATTTTATTCTAACTGCAATGTGAAGTCATGGGAGGATTCTGAGCAGGGGAGTCACATGATCTCATTTAAGTTTCCGTAGAGAATGGAGTGTGGTGCAAGAGTGAAGGAAAGGAAATGAATTAAAAGGCCATTGTGGTCATCCAGGCGAGAAATAATGGCAGCTTAGACTAGACTGAAGATGGAGAAAAGTAGACAGAGTTGAAGTGTATTTTGGACACAGAATCAACAGAACTTGGTGACAGATTGACTGTGGCACGTGAGGGAAAGAAAGGATTCGTGGGTGACTACTAAGCTTTTGGCTTGAGAGACTGGGTAAGGTGGCGACGCTATTTACTGCGGTGACTGAGGGCAGGAGGTGAAGCAGTCTTAAGGAGCAGAGACCTTGCCCACCTCTGAATGCCCACAGAACGCTTTTGTCCATATCATTCACTTGGCACTTACCTGCTTTCTGTTGTTATCTCACTGGGTCTGCTATCTACCTTCCCAGGAGCTTCTCTCCATCATGATAGTCAACAACTGCTTAGCCCCTAGGTTTAGACTTTGTGCCTCCTCTGGTTTCTAGCACAGGCCTGAGTCCATACTTAGTGTTTTCCCAATTCCATTAGTGACTCATCCAGAATAAGCCCACGTCTTTCTTTTTAAATGTTGGACTGAAAGAAAGAGACAGAAAAACCAAGAAGGGAGGGAGGGAGGATTAGATGGAAGGAAGGAAGGAGGGAGGGAGGGAGGGAGGGAAGGAAGGAAGGAAGGAAGGAGGGAGGGAGGGAGGGAAGGAAGAAGGGAGGGAGGGAGGGAGGGAGGGAAGGAAGAAGGAAAGAAGAAAGAAAGAAAGAAAGAAAGAAAAGAAAGAAAGAAAGAGAGAGGGAGGGAGGGAGGGAGGAAAGAAGGAAAGAGAAAACCCAATTTATAACTCAAACTATGTGGTATGGTTCTTTAAAATATTCAATAATGTATCTATTCTGCATTTTCTCTTTTTCTACAATGATCATCTCTTGCTTCAGTAATAAACATTATGGGGAGAAATTACAACTGCAAAGTGTAATTTTAGAAGTTTTTAGATTACATAAGAGAGAAATGAAAGACAGAGACAGAAGGGAGCACCTATAATTACATTCAAATAAGCTAAATATACAAATGATGTGACTCCATCGCATAAGGGCAGGGATGAGTGAGGAGCTGAGAAATGGGTTAAACGCTTGAGGTCATTTAAAAGATTTACAGCACAATCAGGGTAATTTTATCTCTGAAATTATGAAACACTGAGTGGATTTCAAGGCTTTGTTAGTTACGCTTTGATTTCTGTCTGCTGAGCAAGGTCTGATTCTGTGTTTGCAGGTCATCACTTTGCTTAGTTACTAAAATCACCACCCTGGTTTGTTAATACAAAGCTGAAATTTATGCTCTTGGTGCTATATACATCAAAAGTGAGCTCTTGGGAAAGTCATGAGGTTTACTAAGTGTGACATCTGCCCCCTTTGTACCCTCTTCTCTTTATCGACCCCCTTTTTTTACTTGTCTATGCCTGCCCTCCCTGGCTTGACATCTCTGTCCTAACCTGCCTCTACACCTCCATAAAAACTCTTCCACTTTGCTATTAGACCTATCTTTTGGGTGCAAGTGACCTAGCTCTCTGTGGTGCTAACATTTCCCCCAGAGCAGCAGCTTGCTTGAGAACTGCAGCCAGACTCTCTCGTGCACCTGACAACTCTCCTCGGCTTCAATGGGCACAGCCCACAGAGATGAAAGAATCCGGCCCAGCCTGTGGCTCTCAGCTTAGATAATGAGATAATAGCTCTAAGTGCCCTTTGAGGCAACTAGTCCCTACCTTCTTGTCAGTGTTCAATAAACTCCTGCTGTTTCCTATTCTCAACCTGAAACTCCCTACTCAGTTCCCAGGTAACTCTCAGGAAGTCACCTGCCTTCTAACAGACCTTTCTGTTTGCTCTAGAAGGGTGTGTCAGGAACGTGGGCAGTGACAACAAGTAGTCGGTCAGTCAACAAGCAATTATTGGGCGTTTCCTAGGGCTGGCTTGTGCTAGGCCACTGGCAGTGTTCAAACAGAATTTGGGTCCTGCCTTTGAGGAGCTGACAATCCTGTTGCTGAAGCAGTGATTTATCTCAGGGGCCCGGAAAAATTAATTTTTAACGCAACTGTTGCCCCATCCACCAACGAAACTTGCATTCATTAGAGCAGGCACCTCGTGAAATGATTAAAGTGTTGCCAGAGAGCCGGGAAGACGGGAAAATGTTAAAATATCCTGAAGGTCTTAAGAGGTAAAGAAATTCTCCAAGACAAGGAGAAAGGGCCTTTCCTCAGAGGACCGGGAATGTTTTCAGATTGGCTGGATTTAAACTCTACTGAGAGGCAAGCAGGGCTTCAGTCCCTCGCACCTTCCTGCATGCTGTCGTTTACCACCTACTTACATAACCTGGCTTCATCCCTTCCATCCAGTTCTACTTTCCCAAATAAGGCACAGATTCGCTCTCTGCATCTCTCTCTCTCTCTCTGCCTGTCTCTCTCCCTTCCTCCATGCTTCACCCTCTCTCTCCCTTTCTACACACGCACAGACACAGGCACGCATGCGCACATGCATGGACAGGCACACATCCCAGTACCAATCGGTGGTACAAACCAACAAACCCCTATTATTGTCATTTTATTATCTTAGTTTGATAAGAGCAGCTGCATTTTTAAAGCATTTATTATGTACTAGACCCTGAGTTTATGAATTACCACATTTAATCCTCACGGCATCCCCGTATCTTTACAACAGAAGGAAACCAAGGCACAAAAAGATTCAATGATGGCTCCTAGGGACCACAGAGCTTAGTGTGCCAAAGCAATGAAAGCCAGGAGTTCAACCAAGGCCTGCCACACTCCGCAGTCTGTGTGTGCTGTTCACTGGGCTGCCATATTGCCTCCCACACTTTTAACATTGAAACTGCGATTAGCTCTTCCCTTCAGCCATTCTTCAAAGGACCTGTTACCTAGACCCTGCCTGTCCTAGTTACCTTCCTGTGGATGCACTCCAGTTGTCCATTTCTTTCTGAAAGCCTGGTGTCCACAAAAGAACACAAGAGCCTTTGGTCCCAGAGTCCCAGGGATCCAGATAGGCAGCAGGTAAAAAAAAATCGAGGTTAAGGGGTAGATGGGGAGCAAAAGGAGTAAATGCAGCCAGACAGGTGGGTTTGCCCATAGTGCGCACTCGTGGAATGCTGTGCTGTGGACCTGACTCTAAGGTGAATCTGAACTCGTAGATTCCTCTCTGGGGCAAAGCCACTTCCAGAGCCCAGAAAAATCTAAACCTGCAGGTCGTCATCACTACGGGACTGTTTTTGGTTGGAGAAGAAGAAAGCAAGGAGAGACTGATGATAGGTTCTACCATAGCTACTTGGCAGGAAGTTTAAAGAAAGTAGCAGGTAATGGTTAAAAAAAAAAAAAAAAGACGGATTATCACGGATTTTTTTTTCTCCTCCACTTTAAGAACTGATTAAAGGATTGAGAAGGTAACAGATGGCTACTATTCTAGTCATGTCCAGTTGCCTTTTGGGAAAAACGAAGCCAAAAGAATTTTTATTGAAATTCAAGCTACTTTTTACATCTGAATGAATTAGGAAGACCCAGAGAGTACATTCTCTGGTGAGAGACAGATACTAAATTCCCCTGTTTGAGCAGTAATAATCAGGGTTGACAGTACCTGAGACATCTGGTAGTTTCTGCGGCCTGTCTAATCTACTGATGATGCTTCAACTATGAGAGCATCTCGAGAGCCTGCACGATAATAATAATGAATGACTGTTTGGACCGCATTATGCATAAAAGACTGTACATCTGTCTGTAATGAGAATTTCATTGAAAATGAAAATACTAAATCTGTCATATTTTTTAATATTTCGATTTGCACATCCTTGACTGTTTTGGGGCATAACAAGAGAAACTGCCGAGAAACTTGTTGTCAGCTCTTGAAATAAATGATCATTTAAACACTTCCTCTCCACAAAGGTTATTAGCTTAGTAGCTTGTTCCTGGGGTTGGACCATCAGTTGGGGAAAAAAATCACTAGACATTAAACTACCCTTTCAAAAGCTGAATATTAGTTACTGTGGAAATTGTTCTCTCAACTTAACATATTCCATTGTATCTCCCCAATGCTGCAGATTAGACTGAAGCGACTATTAATAAATACTGTTATATTTTACAGCTGTCATGCAAAGCTGAAAAAAGGCTTTGCTGTGATTAGATCCTGTTTACTGTAATATTTCTAGCTCAGACTCGGAAAGGCAGCTGTCCTATAAAGGTATTTTCCATAAGTAGAATATTTCTCCATCAAATGACATGACTAACTTTAATGTATCGTTAACTCCTTGGTGGCAGTGAATTTGAGGTTGAATTGACTTTACAGCCAGAGATACATCCCTCTCCAGAGACACACTAAGCTAAAATGTCAATTTCTTTCTCTTGGGTTGTCCTTCATATTCAGAGCTGTTGCTTTAAGTAGTCCCCTCCTCTGTAGAAGGACAAATTTGCATGGGTTTATCCGCCTTCTTTTGCCCTGTCCTTCTTGTGACTGATTGCATTGTTTGCAAGGCAGCTGGTCAGGATTTAGGCTAGGAATGACACTTCAGTGGGCTAGCTAGTAATTCTGCTTCGTGAGCTAAAATGCCACTGTATGAGTGAAAGAAATAGATCTCTAGCCCCCCTACCATGCAGTAGCTGTTTGTAATGGTATTCACATCTCTGCAAAAAGGAGGTGACAGCTGGCAGGGTTGCTTTTGCCCCGACCTTCCGTTGCTTTTCATCAAGCTCTTTGAGGAATTAACCCTCACTCACTAAGCTGAATATCTAGTTTTCAATGAATGGGTGATTGTTACACCATCAAGGAGTAACTGACGTGTCCCATAAATCCACGGCGGAGCCTGAGCTCGGTCTTTGAGAAGGCTCTTCTAAATGTTCCCTGGGGAAGAGACAGACTGTGATGTAGATCTACAACTGTGACTTTGAGGTTTGTCTCCTGGAGGCCCCTGAGACAACAATTAAAGCCAGGGCAGGTTTGCTGTGGAAGTGAAACAAAAGAATGCATGTAATGTCTTTTGCACCAAGCTGAACACGGTAACATGCTCAATAAATGTTACCTCTTATTATTTTAACAGTGGTCCTCCATGCGGAGGGAGGGTGATTTCCCCCCTGCAGGGGACATTTGGCAATGTCTAGAGACATTTTTCGTAGTGGGTAGAGGACAGGAATGCTGCTAAACATCCTACAGTGCACAGGATAGCACCCCACCCCCAAAGAATTATTCAGACCAAAATATCAATAGTGCCAAGGTGGCAGCAGGGTCAAAGGACAAACCGTTGCAAGAATTCCTCAAGGGGTTGTAATGAACCAATGTAGCATTTATTGAGTGTCTCTTACTGTGCCTAAATTGGTGTTAAGAGTTATGTTAAGTAGAAGGTGGAGGCTTTAGCCTTGAAGAACTTACATTATGGTCAGAGAGACGGGATAAGACTTATGTACAGATTTGAAGTACTGTGAGAGTCCAAATAAGAAAGAGTTCACAATAAGCAAGATGGACCCATCAGGGAAGGCTCCATGGAAGCAGTTAAACATTTTTCTGAGCCCACCACCCAACTGCCTTCCCTAGCAATGACCTTGCTTTGGTGGCTAAGGCCAAGTGGTTATCTAGAACCAAAACAACATGGCATTCCCATCAATGTTCCCAAAAGTCAGAGCTTAGGGCAAGAAACACAATTAAAAGAAAAACCAAAAAGGGAACAACGTTCCTTTTACTAAATGGAAAGCAATTACAGAGCTGTTGAAAATAGGCAGTAAACAAAAGGAGGGAGGGAAATACTGGCAAAATTCCATTTTCCCAACTAATCCTGTAGCAAAAGTGCAATTTGCAACAAAATCAACAGTGCCCTCGCCCTCTCTCTTGCAGTCAAACACATTGTTTGGCATCAGCACGGCTACATGTGATGCCTTAGCAGTAAAGTTTACAGAAGCTAGGAAGACAGAATATGATTGGCCGGGGCGGGGGTGGGGGGTGGGGCAGCGGTTAAGGTGGAGCACAGCTCACTCCTTCCCCCCTCCTCCCCCCAAGTCTCTGTGGAACACCCTCATTCAGGGGGAAAAGAGGGGCACAAATAAAGACTACAGCACTCCCAGTCTCCCTGAATCCTTTCCAATCAATAAGTTGCCAGTGTCAACTGCTGTCCTGCTTTGTCGACTCCACAAACGATCTGATTAATTCTCTGTGCTAACTGCCTCAGCGGGCTCTCTCGGCAGTAGAACAGAGGCTAATTAAGATCACGTCAGGCGAGGAGGCTGACAGGTTGTGTTCCTGGGCCACACTGAACTTTTAGAGGGTGCTTCAACTTCACCGCAGGCAGGCAGTGCTTGGCCAGGCACCGATTCCATAGCAGGCTTCTCATTTATTTCCCCGATTCCTGAATCAACGGGCCTCCGTTTTGTCAAGGATTTACGTCCTTCTCCTTGGGGTAATTAGCTGCCACTGTGTTCACTTTGAATTGCATTATTTCAGCTTCCTTTCATTTGAATTTTTAATATGTTTGTAAACAGAGATAACAATTAATAGTGGGGTCATTTTCCCTCCTAAATCACGTGTGTGTGTGTGTGTGTGTGTGTGTGTGTGTGTGTGTGTGTCTTAGCAGCATATAGCCCATAGAGGTGAGTTTAGGACAGATAAAGGAAGCCTTACTTCTCACAGCAGGTAGAAAATGGAGGAAACATATGGAACTCATTACACCAAGTGGTGGATTAGACTGAAAATATAAATAGCTTCCCTCTCCCCCTAAATAAAGGCTTAGATGAATTCATGGATGACAGACCCATAATGAGTTATTAAGGGAAAGAGATGTTCGGAGATTTCTCTAAACTGAGCTTGACACACTTTGCAAAGTAGACTTAATGGGCCACATTTGCCTTCCCATAGGCACATGGTCACACAGAGTACGGGCATTTATGTCCAGAGTTTTTAAAGGTAATTTCAAGAGTCTGTTATGTATCTAAGAAGTGAGGAGGAATGCTGAGAAACAGAACGCTCTCCAGAAACATTCTGTCTCTTCTCATATGATCAGAGCCTCCAACCACACATCAAGAACACCCGGTTGTGAGAGGTGATTGGCTCAGTTAAGGATGTTGAAGAAAAGCATCATCAAACCATATCCTCAGTTCCATGCCCAGCACTTCTACTCAGTAGCCTTGTGATCCTGGGCAAGTCATATAGCCTTTCTGGTCCTCAGATCCCACATCTGTAAAATGAGGGCGCGGACTCAATCGTTCTTCAACTAACAGCTCCTGAGTGCAGGGATTCTGTGTCAGAGACATTACTGGGATTATGGAAGTGAATGAAACAGAGTGCCTGCTCTTAATAAGATCCCAGTTTAGAAGGGGAGCAGAGACAGGTTAATAAGTAAGTAGAATCTAGAGTGATTCTTTTAGGTTCTAAAATTTTGTGAGCTATTATAGCACTTCCATTTATAATGACGCCAGAACTCTTTTTCAAATGACCACTCTTAGGGAGGGTTATGGAGACACAAATAATCACCCACATTGGCTTTGGAAATTAGCCAGATACCCTCTCAGCACACTCTTGCTTTTTATTGCTCATCCCTTAGTGCTCAGCCCTTAACCTTTCTAGGACCCTGCTAGGTAGAGGAGAAAAGGAGACAATGCTTCATTGGTAGATTAGCATATCCCAGTAGATCTTAAAACCCTTCCTGGCAGATCTCCAAGTTAGGGACTGCCATGACTCACCTCTAACAAGGTTTGCTGGGATTCTCAACAGTGCCTCCCCTCCATTCAATATCTTGAAGCCAATACCCTTCACGTTCTTAAAATGACAATCTCATCCGTGATCTCAAGGCTTCTGTAAAATGTGTGCATTGTTTCCTACCAAAAATGATATGAATTTCTAGCATAATAGATAATGCAGTTTTGTTTGTTGAATATATCCAGTTTCTCTAAAGATTCAAAATGCTTCACTAGGCAGGACAGTTACAGTTTTACATGGGCTTTCCAGAGGTTCTCCCCAAGTCTAGATCCATATGTCTAGTTTTTCCCTAAAACCTTTTCCTTGATGCTCCACCAGTACCTCAAACTCAACCTGACGAACTCTGAACTTTCATCTTCCCAGAAAACCCTCTGCTCCACCTATGTTCCCAGGCTCAATGAATGGCACTGCCCAGCTGCCTGAAGCAGAAACCTTATCCTTGAATCTTCATCATCCCTCACATCTCATCATCAAAGACCCTCTTCTACATTCCCACTACTACTGACTCAACTTCAGTCTACCATCACCTGCTCCATCCTCCTAATTGATCTCCTTGATTTTATGCCCTCCACCACTGCCAGAGAGCAATCTTCCCATCACAGCACTCCCCTGCCTAAAAGCTTTCAGCAGTGCCCTGTTACTCCTAGGACCATGTCCTAGTTTCTTAGCATGGCACAGAAGGGATCTCACAATCCAATTAAACTCTGACCCATTTTCCTAGCCTCATGTCCTCCCAGCCCTTACCCACTAGTTCTCTATGCTCTAGCCATATGGAAGTATGCCACTTTCAATAAGCAACATGTGCTATGCCTTTGTTGGGTTTTTGGGGGGAGGGGTTGCCTCCATGCCTTTGCACATACTGTTCCAACTTTCCAGCACTCAGCCCCCTCACTCCACTCTCCCACCCCCCCCAACACACACACAAACGTGCTCCCGCTCTATCTGGTAAATGACATATCCTTCAAAACTGTTCAGATATTCTCTTCCCTAGATCTAGGTGTCCACCACTGCCTGCCCTGTGTCCTTATAGTATTCTGTATATGCCTCTAGTATAGCACTGATTATACTAGAGTATTTTTATGTGTTTATGTCTTTCTCTTCCTCACAAGACTATGAACTTCTTAAAGACAAGATTGCCATCTTATTCATCTCTGCCAGCACTCTGAGTATAATACAGTACCTGGATTATTATCATTTTTAAACTGAACAAATGAATGAGTGAATGTCAGACCTTAACTAAAAACAAAATGGGAGATTTCAGGGACCTTGATGAACTGAAGGAGATGGGTTTGGGTAGATTATGTCCTCAGATCCTATATTAGATGCTCAACCACCTCCTATATACTGTGCTAACCTTGATTTTGAGTTCTTCTGTGACCCAGCCTCCTTACCAAAAATATCACCTTCCTGATCCAACCAACTTGGAAGCAGAACAAACATTTTAGTGCTGGGAACTTTAGTTATGGGTTTCTAGCTAAAGAACAAATCTGCAGTGAACTAGATGCTCCCTGAATCTCAGCCAATACAGAGTCATTAACATTTGAGGAGTCTCAAATGCTAGGGTGTAGATATTGCACTATCTCATACCAACCAATGGTATTTAGAGATCCACACGCGTTCTCTAAAGACTAGAGCAGCGTGATATTAATTTCCACAGCTCCCAGTGAAAAAGTAAATAAGGCAAATTATTTCAAATTGTTTGCATAGGTCATGTGACAAGGGTGAAAAGTGATGCGAGAGCAGGTGCAGTCAGTTCTCAGTTATCTGTACCAGACGAAGCTAGCCACTCACCTATAATCCAAAGGGCATTTCCGTAGGCTTTCCATAAACAGACTTTTCCTTCTTGCTTCTATCCTACTTAGGTTTGGCTGGACATGGGCATAAAAGGAGGTACCTCCAGGGAAAGGGATCTTTAAAGATGTCCCTCAATTACAAATTCCCGAAAGACAGGAGGAACTAGCAGGAATATGATACAAAATGGTTGTGTAGAGAAATAGAAGTGGGCACGGGAGGACACAGAAGAGTGGGACCCTCAATTCAGGGAGGAAAAGGGTGGTGTCAAGGCCCCCAAAACAAACTTTGCTAATCTTACAATGACCAGCCCTGTTCCTGAAACCATAATTACCGACAGACACAAATCAGGAACAAAGATAATCAACAATAAACATCGTAAACCTGGTAATTTTTGCAAAAGAGATTTGACATGAGGCTTTACATTGCTTAAAATTTTTGTTGCTTGAAATTAAAAAGAATTGCATCAGCTATGAAATTTCCAAGGTCCAACAAGCAAACTATAGAATTATTACACAGAAGCATTTTATACCCCTGAGAGGCTGAGAAAAGGCTTCTAAAGATTAGTCAGGTCTCTTTCTCTCTTGGGAAGCTCTTGGCGGTGGTGTATTCCTCCTGAAAATACTGAAGACAGAATAACTGGTTTCTATTTGGTACAGTGTGGCAGGAAGCAGTGCAGTATTATTTATCAAAACTACCCCGTCTTCCATCTTTTGACTTTTTCCCGTAATATAAATGTGTTATGTTTCATCAATAAGGTGGTAACTTTCAAGAGGAGGGACTAAGGCTTACCTAAGTGTTGCTTTTGTTGTTTGTTTGTTTTTGTTTTGTTTTGTTTTGTTTTTGTTTTTTTTGCGGTACTCGGGCCTCTCACTGTTGCGGCCTCTCCCGTTGCGGAGCACAGGCTCCGGACGCGCAGGCTCAGCGGCCATGGCTCACGGGCCTAGCCGCATCGCGGCATGTGGGATCTTCCCGGACCAGGGCACGAACCCGCGTCCCCTGCTTCGGCAGGTGGACTCTCAACCACTGCGCCACCAGGGAAGCCCTAAGTGATGCTTTTATCCCACCACTTTGATCCACCTAGAACAGTGCTGGATAGTAGCATAAAAAAAAATCTTAGATATGTCAAGCTGGAAAGGTCTTTAAAGTTCTTAAGTCTGAGGTTTCAGCTTCCAAAAAAATGGATTGGCCCCATATTTTCTTGAGTTGGTGAGTTTTCTAATCCGTAATTCTACTTAAAATGTGGGATTCCAGAACCCTAAAGGCTAGCCACAGATTTATCGTATTAAGTCTTTTCTACTCTGTCTCAATTCTTTTATCAACATAATGGTAGTAATATACTTTGCATCCTGTCTCACAGGAATAAAGAGGAATGGCATAATGACGTAAGCTAAAATCAAATGCTGAATATGACTGAGCAATTGCCTATGGCTAAAAGAGCTGCTCTGCAGATAAGTGGTTAAGATGTAAGAAGACAGGCTCATCCTACTGTGCCCACAGAGTCACAGTGCTTTCTTTAAGGCTTTACCCAACAGAACCGAAAGCGTTTATGTACCTTTCTACATTCCTCGGGTATTCACCCACCCAGACGATCCAGCCAGTTCTGTCTGTTCCTTCTATTTATTAGCAAGTCACTGCATTAAATGGGAATAGTCCACAAATGCTAATCAGACCAGTGACTCCTATGGTATACTCCCTGGGCCATACCATGGCTAGCAAGAATGGGTTCTGGGTTCCCTGCCTGTTTCTTCACCCTTAAAGTGAGATAATTATTGTACTTAACTCATAAGATTGTTGTGTAGACTACATCCATGAAAGGCACCTAGAACAGTTCCTGGCACCTACTTAGCATTCTGTAAGTGTTAGCCATTATTATTATGCGCTTATGAGGGTCACAGGACAGGAGTGACCACTGAGACGTAGAATGAAGATACTTAGCTGCCCTGTCATGTCTTGTCTGTGCCTTGGGGCCAACCCACTCACTTCTCCAATGTGCTAATTTTGGTCCTCCTCTATCAGAATCAGAACCTGTTCCCAGGAAAGGAGCTGGGAAACATATTTACATTATACAGAGGTAGAAATGGCTGATGCACAACCTCACTCAAGATATCTCTGTGTTTTAGTCAAGTACAGAAACCCTCGGGCCAAAAGAAGGAAGCCTTGCTTTTGGAATTGCAGTACTGGTGATGGGGGATGGTCATTAGTTTCCTACAATCCTAACTTCATAGCCAGCCCTCTGTCTGTCCCATATATTGCTAAGGCTAGACCCATGGCTGAAGAGAAGGAGATGATTGGAAAAGCTAGAGCAGTGCATTTTTGTGGTTTTACTGGGCACAATTTCTGGAGAATAATAAAACAGAAAATGGCATTCTCTCCGTTCACAAGCAAATACAAATGCCTAAAGCCAACTTAAGCTGAACAGACAAGCTCTTTGGAAAATCTTGAAGCCAGTGGCTCCACCAAAAATACATCTATATTTTCATTTTTTAATAAGCTGACAGAAAGCAGAGCATATGTCTTTTCTGACACATTTTAGGCTCCCTTGGATTCATAGTATATATATTGAATCCTAGAATTGTGAAGCAAAGCTCAGTTTATCGTCTTACATTTGTTTGGCTTAAGTTGGCAAATATTGGAAAAGGGGACGAAGGACCGTGTCTCTAGTTGCAAGTTCCCTTCCACCTGCAGGCCCATCCCCTGCAGCCATTGCCATAGGACTGGGTGGACCATCATTTGAGTGGATCACCCACTAGGAGGGCTATGAAAAGAGAGCAGAGGACAACAGTTGGAGGGCATGGGGAGATTGCTGGTAATTTTGTGGGAAATCATGGGAAGAATCCTTTTGTGGTCTTATAGATGAACAGATAAGATATAACAAGTACCCTCACTGACAGTCTTCAGAAGTCCAAAGTCAGCATTCCCCAAACTCCAGCTTCCTCATCACTTTATCTTAGGGGCTATATCCACCAAGCAGATGTTCAAGATTCTCTGGTACAGTGGCCTGTCTTCTGAACATAGAAACAGGGCATGTGGTCTGGTGATGTGTTTTCTTTCTGGTTTATTCCAAGACAGGCCTGAAGATTTCAGTCCCAACTCTGACATCAATCTGCTGTGTGACCTTGGGCCAAAATCTGAGTATCTGTAAAATGGAAATGGTTATAGTATCTACGTAACTAGACTGTTACGAAAACTAAATGAGATATGGTACAAGTGCTTAGCACAGTGTCTGATAAACAGAAATGTACTCAGTACATATCATTGAATCTTTTTTTGTTGAAGTATAGTTGATTTACAATGTTGTCAGTTTCAGGTGTACAGCAAATATCATTAAATCTTGCTTTTTCTTAGCTAGACTGATCATTTCTATGTTTGAAGTCTTTAGTGCATTCATACTTAATATAATTATTGATATTGTTGGATTTACATCTGTCATTTTGCTATCTGTTTTCTGCTTGTCTCATGTATTTTTTCCTCCCATACCACTTCTTTTTGTGTTAAGTCAATATTTTTTTTTTTTTTTTGCGGTACGCAGGCCTCTCACTTCTGTGGCCTCTCCCGTTGCGGAGCACAGGCTCCGGACGCGCAGGCTCAGCGGCCATGGCTCACGGGCCCAGCCGCTCCGCGGCATGTGGGATCCTCCCAGACCGGGGCACGAACCCGCGTCCCCTGCATCAGCAGGCGGACTCTCAACCACTGCGCCACCAGGGAAGGCCCAAGCCAATATTTTTTTAAGTAAACCATTTTAATTACCCTCTTGAAAAAAAAAGAGAAAGAAATGTACTCAATACGTGGTAGCTATTATTACTTATGATAATGATTAAAATTTTAGAAAAGCATCAACATGAAACCACGTTTAGTTGGTAACTTCAGGAATCACCTTTTTAGAAAAGAAGGAAGAATACATGAAATTTAGACTGCTCCAGAAAATCCTGGATGTCTTATCACTGTACCTAAAGGCACTTCTTCCCCTTCAGTTTAATAAGGCATCTTAGAAGAAGAGATGGAAAGAAGACAAAAATAGGAGGCAAAAGCAACCTTCTCACTGACCCCATAATTCCTTATAGCTGCTGCTAAGCTATTTAGAGCTCTGGGATCTGACTTCTGCTTCTAGCCCTCATCCTTTCTACTACTCTCTGAATGTTCCAACTTGAAATTAGAGAAATATTTACATCAACTATTTGCCTTCATGATCTTACTTAATATGTCATTGAGATCTCAAAATTATTGCTTAACTCAAAGCCTCTAAAATGGAAGGGCAGTCA
Organism: Globicephala melas; assembly: GCF_963455315.2. NCBI lineage: Eukaryota > Metazoa > Chordata > Mammalia > Artiodactyla > Delphinidae > Globicephala > Globicephala melas. Next base: position 24,259,625 of record NC_083335.1, on the reverse strand, counting down.
ATTATTCTAATTAATATCGTTCAAAAGAAAACCTACCACTTTATACGTCCAAACACTTTTTCCCTGTCTTTTATCGTCATTCATACCCAGTGAGGAGGGCAGAGTACGTGTATCATTGCTGGCTTACAAAGGAAAAGGGGGAGGTGACTTGTCCAAGGTCACCTAGCTAATGAGTAGTGAAAGCAGGACTAAAGCCTGAGTTTCCTAACACCGAGTCCAACAGTCTTTCCACTCCACCAGACTATCACACAATTTTAGGTCAAGGGATTATCTCCTTACCGACTATGAAAGGCTCAGGCTTTTGGGGAAGTTTGGAGACTAATGAGTAATCAGTTCCTCAGACTAATACCCTCCCTTGACTGAGCACCCGCTAAGTGCCAGGCTCTGCGCTGAGCCTTTTAATGCATCATCTCCTTTAATCTTCACAACAATTTTACGAAGGAGGTACTGTCATGATCCTCATTTTACAGATGAGGAAGTAGAGGCAACGTTAAGTGAGTTGCTCAAAGTCACACTCCTAGTAAGTGGTGGAGCTAGTCCTAGACACCCTGTTTCCTAACTCCCAGTAAAGTGTTCTTTCTACTACTCCACACAGACAGGAACTTTCAGCTCGATTATTAACAAGGAAGGGATGCTACCTTTAAAGATGCTTTAGGACAAAAAGATAAGCCAGTTCTCTCTCAATTCCTCAGACTGATAGAGGAGAAAAGTATAGAAAGCAGGCAAATCATGCTTAATCCACAAAGCCATGACTGTGCAGCTGTGGAAGGACAGTTAGGGACACGGAATCCAGCAGAGAGAACTCAGGGGTAGCAGTACATCTTCTCTCACCGGCTCACACCCTGAGCTCCAGTCACAGCTGCTTCTCGCCAAATAGCAGGGTGAAGTAGGAACCGTCTGTAGCTCCCTTCCTGCCATGGTGGGGATAGCCAGTGAAGAAGGGCATGGGGTATGGGTTGCTACGGCTAACTCACTCACTGATCATTGAAACTTGACCATTCTCATTTTCTTGCCTCCCAAATCCTCCCCTGAGGATACAAACGAATGCAAATCACCCTGAAGACAGGAAAGGTGAAGCTCCATGTGCACAGTTAGACTGGGAAGGCGAAAAATCAGTTCATTATTTCAAGACCTCTTGTGATGCTTTAAATACACAGTCAACACAGAACAAAGATCCCTTTTTCCCCCCTTACATTATTTATGTGCCATCTAAAAATTACATGCCGGTTCTCTTTCCAGCGCTGAGAGGGAGAAACATGCATATTCATGATCTGATAAATATTTAAGTGGGATTTATTTAAATGAGAGAGTCCATTTACAAACATTCCCTGGCTCTGAGATCTTATCCTGGGCACACAGAGGGAGGATAATTTCCTCTGGTAGACTCAAAACCTCCGCTGGCCACCTGCCCCCCTAACTTGGAGCTCTTCCTTGAGGGCTGGTGAATGCCACCCGCAGTATTTCAAGGCAGTCTTCCGTACCTCCTCCCTCCAGGCCTGCCTTCCTGCTCTGAGCTCATGCCATAGGATCAGTTGTTGGCAAAATGCTAGAGCCGGCAGTTGATTTGGGAGCAGGGGAGGCAGTCACAGCTTCCTTTGCCTGGGCCCTTCCTCTTCACGACACTAGCCCACAGCAGCCAACACCCCTGCTATCCGTGTCCTTCCTATGGTCCACCTCTCCCCCTCAGGGAGGACAGTTTTGTGATACAGCAGATAACCAGGACTGTGCTACCCCTTCCAGGAGGATGTGCATTTCAATACTGCTAAAGCATCTTGTCAGTGCTTCTTTCCAAAGCATGTATGCCCACAGTGTTTCATCGGCTCCTCCAACAATCCTACGAGACGTCAGAGGCAAGAATCACTTTTTAAAGTCTTAGAGATGAAGAAATAAAAGAGAGGACACCCTGCTTGTCCAACCTAAGTCACACAGCTAGTACTGGCAGAGCTAAGACTCAAAATCAGGTCTGCCTCTTCAATCGGGGATCTTTTCATTCTGCAAGGCTGCCTCTCCCCTGGGAGGATGCCTGGAGAGAAAGCACTGGGAACCCAAGGGGAAGGCTAACGGGGAGCTACCAGGCATTGTGCCTGTAGGTGGGGGAAGTATTGGGGGTGCCCGTGGCTGTACCCATCACCTCTTCAATCCTATCGTACAGGTGACTATCATATAGTATAAGGTTAACTTTGGGTTCTCCATTCTGCTGCCATTCTTGGGAACCACCCTGCCTCTAGCCCTGGCTCATCGGCCTCTCTCCCAAATTAAATTCACCTGTTTGTGTCTCATTTTTATGGAGGCTTCATTGGATGATCAGTGAATTCACCTGTAGAACTGATCTGGGCTAGGGCACTAATACTGGTTACGGGCTCAATGTACAACGTCTTCTGGGTCAAATACACGTTTTGACAGAAGCTTCTAATGCCTTAACTCGAAGACACTGTGTATGCAAGGATTTCAAGCAATGAGCCAGGCCAGTGAGGGCGATGTCACTGAGCAAATGGACGACTTAGGTCTCTAACCTGTGCTACCTAAGTGACCATCTAGTCTACCTAATTTAGGGTTAGCAGGTATAATACAGGATGTCCAGTTAAATTTGATTTTCAGATAAATAAATTTTTTTTTAGAATAAGTGTGTCCCAAATATTGCATGGGACCTACTTACTCTAACAATTATTCATTGTTTATTTGACATTCAAATTTACTGGGCTTCCTGATTTTTCATTTGCTAAATCTGGCAACCCTGGCTTAATTACAAGACCCGGCCCGGTGAGAAGTACCATCAAAAAGTGCCTGTTGGGCATCTGCTTGCTTGTGACACTTGGTTGTGATTGAGCCCATAGCATGTAACACTGTACGGGAAGGGCTGGAGGTGGCGAGGGAGAAAGAGAGAAGGCAGCTGTGTGAGAGAGAGAGACGTATCATCCAGCCCATCATGAGACTGGTCCTAGTTATTTGTACGTGACATAAAAGGAATGTTACTAGGCCTTTTTAGAAAATATAACTAGTCCTATTTGCCCCTCATCAGCAACTCCTCCCCCTGCACCCATGTGCTATGCTATTCTGCTCTATTCTATTCTGCTCTTTGATAAATGAAAAAGGAACAAGCTATGGCCTTGTGTTCTCTGAGAGTGATCCGGGCCCCAGAAGGCATACTGCAAGCAAAGAGCAAGGCGGGCTGGAGGGGCGTGGCTGGGCCACTGCACAGACAGCAGGGATGCCCAAATGTAATTAAGCACCAGGCGCAGACCCCAGGAGTAACTGTGGGAAGAGTTCCATGACCAAAAATTATTAGCGGGGCTTCCCTGGTGGCGCAGTGGTTGAGAGTCCGCCTGCCGATGCAGGGGACACGGGTTCGTGCCCCGGTCCGGGAAGATCCCACATGCCGCGGAGCGGCTGGGCCCGTGAGCCATGGCCGCTGAGCCTGCGCGTCCGGAGCCTGTGCTCCGCAACGGGAGAGGCCACAACAGTGAGAGGGCCGAGTACCGCAAACAAACAAACAAAAACTGGCGAAATGAATTGGAGAATGTTTACAAGCCTAATTAACAATTTGCACAACTCCAGAGTTAAAATTTTTGCTAGTGCCAAGCAGCTTTGTGGACTGACACCATGGAAGCTGAGTCGGACCCAAGGGAGGGGGTGGTACTAGGCTCTAGCTAGTTGGTGAAGTCCGGTAGCTAAGGCACCTACTAAGACGTTCGAATTGAGGAAATGACCAAATGAGAGCAGGAACAGTGGGGCTGACTCATTTCCAAGACAATAATGGAGGCTAAGGAATGCAAACTCCAGATAGGAATAGTAATGATGATGATAATAAGAATAGCAAATCTTTAAAGCATGCATTTCCCCAAACACACATTATTGAGTGTTTTAAACAAAGAAAGCTAGTCTAAGCCATCATTTTACAGATGAGACAACAAAGGTCCAGAGAGGGGAAGTGATTTACCTAATGTCACACAGCAGGTCAGTGGCTGCATCTTGACTCCCAATCTAGTGTTCCATTTACTGTCCAAGGATGCTTTTCTGGAGATTCTAAAGACGTTGAGTTTTTCTCCTTCATATTCTTTTTTTTTCTGGTGCTTTTAGTTTTGTTTTACTTTGTTTTTATTGAGGTAAGAACACTTAACATCTACCCTCTTAAAATATTTTAAGTGCACAATACCATGTTGTTAACTATAGGCACAGTATTGTACAGCAGATCTCTAGAACTTATTTGTTTTGTAAAACTGAAATTTTATACTCTTAAACAACAACTCCCCTCTCTCCAGTCCGTGGCAACTACCATTCTACTCTCTGTTTCTATGATTTTGACCCTTTTGGCTACCTCATTATAAGTGGGATCATGCACTATTTGTCCTTCTGAGACTGGCCTATTTCACTTAGTGTAACGTCGTCCATGTTCATCCATGGTGTCACATATGGCAGAATTTCCTTCTCTTTTACGGTCGAATAATATTCCGTTGTAAATGCATACCACATTTCGTTTACCCATTCATCTGTCAATGGACATTTAGCTATATCTTGGCTGTGGTAAATAATGCTGCAGTGAACATGGGATATCTCTGCACAAACCTGCTTTCAATTCTTTTGGACATATACCCACGAGTAGGATTGCCAGACCATACGGTAGTTCTATTTTTAATTTTTTGAGGAACCTCCATACTGTTTTCCATAACATCTGCACCATTTAAAGTCCCACCAGCAGTGTACAAGGGTCCAATTTCTGTACATCCTTACCAGCACTTGTTGTCTTTTGTTTTTTGTTCTTGTTTTTGCTTTGATAATAGCCATCCAAAGGGTGTGAAGTGACAATCTCACTATGGTATGGATTTGCATTTCCCTGAGGGTTAGTGATACTGAACACCTTTTCATATACCTGTCGGGCATTTGTATATCTATTCAACTCCTTTGTCCATTTTATAATCAGGTTATTGGCTTTTTGCTATTGAGCTGTAGGAGTTCCTTATATATTTTGGAGATTAACCTCCTATCAGAAAAATGGTTTGCAAATATTTTCTCTCATTCTGTAGGTTGTCTTTTCACTCTGTTGTTTCCTTTGCTGTACAGAATTGGTTTTTTTAGTTTGATATAGTCCCACTTGTCTATTTTTGCTTTTGTTGTTTGTGCTTTTCATGTCATATCCAAGAAATCATTGCCTAGGATTTACAGATTCAGTGCAATCCATATTGATCCCTATTTTTTACAGAAATGTTAAAAATTCTAAAATTCATATGGAACTACAAAAGACTCCAAATAGCCAAAGCAATCTTGAGAAAGAAGAACAAAGCTGAAGGCATCACACTTCCTGATTTGAAAATATATTAATTATAAAGCTGTAGTAATTAAAAGCAATATGGTACTGGTGTAAAAACAGACATATAGACCAATGGAACAGAATAAAGAGCCCAGAAATAAACCCAAGCATATACAGTCAACTGATCTTCAACAAGGGTGCCAAGAATACACAATGGAGAAAGTTTCTCCATCCATAGTTTCTTCAACAAATGGTGCTAGGAAAACTGGATATCCACATGCAAAAGAATGAAATTGGACCTTTGTCTTACACCATACATGAAAGTCAACTCAAAGTGGATTAAAGATGTATATGTAAGATCTGAAACTGTAAAACTCCTTGCAGAAAATATAGAGGAAAGACTTCATGACATTGATCTACGCAGTGACTTCTCCTCTACGTTCTTGCTCTTCAGTACATTTTCTTTTACTTCCAGAACCTGCTGGTTCCATGCTTTTGAAGTTCTTTTGGAAAACAGTCAGTCTGTTTCCTCTCCCACCACCTACTCCTTTCCCTTGGGATCACTTTTCCATCCTCTCCATAAACTCCCATATCTGGATGAGGATTTTCTGAATATTATATTTTTAATTGACAGAAATGCAGCTGGGTCCCGTACAATGAAGAACAACACAGGACCCCTCTCCCTTTCCTCCTTCACTCAGCCATGAGCCAATGAAAATTCTAAAATTCTACTCAGGTGCACCTACTGTGTGCCAGGCACTCTACTAAAACAATGCATGAATTTTATTTTATCCTCACAATAACTCTATCATGTAGGCACTATTATTGGTCCCATTTTACAGGTGAGAATCCTGCAGTTAAGAGCTCAAGTGAAGATCCCAAGGTTACACAGCTAGTAAGTGACACAACTGGAATTTGAATCCAGGCAGTCTAACTTTAGTGTCCATGCTCTTAGTCTTTTCAAGATCCCCCTTGGAACATCTGACCCACTGCTGCCAGAGTGCTTTTCTTAAACTATGTCATTATTATGTCCTTGCCTACCGCCTCTAGATATTTGCTGTCCACTGTGGAAGATACTAGACACATGTGGCTGTTTAAACATAACTTTAAATTAATTAAAATGAAATAAAATTTAAAACACAGTTCCTCAGTCCCATTAACCACATTTCAAGTGCTCAAAAGCCACATGCAGAAAGTGGCTGCCATATTGGCCAGCACAAATAGAGAACATTTCCATCATCGCAGAAAGTTCTATTGGACAGCACTGCTCTAGAGACTAAAATTTGAACACCTCTTCCTGGTGTTTCACATGTTCCGCACTCTGATCTCTACCAACTTTTCAGCAGAAAGGCAGTAAATGAGGAGTACAAACTGAGACTGGAGGAAGGGGCAGGAGCCTTCTATGCCACGCGAAGGAAGTCAGGCCCCAGCCAGCAGGGCACAATGGACTTCCTTCCTAAGAACAGATAGAACCAGTGCATGTTGAGACCTGACTCAAACGCGTCTCTTTCAGGAAGTCTGATTAAATAACCAGAGAGGTCACAAAAGTGTGTCACCCTGTTGACTGGGTGCTCCCCAGCACTTACAGGAAGGGTTCCAATGCTTACAGGAAAAAGAAAGATCTCACATTCGGAATGGAGTCAAGGACCTATGCTCAAATCACAGCACTGCCACTTATTAGTGTATAATATTGGGCACGGCCACTTAACATCATTGAGCTTCTGTTTGCCTCTCTGTAAAACAGAGCCAATAATACTTACTCTCCAGATTTGTGTGACAATCAGTTATGATAATGAGGAAAGTGAGATAACGGTCTAGGGTAGGATCTGGGCTTTAAAATCCTTCGTGTGATTTTAGGGAGTAGCCAGGGTTGAAAGTCATTTAACTACATGACCTTTGAGGTTCCTTGCAGCTTTGAACTTCAATCCGTGACCCATAGTAAGAAAGGTCAGAAGTCAGTTTGGGCAAAATCCTTACCTAGGTCCTCACAGCAGGCTGCAGGCTTCACCAGTAGCCAGTGTTGCATCCGTCATAGTGAGCCCAGATTCCCAAGCAGCATCACTGATGAGAGTGCAGGGTTGGTGTTGGCTTCCTGGCAGAGTCTGTCTCCACCAAGTGACAGAGGCACCCAGAATCTCCAGCCTGGGACTATACCACCATGCTTTTTTTTTTTTTTTTTTTTTGGCGTGCTGGGTCTTCATTGCTGCGCGCGGGCTTTCTCTAATTGTGGTGAGCGGGGGCTACGCTTCATTGCGGTGCGCGGGCTTCTCATTTTGGTGGGTTCTCTTATTGCGGAGCAGAGGCTCTAGGCGCCTGGGCTTCAGTAGTTGCGGCACGTGGGCTCAGTAGTTGTGGCCCACGGGCTCTAGGGCACATGTGCTTCAGTAGTTATGGCGCACAGGCTCGGCAGTTGTGGCTCGTGGGCTCTAGAGCGCAGGCTCAGTAGTTGTGGCTCATACGCTTAGTCGCTCTGCGGCATGTGGGATCTTCCCAGACCAGGGATTGAACTCGTGTCCCCTGCATTGGCAGGCAGTTTCTTAACCTCTGTACTACCAGGGAAGTCCCCCACCATGCATTTTGACTGTCCTCAGAATAAGTCATTAAACAGCACCAATGGATTTAGACTTTGGATGTTGGTTCAAAGGTTTCTCCTGTCACACAAAATGGCTTAATTTCAAGGAAATGGAAGTTTCAAAACAGCAGGCAGATGGAAGTAAGAGGTATACAAGGTGAAGACAGCTGCAAGAAGCTGGCAGAGGGAAAGAGAAATGGAGGGGAATATTCTAACTAATTCAGATAGCATCCTGTTGGGCCCCAGTAGAATAGCACAGCAAAAGCTTATTTCCCAGCACTGTAATCCCCCAAAGACCTCTGTGTTAGCCAGCTCTTCTTCATATCAACAACACATGGAAACCTGACATTCCACCTCGTGGCTCAGGAATCCTTCAAGGCCTTGAAGTACTTACTTAAGTTACCAAAGAAAGACAAAATTACACTCAACCTGATGCAATATTATTAATTATATTTTGCCTTATATTCACACTTTAAAAATCAGAAATTCCTGAAGGATGACTAGGGAAGCATTCTGTTAAACTAGAATATTTGATGAATCAAGGAACCCCATTCCCAACTGCATAAGACACAATTTGCAGGATTGTGGGTATCTGTAATTCCATCTTACAACCAGAGGAAAAGAATCAAATGGGGATCAGTAGCTCTCACTTCATAAACAAATGTCATAGCTCCAAAAAGGGCTCCCAGGGCAAACCAATCACCTCTGCCTGGATCATCAGTCATGGCCACACTCCTGAGTCCGTCTCGAAAAGACAACCCAAGGTTCTGGACACGAAAACCAAAACAGATCCTGCAGATGTTTCTTCTTTCCACTATATTCTCACCTTATTTCTTGTTCAACTGTTGCCCCTAAACTGTGCAAAAACATTTAATCTTTTTTTGTGGTGCTTCAGGGTTTGGCTATCAAACCGTTTCTATGGCAGAAAGCCAAATTAAGTACACTTCTATTTTTATTAAAAGTCAGGCAGCTGAGGATTAGTTAATCAAAATTCTAGGGGAATGGACTGTTCTAATTAACAGAATCTTCTGATAAACTGTTTGGCTGAAATTAAAAGTATGTTGAAACAATCCATTTAGTTTGGTCTACTTTCGGCAAATTTTCTGAAATGTCTGCTTTCACGTCCCTGCCTTAAAGATATTATTGAATCTTTTTTTTGGTATTTGAGGCTCTTGCAGGCCTTTGGGGTTATCATTTTGTACATCTGTTCTCAATGTCCAGGAGGAGAAATGAAGATAGATACAGCGACAACACAGACTGAGGTCAGGACATAGCTTTGATGAAATCTCCAATTTCAAAGGTTTATTATCTATTGCCTCTTTTAAATCAAGGGCATAGGAAGAGGAAAATCCTGTTAATTGAAGGTTCTGGTTAAGCAAAATTAATGTAAGAATACTTTTACCTTTTCCATAGACTTTCACGCCTGCATCACATTTGATCCCCATTACACTGTTAGGAAGCAGATTCCTCGTTTTATAAACTGAGGCCTAGAGAGGCTCTGGGGCTTGTCCAAAGCTAAGATTAGTATATCAAGCATCTGAAGGCTCATTCAAGTGCTTCTGTCAGCTCATCACACTGTGATACCCATTGTAATTATACTTTCACTATACTTGTATTGACTTCCTCCCAATCAGGCCACACAGGGCTCAGCTCATCTCATCACAGTTGGAGAAATATCTGAATGTGTGCTCAACTTTTGTAGCACTCAGAATAGCTTAGGTGAAAATCATAGCTAAGATAATAACAGTTGCCATGATAATAGTGTCCTTAAGCATCCCAGTTGAGAGCTATTTATTTTGCATAATATGATCTTGGCATACTAAATACTATTTGCATCCTTCTGTGGAGGACACTTTACTTGTCTGTAGTATCACTGTCTGTGGGGATACATTTTCTTTGGGAAGGTTTTGATGTCTCCAAAGATACAGTGCTTGACTTCTGAGTGGCAAAAAAAAATGCTAATATTTGAAAAGAAAGGAGAACGTATGATCTGAGATTCTTTGTATGTCCTTTAAGTAATAAAAATAAATCATCTCCACTGATCTTTATAGTAATCTTAGGAAGTTGGTAGAGCAGGTATCATGGTCCCATTTTACAGAGTGGGTCCTGAGATTCAGCTAAGTCGTCATGGTATCCCAACCCCAGCTGCACATACCTTTCCCCTATGGCGCTCACCAAAGGTCACTTTTCCTCAGAATGCCCTGGGAGCTTGTTACAAATACAGCTTTCCCAGCTCCATCCCAAACATACTGAATCAGAATTTCTAGGGATGAGACTCGAAATGAAGAGGATATATCAATTGATTGATAGATCAATTTGTAAAATTGTCTGCCCTATCAACCTCATAAGATTATTATTCAAGATCAACTAATTTTAATTTTATTACTGACAGTGAAGCAAGTAAGACCCTAGAGAATGGCAGCTGCTTAGAGCAACAATTTCATGATCATACTCTATGATCAGCACCATATCCCTTGTTGGAGGTGGAGCGGGAATGGGGACACACAACACGCACAGGACTTCTACTGGCCTTGGAGAGTTTACAAGGTAGTTTGTTGCTAAGTCAATGGTTGTCGAACTCTAACAAGCATCAGAACCATCTGAACGGCTTGTTAAAACACCAATTACTGGTCCCTAGCCCTAGAGTTTCTGCTTAAATAGGTTTAGAAGTAGAGACCAAGAATCTGCACTTTTTTTGCCGCACCACGTGGCTTATGGGATCTTAGTTCCCCAACCAGGAATCGAACCTGGGCCCTCGGCAGTGAAAGCGTGAAGTCCTAACCACCGGACAGCCAGGGAATTCCCAAGAATCTGCCTTTTTAACAAGTTCCCTGGTGATGCTGATGCTTCTAGTCCAAGGATCACACTCTGGGAACCATTAGCCTAGGCATCCTTTTAAATCTTATGGTTGTCTTAGGGTTTAAAAGAGGTATTTCAGAATACATCTGTGAAAGAAAAATAGAACACAAGAAAACAAAATTCTCTGTGGTGTACTATTGCCTCCCTGGTGCCCTCTTCATCTGTTCCTTCACCTACCAACACAGGGCCACGCGTCCACACACCTCAGTCACAGAAAGAAATCTCCCTGGCCCCGGAAAAACAATCCCATTTTCTTACTGCAAATGCATTGGCTGGCACCATTTCAGATGGAAGCATTTGCTTCCTTCACGGCCTGTTTTATCAAGAAATACAAAAGGCCTCTGCTTTGGAGTCCAGAAGTAGGTGGCAGAGAGAATCATCTGTCTCCCCACTGGATAAGGCAGTGCTTCTCAAAGTCTGATCCCCAAATCAACAGTGGCAGAATTGCCAGGGGTATTTATTAAGAATGGAAATTATAGGACCCACTGCAGACCAAGGTAAGACCTGGGGATGTGGGGCCTTACGTGCCCCAGGTCATTGGCATTTCTGATGCACACGAAAGTTGGCGAAGCCCTAGAAAAAGGATTTACCCAATATTAGTTTGGACAAAGACCCTAAGGAAGTCTCGTTTCTCTGAACTGACCACCACTACACCTTTCCTGGACCTACATGTCCCATAAGAAACCACGTGAGATGGGGAGAGATACCAGCCCCTCCCTCCTTCACCTTTCCACAGAACCCGCCCCCCAAACCCATATGAATCCATTTGCCTGGGCCATTTCTCAGGTAGCTAAAGCACACACACCTAAGTCCCTGACAAATTCCACTGAGTGAGGAAAAGATTCTTCTATTTTTTAAAGATGCTTTTATTTTATGTTTATACCTCTCTCGCTTTAAATTTTTCTCCCTCCTGCTTCTTTATGACACATTCTGGAGCTGTTTCAAAGCCATTTATATTCCATAGTGACTTTAGTCTTTTTAATGTTCTGAGAAATGCCATAGCTTATATTGAAATGATGCAATAAGATACGAGAGAAAAAGAGAGCAAGAGAGACAGAGAGAGAGAGAGAGAGAGAGAGAGAGAGAGAGAGAGGAAAGTGGGGAGGAAAATAACTGAGAGCAACTTTGATTAGAAAGACAGTCAGACACAAGGGTTGGAACTCCCCTTCTATCGCACTAAAATATCGTGAGTTCATTACTTGGCATGTTCCTCTTTCTATCTTTCTAGAACGGGGAAGACTTGGAATTTTGGGGGTGAAATGCAATCCTTTCATTTGCTTTGGCAGCTATAAGCCTGCCAGTGTTTTTACTTTTTGGTTCATTGTCAAGTTAGAGCAAGTATATCTTTTGTGTCTCCTGGGCTAGTCACTGTATAATCTGTGTTTTTTTCATTATGGTTTTCTCAATACAGATCCACACACAGTGGATTAACTAATGAAGGTCAGATAACACCACTGGGGGCATAGGTTGCTAGGACACAGAGACATAGAACCAAACAAGTGAGTCCTTTGTATGGGAGGGCGTCCCGCCACATGCAATTCATCAATGCTCAGCTTTAACAAGTTTCTAAATTCTGTTTCTCTTGCTCCCTCTCCTCAAGGTGTGTGTGTGTGTGTGCGTGTGCATGTGTGTAAAAGAGAGTGAATGTTTGGGAAAATGTATTTGCATTAGACATCGTAATCATGTTCTCAATTTATACAGCATAGTAACTTTACAATTCTGTAGAGAATCATATCCAGTGCTCTTTTTGGCATTACTTTTCAGAATCATGCAAGTGTTATTGACAACTAAATAAAATCTGTGAAAGGAATAAAAAGTCATCCCCACAATTGTTCCATATGGAGCCAGATCTTTTGAAGGTGACCATTTCCAACATGGACTTGATGGATACCCAAAATCTTTCTCTGGCCCAAAATGTGTCCTTTGATGTCCCTGCAACAACTATCAAAACCCAATTGTTGGAGGAGAAGGAGCCACCCTTTGAGGCTAACACATTGGAGAACTATAAGTTAAAGCTTTAACACACAGGCATTTATTTGATTCTATCACTTCTCAAGGCCCTGAGGAAATAGGACACAGAACATGTTTTAGCTTTATTGGTGGTAGTGGATAGAGGTCAGGAAAGGCCTGAAGCTGGGCACACTGGGATAGCAGGCTGACCTGGGTGAAATGCCCTAGTGAGGCACACTGAATAGCCAGGAACTAACTTTAAGGTCCTGGAAGCCAAGCAGCAGGGAGATATGTTGGGCTTGGCCATAAAGCTCATTCAGGTTTTTCCTTAACATCCTATGGAAAAACCTGAATGAACTTTTTGACCAACCCAAATATAGCTATTAGGATCATATTAGGCTGCAAGTAACAAAACCCTATCAGCGGTTTAAACAAATAGGGATTTTAAAAATATATAACAGAGGCCTCCAAGTAGGTAGTTGCAGGCATCAGTTCTATAGCTCAAGAATGCCATCAGAGACCTAAGCTTTCTCTTCTGCGTCACCATCCTTAGCACATTGGCTTTAACCTTCATGATTGTTACCTCATGGTCACAAGATGGCTGTGACATCAGAGCTCCAAAGAGGCAGGAAGATGAGGAAAGAGCAGTACCACCACATCTATTACCTTTTATCAGGAAAACAAAATCTTTGCCAGAAACCCCCAATAGACTTCCATTTAAATGTTCTTGGCTAGAACTATGTTACGTGCCCCACCTACCCAACACCAGTTGCAAGGGAGACTGGGAATGAGAGTCTTTAGCTGGGCACATCGCCACATTAAACAAAACCAGGATTATGCTAGCAAAGAAGAGGGAAATTGATCTTGGGTAGACAACAAACAGTGCCTGCCAAAGACCAAAGGAGAGCTTTGGCTACTCTCATTCAGTTCAACCAATACTCACTGGGCACCTATGAGGTGCCAGACACTGTGCCATGTGCTCTGACATCTGGCTTTTGCCTCAGGCTATCCAGAATTCAAAGAATGAAGCTTCTTCACAGGGGTGAATTACTAAAATGAACATCTAGCTATGTGTCAAGTTTTATTTTGTTCCTAGCCACCAAGCTACACTGAGCTTTGAGAATGTCATTTCATCTAATCTTTCAGATACTTTGGGGCAGACACTCAAACATCAGCTAACCCGCTCTAGATATGGACCTTCACAAAGAAAGACCTTTGAATTTTAGCTATCAGGGTCATTTTATAAAGCTGTGCGTTGGAGTTATTTTATGCATGCAAATCTCTTTCTGCTCTTTAATTGGATTTGTGCCTGGATATACTGCAAATTGCTTTTGAAGATGGACTGCAGAATAGGTTCCAGCTATGGACAGCAGTACAATGGAACAGGCGCCTCAGGTGCCAGCTCGCCTCCCTACCTTTACCCACACAGCCTCCAATTTCATCCTACTTGTTGACTGGTCAGTACAAAAGACTTCTTGTAACCTGAAAACGAGCTTTGAAGACCTCTGCCCCTCAAAAAAAGCAAAGGCAAAGTGATTAAGAGCTCTAGAATGATTTCAATTAAGGGTCTGTTCCTGGGGATTCTCTCCCCCAGGAAAGATGAATAAATGGCTCTCAGGAAAGAAAGGATCTTTGCTGCTTTGATGAGGATGGAGCCAACCAGCTAATCCCTGCAGTTTGAAACCCAAGCTCGGTAGCATTTGTTTTTAGTAAAGGCAGAATGGAAAAGGACTTTGGGGAAGTCTGGGAGAGCCCAGTAGTATCACATTGCATAAACTCTACAAAATGAACCTTCCTGCAGGTTGGCAAAACTACCTACGGGATGTGATTTGAAAAGGAACTTCTTGCCCACAGATTTCATTTTCCATGGTCTATTGAGGTGAAAGTCCCATTAATGTTGCTTCTTAAGGGCCTTCTGGTGACAGGTGCATTCCATTTTCAGGTAAGGATAACATGTTACCTGGGATTAGTTTATCTGATTGGCCCATTGTCACCCAGATGAGATCAGGGCTCCAAAGTTAAGGCACATAAAATGGGCACTTTTTTTTGAGGAATAGGAAAGAGATGGTTTGTAAGTTAGGGCCCAGGCAGAACTCAATGAGGTGTTAGGAGGAAGTCTAGGACAGGCACGAAGAGCAGGTGGCCATGGGACTCCTGGGGAGAGAGGGTGCTGAGAGAGGCGCAGGAGAGTGGCAGGGCCCTGGAATGAGTAGACAGTCATGACACTTGTCCTTGCAAATTTTCTGTTTAAATCAGAGAAGTATATCCATACTGGGGTCTTTAGGCCATTTCTTAAGTGAAGCAGAGTGTAGCAAAGCAGCCAGCGCAGTGTCTTACTTTACTTACAGAAAGTATCTAATAGATTGCATGAAGAAATTTGAGGGGGAGGATATGGCTGATGGAAGGGCAGAACCTCAGTGGAATAAATAAAAGCGTTCATTCCTACTCTGTGCCACCCAGTGCATCCCCTGTGCTTTTGCTTGCCCATACCTGGTATGAAATCCCACTCAACACAGCATCTCTATGGATAGAGGCATTGGAATTTGTGGGTGGAGAGGGTGATAATAACTTGGGGAGTAGGATAAATAGAACAGGTAGGGAAGGGACATAGGGAGGAGAATAAAAGAAGCAGCTGAGGGCAGAAGCAAAAGGGAGAAGGGATGTCAAGAGGTAAAGGGAAGACAGAAAGGACGGACGTTGGATATTAAAATAATACTAACAACAGTAACACTAATAATAGTTAACACCTATGTAAGGCCTGCTATGTACCAAGTGCTGTTGGAAGCACCTCACATGCATTAACTCATTTAATTCTCAATGATCTTATGAAGTAGATTTATTATTATTATCACCCCATTTTACAGACTGAAATGGAGGCACAGAGAGTTGAAGTCCAAATTTGATATCTGTAAAGCAAAAGACAAGCAACGAAGAAAGAGACTGAGTCCTGGTGTCATTTGATCTCTAGACTTTTCCGTTACTTAAACCAATAATGCCCTTTTTTAAAAAAGTCGTTTTAAGTCAAGTTTCTGTCCCTTGTATCCAAAGAGTCTTTACTAATTTTTTTAAAAAACCAACATCTATTGGCTGTTTTCAACATGGAGAAGACACTGGCTTAAGTGCTTTATAGACATTGTTTTATTTAATCCTGACAACCCAGTATGTTAAGTACTGTTATTATTATCCCTGTTTTGAAAATGAAGAAGCTGGAGCACAGAGAAGTTAAATAACTGACCCAGAGTCATGCAGCTAATAGGTAGCAGAGCTGGGAGATAAACTGACTCCAGACTGACTCCAGACTCTGCTCGTAACAACTATACCAATCTTTGGTGGACAAATAGATAGAAGAAGAGAATGTCACCAATCAAGAGTGAATAGCAGAAACTGAGGGCAGCTGAATTGCAACTCTCCCTTTTTTTTTTTTTTTTTTTTTTTTTTTGCGGTACGCAGGCCTCTCACTGTTGCGGCCTCTCCCGTTGCGGAGCACAGGCTCTGGACGCGCAGGCTCAGCGGCCATGGCTCACGGGCCCAGCTGCTCCGTGGCACGTGGGATCCTCCCGGACCGGGGCACGAACCCGTGTCCCCTGCATCGGCAGGCGGACCCCCAACCACTGCGCCACCAGGGAAGCCCTGCAAGTGTCCTTTTAATGAGTAACCTGATAAAGTTATAGACACCCTTTCATATTTCCAAGAAATCACCTGCTACACAGGTGAGCACGTGTTTGGAGGCTCCTTAATCTTGGGAAACTGTTCTTTCTGATGCCTTGCAGCCTTGAGTCTCCAGTGAGGAGTCCCTTAGCACTAACAGAAGTTAGCTCTAGCATTTCCTGTGCCCAAAGAGACTCCCTTTGGGAGAAGGAAGAAGCCATGATGAAGGCATGTATCTCTGTAGCTATGGCCTGGAATATTTCCTGGAACAGGAGACCAGTAGCATCCCACCCTGGGAAGCACCATCGCAAGGTTCATGAGCCAGCATCCACTGAGCAAAGCCTATCACTGTTCTTACATGCCTGCAGCCTCTCACTACAATGGAGTCTGGCATCATCCTCAGGGCTTTCGGTCAATCCCTATGAGCATTCCTTCTTCTGCAAGGATCTCACATACAATTGATTGCTGTAGCTTCACTGCAGAAGGAATTGTGTTTATGTTTTTGGTGATTTTCTTGTTTTATTTTTAACGTACATGAAAGCCTGTCTCCTGGGAATAAATATTGGCCAAAGAATGATAGCCTATCCAGTTGGGATTCAAACGGTTAAAGATTATGAATGGCTTTCATTGTTTTTATAACTAGTAGGAGGCTCCCTTGATAATTTCCAGCTGATTTATAGGTTGGTCTCTATTTCTGCATAGACACCATAGAAATGCTATGTTAAATAATTTCATATTAAAAACAAAACTGGAACTTAATCTTCACTTAAGAGGCAAACAATTTTTATCAGCCTTTGCGAATGGGCCTTGCTTCCCATTCATTAAATGTCTATAAATGTTTGCTCGTTCTTAGAGGTTGAATGATTAAAAGGATAGGAGAGACGTGAATTTTAAAAAATCAATCACTGTTTGTAGCTCTATTCCAAAATTTATCCTTCATGACACGGTAGATCTTCTCCATGAGACTAGTTAATAACAAGCATTCTGCATATTTTATAATTACGTGCACTGCCAGCAGAGTGTAGTCGGATTTTATTATACACTTGAGTCCCCAGAATCAGAGTCGTGCCTCACAGCACCTATCATAACAAATGGCACGGAGGGATTCTTTATAACGCAGGATGCTGCATTGGATATTTAAATAGCATACCCAGGAAGGGTTCTGAGTTATAGTCACCCCAGAAGAGGAGCACAATTTCGAAGTACATTATGATTTAAGCTGGAGCCAGACGCCCACTGAGTCAGAATTAGGATCTTTAGGAAAGGAAACAAGGGCTTCCCTGGTGGCACAGTTGTTAAGAATACACCTGCCAATGCAGGGGACATGTGTTCGAGCCCTGGTTGGGGAAGATCCCACATGCCGCGGAGTAACTAAGTCCATGCACCACGACTACTGAGCCTGTGCTCTAGAGCCCGCAGGCCACACTACTGAGCCCATGTGCCACAACTCCTGAAGCCCGTACACCTAGAGCCCGTGCTCCACAACAAAGACAAGCCACCACAATGAGAAGCCTGTGCACTGCAACAAAGAGTAGCCCCCGCTCACTGCAACTAGAGAAAGCCCACACACAGCAACGAAGACCCAACACAGCCAAAAGTTAATTAATTAAGTAAAAAAAGAAAGGAAACAAATAATTATTCCAGTAAAACCCAAGCTGGCTAAGGAGTAGATTGATCAGAAACATTTGTTAGTGCTGACTGGGTTTCTGGCACATTCCAATTTTTACACGTAAGAGGCAAATCGCACACAGGCACACATGAGGCTCATATTATCTTTTGTTTTTTCTGATCAAGGACATATTTGGTAGAAACTTGAGAGAGGGTCCAATCTCCTAAACCTCTTTTCTATCTCCATCCTTAAAAGTGTTGGAATGTGTCACTAAGATAAATGATATGTGGGTAGAGACCCCTTCCTTCTCTAGCATAAAAGGTATTCTGTAAGTGAAACAGTATTTCTCCCACTCACATCTTGGAATAAATGGAGAATGGGCTTTGATTTTCCATCATATACGTAGGAAGTTTGAAGAACAAATTTTGATTATTAAATGTATGCACAATCATTGCTAATGCTCCCTTGACTTTTTATGCCACTTCTGCCTGGCAACAGATCTGACCACTAAGAATGGTACGATTAACTCTACTTTGCTGGCTTGGAGAGGTAGGGCAACTTACCCAAAGTCCCACAGTAGATCAATATAGAGGACAGACTAGATTGTAGGTCTCCTAACTTCTGGTCCAATGTTCTTACTACTGAACTATGCTCTCTATAGCCTGTGCTGCCCCTGGTTAATTTACTTTCAGAAAGGTATGTACATAAATATCTAGGATGTTGTTTTCTTGCCCTGTGCTCATGAATCAAACTGGTTCATCTCCCCAGTCCTGTTACCAGCACCCTCCCCATCTCCCAACCCACCTCTACATGCCATTTAAAAGCCCGTGTCTCCTGCTGCTACGCAAGAGGCTGAAACATCCAGCTCATCTAACTGGGACTTGAGATAAAATTACACTATGTTCCCTCAGAAATTACTTTGACACAAACAATTACTCCAATAATAAACAGTGGAAAATACAGTGTTAAGTACAATCAGGAAATTTAAATGGTCTTAATTGGCATTACTAATTCTTGCACACAAATAAATAATTACACTACTTCCCTTCCAAATTTCAGTTTGGACATGCAAAGTCCACTTAGTTCGCTGGAGCAGAAAGCAGAAGAAGCCTTTACCAAAGTTGACAATCCACATGGCAATACACAGCCTATGCCTTAAACTCATCTTTATATGGTCTACGGTAACTATTTGCACAAAACTTTGCATGTAGTAGGGTTTTTAATGAGGGCTTGTTAAATGAATGGCCGCTCATGACCAGCCTCAAATTTCCCTATTATTGTTTATTCCATGAGAATAAAATGCTTGATTTCACCTTATATTGTGATATGTCTTTATATGCCTTAGTTTATTAGATGGATTCAAGCATGCCTCTACCAAAACATAGCAGTTATGGAGAAGACCCTAAAGGTGCCGTACCCTATAGCCTTGCTACTTTAAAGTGTGGTTCATAGACCAGAAGCCTCAGCATCATCTGGGAGCTTGTCAGAAATGTAGACTCCACTACAGACCTATGGAATCAGAATCCACATTCACAAGATTCTGATGTGATTCACGTGTACATGAAAGCTTGAGCAGCACTGCGCTATGGGAACAGTTGTTGGTCCTGTCACCACACACCAATAGTCACACTGAATGTTCTGGTGCACAAACACTTCTTGAGCCCCTCTGGGTTTATTAGGCTCTACTGAGAATATAGAAGAAGGAAAAGACATGGCTTTTACTCAGGACAATATATAATCTAGTTCTCAATTATGAGCTTTATATTGCAACAATGCAGTCATAGGGAAGATCAGGTGGGTTGGATTATTTAGGGAAGGCTTTTCGGAAATGGCATTATTCACAGGTTACCAACCAGTATTTGAGGCAGTAAGGAAAACTGGTAACAAGAGCTAATGTTTATCAAGTGCCTCTCTTTGTCAAAGCCCTAGGTTTCACTTTTTAATATATTATCCCACTTATCCTCACATTAACTCAGCGAATTAGATACAGTGTAGTGGCTGAGTGGCACCACCTCTGAAATCAGATGGTCTGGGTTTGAATCCTGCCTTTACTATTTACTAGCTGTGTGATCATGGGCAAGATATTTAAACTCTCTGTGCCTTAATTTCCTTACCTATAAAATGGAATAATAGTAGCACTTACCTCAGAGGATACCTACCTATGAGAATTCAAGGAGTGGATATGTATGAAACACTTAGAACAATGCCCAGCACATAGTAACTATCCAATAAATGTCAGATATTACTATTTTTATTTTATAAATGGGGAAACTGATTCACAGAAAAATTAAATAACTTTTCCAAAGTCCCACAGCTTATAAGTGGTAGAGCTAGAACTTGAACACTGCTTTGAGCGACCAGAGAGCCCACATTCGTAATTCTGGTACATACCTTTAAATGTACCCCTGGAAGGAGAGGAAAACCATTGTAAATCCAAACTTCTGAAATGACTTGTGAATCAAATCCTCCTGTGGGTGCTGGGCGTACGCAAGAATTAGACAATTAGCTGGAAATGTTTGTTGTGATGTCTTCATATAAGTTTTCAAGCAGATGTCACTATTTGCAACAAAGTTCATAAAAACTTTTGTTTTTTGACTAGTGGGTATGGCTTCACCCAATAATTCACACCCTTCCACCTGGATAACTTCATGACCAGTGGCAGGGACTTCCTAGATAGCTGACAAGAGTAAGGGGCACAGGCTGTACCCAAGGCCCAGAATAAAGGTAATGGGCCCTGATGAGCCCATTATGTAATTAACGGGGTTTCTTTATAAACCACACCTTTAAAAAGACATATTGAAAATGTTCAGGATGGTTTGGAATCATATTTTAGCCATGGAATCAGATGTCACTGGATTAGAGAATAGATTTGGGTTCTTTTTAACCCAGGTTCTTGTCCAGAAAAGATGAATTCAGTGTTAAAATTTTGGCTAAGCTCTCTTCTCTGTGACCTTGAGTCAATCAGTATCCTTCCATATCTGTAACGGAAAATTGATTGGATGGTATTTAAATTCTTTCCAACCCCAATATATTCTTTACAGTTTTGAAAGCATCTTTCACCCACACCAGTTTTCTCCTCCTCGGTCTCCAATGAGGTGGAATGAGCACTCAGAAGCTGGGTGACCTTGGCCAAAACATGCTCCTCTCCGGGGCCTCAATTTCCTCCCGACATCTTTTCCTATAAGCCAGAATTTTCCACTGAGGAGCTTTAATCTTTTGAAAAGGTCAGAGAAAGGCTGGGGAAGTAGCTATTTCAAAGGTCATGACTTTCCCCTTGGCGATTCCATCCTCTGTCTAAACCTAAAAGGACAAGTGTCCAATATTACATACCTGCAATAGGATTTCTGTCCTATGGCCTGGGTGCCCAGGGACTGTTTCAAATTCCAGTTTTCAAGCCTGAAATTTCTACTGCCAATCCTTTCACCATTTTCTCACCTCTGAAGGGTCTCCTCCTACTTTCAAGGACTACTGTAAAATTTCTTTAAAATCCAACTAATTTTAGTGCATTTAGATATTTTTCAGATATGCTCTGTGGCACCTTGATGGAAAAGTAGGCTGTGGGATCTAGAAAGGGTGTGTCCAGGCTCCTGACCAATCACACAGGAAGCACAGTTTCTCAGGAGTGGGAAGGATCCAGGTTTGTCATTTGATCGACTAAACATGCCATAAAATCACTCGTTTTTAGAGAAGCGCTTTGGTCCAGGTAGGAAAGCTTAGTTCTCCCTAGTCAGGGATGATCTGGAGAAATAAAAGGACGCTTCCAACGAGTATTTGTCATCATGGTTTGGGTGACAATGTGCTGTAATATGGGAAAAGATATTAAGTTGAATTAAAATGTGTAATTTATCCAGTGGCACATCTGCTGGGAATGGTCTGTTCCTCCACTTATGAGAGTCACATGCTTTACTATTTAAACATTTTAAGGAAACGTGTAGCTGGGAAGGCACTGTGGTTAAAAGGTCCATCTCTTTCCCTGAAGTTGGCTATGCTCAATGCTTTGCATTGCTGATTTCAGGCAGGGTCCGTCCTGATTTAGTGCCGCTCTTTGCAGTAAGGCCATGGCTCTTCAGCCCCACAGTCTTGACCATTCTACCCCAACTTCCAGCTTCCATGCCCCAGGAGCATTCTGGCTTGCTCCAGGCACTTCTTCTGTGGGGAGGATCTCCCATAACCCCAAAGGCCTCAGTTTTAGTGCTAAGCCCAAGGAGAATCCAATGAACGTATACCGTGTATCTGCCCTAATTTCAGGTTCCAAAATAACCTTTAGATATCTGTTGATAGTAAAATCTGATCAGTCAGAATCTGATGGGTCAGAATCTTCAAAGAGACAGAATTTCTGCCCAGAGCTTTTAGGAAAGAAACAAATGATTAAAAAAAAAAAAAAGAGCAGGTGATATCAGAGATTTAGTAAAAGTGACAGTTTCTTTGGGCTGCTCCAGGGTCAGCACACATTTGGCCAACTGCTTCTACGTTCGACTTCCCCAGTCCTGGGCAATGAATATCTCTGTTCAGAATGATGACCCTGAGATACTGCAAGATCCTTGGGCACCGAGAAAGATTCTGCAATATTCACTTGGTTATATTTATTAAGGAAGAAGAGTGGGCTTGCATGCATTCGAGACATTTCAATAGCATTTCAATAACAGCAACAAGGACTTTCTGTCAAGTGCTCAGGTACCCAGAAAATTCCATACACGTTAGTGGAAAGCACTTCTCCCCTACCCCTCCCTTTACAATTCTCTGAGCATGCCACACTCCCCTCTGGCCCTTAGTGTGTGCATCTGTAAAATAAAAAGCTTAGATTACATGATACCTAAGATCCCTTTCCATTCTGATGCTCCATGATTATGTCATCTCTATGATCTTTTGCATGGCCTCTATATTTTGGGCATTATGTGTAATTCTAGCAGGGCCTACCTCAGAGGAAAATAGTTCCTCCGAGGGTCCCACTCTCATTCAGTGACTCTGAAGTACCAAAGGCCAGGGAGGACTGTTAGCCTAAGTTGACTAAGAACAGAGATTTTGCTGATCCCATCTGTGGAAGTCTATCAGAGTCCCTTTGATGGCTGATGAGGCCAACTCCCATGTAAGGACAGAAATCCATCTGACAAGCATAGAAATATTAAATAAGAGCTAAATAAATTTGGCAACTGTCTCCAAGAGGGTATACTGGCCTGGAGCTAATTTGAAATTAAGTTTGTATTATTAATTGAAAGGCAAGAAGAGAGTCTTGGAATAAATCAGATAAAATAAATAAAGAGAAGATTTTACTTATTGTCAATAATGCTACAGGCAATCTTGGGATTTGGTGGCAGTCTTAACAAAAAAATGCCTTAACTTCTTAAGATTTTCTCTGTCAACTCTCAGCACGTTTGGAATGCATTTCTGTTCCTCTCTTCCCTAAATGGTGATAGTATAAAGCTTCAATGACAAAAAAGAGAAACTTGAAAGTTCTAGAATATTAAATATTTCTGAGGACATAACTCACCCCTCCCCAAATAAATCTAGCATCTGGATACTTCCTCCCACAAGAAAAACTTGCTCTCAGAGGCTTGCCTGTGCCACAGTCGTCAAACTTGGGACTTAAGCTTCTAGGAGGCTAAGGAAAAGTTTCTTTCAAATGAAGTTTATACCCGATGACCTAATTTTGAACTCACACCCACCCAAACACAAAGTAAAATTCTGCTGCCAATTCTGACTACTGGAGGGTGACTTGTTCCAGTTACTGAAGAGTGTGATGCCAAGACTTAGAAACTAACAAAACAGAGCAAAAAATAAATAAGACCAAGACATCAGAAAAATGACTGTGCGAGTACTGTATTATCTGTATAAGTTCTATACCCCCACATGTAGCTTTTCTACACAGATCCAAAAGATACTTCTCATACCAACAATAAACACCAAGCCTTCAGAGGACTTGTCTCCTGCATCATCCTCATCCACTTATAGGGAGTGGTTATCCACAATACCAATACTGCTTTTGAGTGTGACCATCAGCATCCATTTTTTTAATTAATTAATTTATTTATTTGTGGCTGCGTTGGGTCTTTGTTGCTGTGCGCAGGCTTTCTCTAGTTGTGACGAGAGGGAGCTACTCTTCATAGCGGTGCGCGGGCTTCTCATTAAAGTGGCTTCTCTTGTTGCGGAGCACGGGTTCTAGGTGCACAGGCTTCAGTAGTTGTGGCTCGCAGGCTCAGTAGTTGTGGCTCGCGGGCTCTAGAGCACAGGCTTCAGTAGTTGTGGCACATGGACTTAGTTACTCCGCAGCATGTGGGAATCTTCCCAGATCAGGGGTCGAACCCGTGTCCCCTGCATTGGCAGGTGGATTCTTAACCACTGCGCCACCAGGGATGTCCCATAGCATCCATTTTTAATTACTGTTTTCCCCCAAATCTCAAACGTCCTCTATTTACTGTCCATTTATCTTTTAAACCTGACAGCCACCCCCTCTGCACTAGGGAAGCTTTGAGAGAGGGCAATGCTATGTGGGTGAGTATCTTGTAAGGTCTGAGAGATGAGCATGGAAATAGTTGCGAGTACAAGACGCACAGGTGATAAGTCCTATAAGAAACTGGGATGGTTCCCATTTCCTCTAGCACCAGGCCTTTATATTTAAATTAATTCCCATTATCATGCAGACACATATTCAATTACAAAGTATAAAAAAGATTCTAAACTTAAATACAAGTCAATTGAAGGGTATTCATTATTTGGTACTATTCACACCTTGGATTCACACCCTTGGATCGAGAAGAGTAAATTTAAAGAGCAGGTAGACAGGATGGCTGGAGTTGGGAGGCCAGGGGAAGCAGGGTTGGGTAGACTAAATGGTCTACTGAGACCTCCACTTATTCTGTCATTTTGTTAGGAGTCATTGATGTTCTCGGAATATTCTGTATGAATAAGGCAAATTCTAATAGATCCACAGATTGATCATTCAACAATCTGAGGCCTATTTTGAAAGATGGAGTTTAAGTTCTTTTCTTATTCATCCCTTGGGTATGTGAATATTTCAAAGGCAAATGCTAGACATATCTGTTGGGCATGTCAGGCTAATTGGCCAGTTTGATCTTTAATATTATACAGTCACTACTCTCTGGCTTTATCTAATGCTTTATGCTTCCCTTTGTCACCAGATCACAAATCGATCAAATATCATACATCAAATACAAGGCTCAGAGAGCAGAACAAGTGACTATTGTGGCTGTGTCCCAGACACTTTTCTCTGTAGGAAGAAAGGGAGTAAACTAACATTAAATGAGACCTACTATGTGCCAGACACTGGTAGGAACTTTCACGTACATCATCTAAAGCAAGTTCTATACTGGGAGCAGGATTGATCTATTTAGAGAATAGAAGGTTTTTGGAGAGTGGAGGAAAAGGAAGGTGTTGCATCTGGGAATCAATAAATCCAACAGCAATATATTGACCTAAGGAGGACCACCAGAGTACCAGAGGAGTTTACCTTCCAGAAAGATACCAACATCCTGAGCCAGCTAAACATAGGATATCAAGAGGCTTGGGGAAAGACGCATATCTTTTGAAATGACCACATTTCAAGCAAGCTACATTGAGCTTGCTTGGCCCTACAGAGAAGGGAAACCTGGGGTTGAACCAACACACATGTACCCATCCAGCTGTGCCCACATACCTACCACCTTCAGATAACCCTCTCTCAGGCCCACGGGCACAGGCTTATCACACACGATCTCCTGAAAAGATCTCCTCTGTCTTGCTCTAGGGACTCTGGCAGAAGATTGGAGAGGATGCTTTGTGTATCCTCTGGCATTCAAGTGACGAGCTAATGCCCCAAGCTTGGAGCCAGGGGAGATTTGTCCAAGTGTCTGACCTAGAAGGGCCATGACTTTACTTCTTTTCTAATTAGGATAATTAACCTCCCCTGCTTGTTCATTCTGTTCCAATCCAAAAAGATCGAATTAAAATGGCACAGGGGACTGTTAGGCTCTAGGGACAGGAAACAGCTTACAAGCCTTTCACCTCCCAGCAGCCACCACCAAGGCAAAGTCAGGACAAAGACCTCACAGCATCTTCACTCTTGAAGCAACCTTGGGAGGCCTTGAGGACCACCTTCAGAATTTTAATCAATTGATTAAAATCAATTTTAATCAAACATCCCATCAGCTGTCAAATTTTGCATAGCTCCATAGCTCTTGTTGACTAAATTGGGGTCGGGCTAAGGGTGGGGGATGCTAATAGGATCTAGCATTTCTCTTTGTATCATCATGATTTTATGGTTGGTTCAAGGAAAACAAAAACTGAATGGCTCAGGTTGGTAGGATTTGATCTGGGATTTATGGAATTTGTTGTTTGACCACAACCACTGGAGGCAAAACTTCGGGAGTATTTTGAAAACTGGAACTGACTCACAGCATTTCGCATAGGACAGAGACAAAACTGAGGGCTAACAATACTGCAGCACTTCCTCTGGTGGCTTTAACTCCCCATTCCCCACCTCTGAGCACGTTTGAGTTTCCCGTCAGGTATCTACAGCCTCCATGCTGCCTAGGCAAATAGGGCTGGGTACCGTCCTCTGGATCTTTTGTTCCTCCTTACTGCAGGATTCAGTCCAAGGTCTGCCCTACATGCAGCCCTTCGTACCTGTATGGGAAACCACTATGCTCTATAGTCTCCCTTCCAAGAACTCTTAGGCTACAGCCCTTGTGAGCCACCAAGGCTGATGGGAAAGGGAAGACAACAGAGTCACAGATGAGATTAGGCTGCCCATTTGGACTGAGTACTAAAGAGTTCCTTCCAGCCCAGTAATGCTAGGATTTTCCCTGGGTCTGCCCAGTAGATAAGAACCCTGACTTGCTACTCAGTATGTCACAGAGCCATCAACATAAATTTCTCAGCATGTTGTCAAGAGGCTTGTCCTGGGCCTAGGTTGAGTAAGAGAGTCAATCTCCAACCTTTGTCAGTTCATTCCCTTGTCCCCTTCTAGCCCTACACTCTTCACTTCCCATTCATTACCTCTACTAAGCCTGGGCTCTCCCTCCTGAATCACCCATCTGTGCTAACCATCTAAAGTGTGGTTCTCAGCAGATACATAATAAGGACCAGACTAGTGCTTCTTAAATTGTTATGTGATTACAAATCACCTGGGAACCTTGTTAAAATGCAGATTCTGATTCATTTAAGTCTGACGTGGGACCTGAGAGTCTGCATTTTTTTTTTTTTTTTTTTTTTTGTGGTACACGGGCCTCTCACTGTTGTGGCCTTTCCCGTTGCGGAGCACAGGCTCTAGACGCGCAGGTTCAGCGGCCATGGCTCACGGGCCCAACCGCTCCGCGGCATGTGGGATCTTCCCGGACCGGGGCATGAACCCGTGTCCCCTGCACCGGCAGGCGGACTCTCAACCACTGCGCCACCAGGGAAGCCCGAGAGTCTGCATTTTTAACAAGCAGCCTTGGTGATGACCAGTGTTGCTATCCATGGACCATACTTTATGCTGCAAAGGTGTCAGTACAGCATCTTTAGGATCTTCTATCATCAATATGCTCATCCAGGGGCCACACTTTAAGTAGCAAGAACACATACCATCTTCTGAATGAGCTACACCCAACTGTGCTGTTTGGAGAAAGAGATTGTGACCCCTCTTCTTAGCAGTTAACGATAGCATCCTTTTATATGGAGGCTAAAAACATCCTTTAGTGTAACCAGAGCTGTGCAGAGGGTGTGGCAAATCTGGACCTTGGCATAGACTATTTTTCTTGGGAGCCGGGTTACTTGAATAAGCCTTCCCGGGCACCCGCCCTGCTTCCTGAAGCCAATTGTGCAGGCCAAACTTACTTTGGGTCCAGCCACTCCGTTCATAGCCTCCACTTTCACAGTGGCTCTGGATGGCTGCTACTGCCCCATCACTCATGCTGTGATCTGCATCCGTGGTTAAGACAACAGAAACAGCTCCATCATCAAAGGCACAATCCATTTATTTCACGCTGAAGAAAACAATCTTCTATCCAAGTGGGGCCAGCTAAGTTCTGGGCAGTTGCCATAGCTTTAAGGTTATAGGAAATATGCCTTTTGCTCTATTTAGCTCCTCAGTGGAGAGCAATGTACCCCTTGAGGAGGCACCAGATGTCGTTAGCGCATCAATGCCATGCTGGACAGAGCATGTCCATTTCTCCTCTGAGGCACAAGGTGTATAACTCCTGGGGTTGTTAAAACAAAAATTAGCTGGAGAAATTCACCGCCTTGTTTCTCCCTCTCCCAAAGTAATTCCTAAACCCTTTCCCCTTCAGCATTGCTGCTGATTGTGTTCTTTGCTCAAAATAAACCTTAAAGAATATTTGTATTCGGCTTAAGGGGTGCTCTGTTACATTGATATTTCCAGAGCTAAACACTGCAGATGGGAAGGTTCCCCTAAGAAGATTCCAGAGCATTATGATGATGTGGTTTGATCCAAAATATAAACATGTTTTATGGCCTAAGGGGGTTGTCAAACAGTGTTTTAAAAACACACTGGCAAATTTAAGAAGGTTTTAAAAGTAGGCCTACTTGAGGATCCAGAACGGTCCCACACCTACACTCCCCGGTGGCTGCATGGGCACGAGTCTTGCTGGACTGGCCCATTGCTGGCTCTGGTGGAGTCTCCCAGCTAAAGAAATGTTTATCATTAAGTGTTTCCCTCTTGTCCACTGCCAGTGCCCTCCTAAGCTGGTTACTTACCTCTTCTGGAGAGTTTAATAAATACTTTCATCTGCACAGGACTCTAAAACTCCACTTTTCCTTCCAAATGATATGTAAGACCTAGCACACTAGCCAGTGGGATCAAATTCCCAGCCAAGAGGAACTCACTTAGCCATTTTGATATGTTCTGTCACCGAGCACTTTGCCTAAATGAACACAGAAGCTTTCTGGGCATGGTTGACTAGTCCCTCCACTAACCCAATCATTTAATGACTAGCTACATGGCTCCTAATTAGATTTATTTTATTCAAATAAATTTTTAGCCGTTGCAATTCCCCAACAGTTCATGACTAGGGTAGGCATCGTAACTCTAAGTGATTCAGGACTCTCCCTCTGTAAACCTCCCAGATTCTAGTTTGCTGAAGCACTCCTAAATTCAGTCATAGCCATA
The DNA here is from genome assembly GCF_963455315.2 of Globicephala melas. Taxonomy (NCBI): domain Eukaryota; kingdom Metazoa; phylum Chordata; class Mammalia; order Artiodactyla; family Delphinidae; genus Globicephala; species Globicephala melas. The sequence goes on along the minus strand of NC_083335.1, from coordinate 24,230,641 downwards.
TGCTTGTCCTTTGCAACTAGTTAACAGTTGGGTAGATCTTGTGGCTAAATGAAGCCACAAGGCCATGACTTTGATGTCTTCTTGGGCCAATTAGCTTTCCTCTAGTCCACAGGTCCAGACTTTTTCCTCCATCTTGGCCAGGCAACGTTCTTAGTAATCTGTACCATCGGTGGCAAAGGAGGCTGGGCCCAATAGTGGAGCTGACTTTGTTTACATCTCTTTGCTTTATGCTCATAGCTGTAGCCAAAGGATCAACTTCCAAGTGAAACACTAATTAGGAACCATGAGGGTAAGTGAGCAGAAATGTTTAGAAAGAAGTTTTCTCTATCTGTCCCTCTTTCAGGTTATCTTTCCTTTTCTATCAGTCCTAGCCTCCAATTGCCTATTATCAGAATAGAATGTTCTTGATCTACCTTCCAAACTGTCTGACAGTACCTATTTATACAATCCTAAGGAATCCCTCAAAATAGAATATTGAAGAAACTGAGTCCCAGAATGGGAAAGGAACAACCACATGCTCATCCAATTTAATAAGCCTCTCAAGGCTTTCTTAGAAGATAAATCCTAGATTGCAAGCAAGTTGAAACGTTTATAATACCTCCTCTGAACTTTATCCTATGGGCAAAGAAAAACTTTTGAAGATTTTTGAGAACGAGCATGGCTATTACATAATCAAGAGTGAGAAGGTTAAAGCCGGTCTTAGTGAGCAGCTTGGATATAAGGGGAAGGACTGTTGCAGTAGCCCAAGAAAATACCAATAATTACTTCAAAATAACTGGTAGTAATGGGAATGTAAAGAAGGGGGAAGACACAGAAAGGATGAACTAATTTGACTTCATGTTTGCCTAGGGCAATGGAAGAGTCAAAGATAATGCTCAGATTTGATAACTGGGAAATTTGACAGAAATAGGGAAATCAGGAAAAAACAGTTGCTTTGGAGGCAGAGGGCATCTGAGACAGAGTGAGAAATAAGGACACAAGCAGTGATAAAACCCACCCAGTCTAGTAACTCCAGCTCTGCTCCCAAGGTGGTGATTAACTGATGAGAGATATGCCATTATCCAGAGAACTCTGACTGTGTTTCTGTTAAGCATTCACTTACGGTTGACTGCACAGCATGCATCCTAGTGGGCCTGAAAAGTCCTGGGGTGCCTTCTGGTAGTTATACAGCAATGTGTTCTAGAGTCCTCCCTGTCACGGAGAAACATTTAGAAAAATGAATGATTTCATCTTTCCTGGGCAACTACACATATCAGAGTAATTTCAGCCACTGATGAGGAAAAAAAAGAATATGAGCTTCGAAGCCAAACCTGGGTGTAGATCCCAGCTCCGAAATTTACTAGTTATGTGCTTTTATTCATAAACCTGTACCTCTCTGAGACTCAATTTCCTCATCTGTTAATTGGGGATAACTACCTATGCTTAGGGTTGTTGGGAGGATTAAATGTAATAATGTGTATAAATGCCTTAGCACAGTGCCCAGTCCAAAGTAGGCATTCAATGAATGCCTTTATACTTTATACTTCTGTCCCAAACTTGACAGTGGAAGGAAAGGGGGTTTAACATAAAATGAGTAATGAGAATGAAAAATTTATACATAACAGTACCAAAAAACTCTATTATTCCAACAATGATTTAAAGGTGTCACACCATAACCCCTGAGAGACAATGGTCACCCCCTGTTGCCCAAGTTTCTCAGGCTAATAGAGGAGGGTTGTGAGAGCTTGGGACCTTCATTTCCCTCCATCTCAATCAGGAGATCTGTTTGGTGAGATATGTTTTGAGCCGAGTCTTCCTTTTTTTTTTCCTTTGCAACAATGCTCTTTATTGCTGTATTTTTTAAATTAATTTTTATTGGATTATAGTTGATTTACAATGTTGTGTTAGTTTCTGCTGTACAGCAAAGTGAATCAGTTATACACATACATATATCCACTCTTTTTTAGATTCTTTTCCCATATAGGTCATTACAGGGTATTGAGTAGAGCTCCCTGTGCTATACAGTAGGGTCTTATTAGTTATCTATTTCATATATAGTAGCGTGTATACTTGAGCTGAGTCTTAATGAATGAGGAGAGGTTTATGTTATGGGAGGGAGGCTTTTCTAGGTGTCAAGGGCAGCCAGAGTTAATCACTGGAGACTGAAGATGCTGGAGAGGGCTGTGCCCTGACGAGGATGAGCTAAGCCATGCGTTTGAAGCCTGTATAGATTAGAGTGGGCCCCGGTAGCAAATGGGAGTCCCAGCTAGATTTGAGGAGGAAGATGTGCTCTAATACACAAACTTACTTGTGGAATCTTGGGCTCCCCTATGCAAAAGTATTGAAGGAATGAGCAGAGCCCTTAAGGAAGTCACAGAAGTCTTGTAGGCAAATCTACAAGGGATATTCATAATGATTTTCCTGTTGGCTTTTTTTTTTTTTTTTTGCGGTACGCGGGCCACCCACCGCTGTGGCCTCTCCCGCTGCGGAGCACAGGCTCCGGACGCGCAGGCTCAGCGGCCATGGCTCACGGGCCCAGCCGCTCCGCGGCATGTGGGATCCTCCCGGACCAGGGCACGAATCCGTGTCCCCTGCATCGGCAGGCGGACTCCCAACCACCGCGCCACCAGGGAAGCCCTTCCTGTTGGATTTTTACTTTTACTCAATACCAAAACGAATCTTTATCCAGAAAACACAACTGAAACATCATTCTACATTAATATTGAAAGTTAAAACACGAAAAGCATTGTGGTTATATTCAAGTTGAGATCTATCCCCGGGTAAACCATTTTCTCTCTCTGGACTTCAGTTTCTCATTTCTACAATGCAGAGATTGGGACCATCACTAAATTGTGGCTCTCGTGTTTGAGAATTCTAAGAGACTCACGAGAATTCTGGACACCTGAGACAACCTAACTTCTTTGCAGCTTAGGCAAGATTCAGTCACTCTTCCTGGAGCCCAAGGCCTGCACAACATGAAACATTAGCCTGTAAGCCTCCTCCATACTTCTGAATCCACTCTCATATCCCCACTGGAAAAACTCAATTTAAAGAAAACAACTAATTAAAATGAGTTGATCTTGGTGATGTCATTAGATGTGTGTTTCCTTTTTTAGTATGGGGGAAGGCATATGAAAATTCTTAACCTACCTTGTAAGTTTTGCACATCCCTCTTTGGATGTTTCCGAAACAGTTTTTAGACTACAGTATTAAGTCAAAGGAAACTTTTTTCCTCAAGGGAAAAGTGTGTTCTCCATTGTCCTCAGGACTGTATATTTCACCCCTCTGTTTCCTCCAGGCTAAAGCTTGACCTTAATATTACCTTTGACAGTATCAGGATCAAGAAGCCTCAGCCGCTCCAGCAGGCAGAATAAGCCACAGTCGTTTGCAGTCAGATCCGGACCCCTTTAATCTTTGACATAAACTCACCCCCACTTTCCGCGGCCTTTCTTTATTTCTGTTAGTCATCATCCACACCTCCCCCTCCCCCGAAGCTCAGAAATGTTAAGAGGTTTGGTTTGGCCTTGCTTTCTCAAAATTGAGAATACTGAAGAATGTTTCCAGATAAGTTACTTTCCTGATATGAAGCCTTTTGCTTAATGGAAAGCAAGCACATATTTTCTGAACTCAAGTCCCAGCTGGGCCAATTCACTTTACTACTCTATACACACAGGCCACCATGTAAATACTGTGTACAAAGGGAAGCCCAGGATGTGAAAGCTCAATGCAAAATACACCCACTTCTGGGAACCAACTCGCAGTTCTCCCCTGCTGAAGGAGGGGTAGCAGGGTGAGGAACCATCTTCATAATCGTGGCCACTAGGTTCTATTCGGAATAAATCAGACCTGGGAAGAAGGTAAAATGTGGCTGACTGGTAGCACTTCTTCCCCCGACCTGTAAGTGGGGCCCCTTTTTAATCATGCATAAAGCCTTCTCCCCACCACCACACAACCAGGGCTGGCAAGTGCATTCTTTGCTTGAGATCTGCAGCCAGCTGTCTCTTCCAGGTGCCCGTAAAGTGCCTGCTGACACCCAGACTGCTCACTACTTGCTTGGCTGGCAGGTTCGGTCATGTGATCTGTGCTGAAAATTACTGATTTCAAGGGGATTAAAAGCCAAGTGAGGAAATGTTATATAAGAAACCCCATTAATGGGCATGATCAATCATCCCATGACATCTATTAACTGTGCAGCAGTCCACAGAGCAACTTTGAGATGACTCGTACCCTCTGTGAGTTTGCATTGCAGGTAGTCTATTCCAGGACAATTATCTACATACCAAACAGAAACGCGAAGAAACTGTACCCAAGCACTGCAGTAGCCCCTTTCATCCAAACTCCAGTTGCTCTCAGTTGTTTTTATTCTTTACTTTTTTATATCAGACGCTGTGTGGTTGAGGATCAAAAGGCTTGCCTCTTCTGCTTTTCCCAGACCTTAAGCAAATCTACTCCAGACAGTCTTTTAAATTTCCTTTCAGCTGACAATACAAAGCAAATTTACTTTCACTCAACGACACTGACATAACTATTTGGGTATACTTTCTCAGCTTATGGTGTGGAGAATGGGGCCACATAATTCACCAGCAGGGAGACAAAGTTCATAATGAAGAACTGGATGAAAAAGAAAAATGGAAAAGGCAGGATTACATGCACAGCTAGCTTCAGGGCCAACTTTAAACTTGACAAGTAGTTGGAAGTTGCCTCCTCTGTGGGATATTTGGAATCAGGAATACCTCAAGCTGCCAAACAATACTTGCCTACCTACTGTAGTCTACAATTTCTTCCATTACAGTTGCCCTTTTGCTTTAAGGCTTTGATCCTAATTTAAAGCATAAATTCTTCATGGAGGGGATCACAATGGAAGCTTTAATCAGTCATGGACAGTCTAGTATGAGTAAAGGGTTGGATTTGGAATAATGGAGGATTTGTATTGGGGGAAAGGAAAAGGACACAGAACTGGGACACTGGGGGCACTTTCTGTTCACTGACTCTACAAATTAGCTAAGGTCCCATCCTAATAATGCCGCTGCAAGGAAGAGAAGATTTGCAGAGGGTCAGCTCTTAATTAAAGGGGAACTTAAACAAACACAATTATGAGGAATGAAGACCTCAGGGAAATCTTAGTTTGCCATGGGTAAATTGGGCTGGGTGTGGATGAATATTTGTTTTTTATCCTGTTCCATAAAATCCACAGACTGACATCCACATGCAAACACAGAGGGTTTCTTGATCTTCCATCTCAAACTCCTCACACACAGAAGAGTTTCTGCACTAGCATGTCAAATTTAGACAATCACTATATTGATTTTTGTGGAAAACAAATATGTTTAAAACAAGTTAAAACAAAAACAAAACAAACAAAGTGTGGATTCAAATGTGCTATGGGAATCTTTCCGTGAATTCTTTTTAAAGAAAAGTACATTTTGTAATAGGAATAATTGTATCCTGAAGTATTGCATTTGCGTTTAGGTTTTTTAAATATCAGGTTTTTTAGATATGGCAAAATATAACACAAAATAACTGAATTGGACTCATTATCTCTCTCTTTCCTCTGCCTCTTTTTGTGCTCTTCACTGTATCTCAGCAGTCACCTTCAGATTCCATATGTAGCTTCTGCCAATCACTTACCTTGCCACAATATACGAGAGAAATTTGTCTGAAATTCCATGGAGACCAAAGCAGTTGCAAGAAATGGAGAGAGTGGTTTGCATAGGGTTTGGGTTCAAAGCCCAGGTGAGCACTAGAATAAGATCAGGAGAGGAATTTGCATTTGCCTCCTTTCATCTCACATAATTTTTTGATGAATAAGAATATTAATTTCATAAAATGTCAAACTTCTGTTAATTACAGTATATCACAAACAACATTAAATGTCAAATAAACTGAATTAAAATATATGTGACATATATTACAGACAATATCATGAATATATAAAGACTCTTATAAATCAATAAGACACATATATTCTAACATCACAATAGAAATCTGAATGAAGGAAATAAATGGGAAATTCTCAAAATAAGGCATAAATATGGACACAGAAATGAAAAAAGTCACGAACTTTACTAATAATAAAGGAAATGCTAACAAAAAAGAATCTTTTTATATTCCCCTATCAAATGGGCAAATATATTATTCAATGCTAGGCAGGGGGCAGAGAGACAAGTTCTCTCATATTCTGCTGATGGGAACATGAAGTGGTACAACCTTTCTGGAGGGCAAATTGGCAATATATATCAAAAGCCTTGAAAACGTTCACAAATGTTTGGCCTGACATTCCTACCTCTAGACATTTATCCTATGGAAGTAATTAGAGATGCTGTATGTCTGTTGTCATCACAGCATCACTCAATAGGTAGAGATTAGAAACAGTTGAAATGTTCACGTTGGGGAATGGCTAAATAAATTATAGTGTGTCTACCAGGGAGAGGGTGGTGGTGGTAAGATGAATTGGGAGACCGTGACTGACACATATACACCTATATATATATATATATATATATATATATATATATATATATATAATATATAACTAATAAGAACCTGCTGTATAAAAATAAAATAAAAATTTAAAAAAAACCAAAAATAAAATAAACACAATTACCTATAACAGTCTTCAACAAAGGATTCTGAAAGCTGTAATTATATAGTTAAGTACACTTGGAACTTTCCTGCATATTATGTGCATGTTATAAAAAAAATTACAGTATGTCTGATGGATGGAATATTGTGTAGCCATTAAAATCACATTCAAAAACATTTAATAACATAAGAAAATGTCCAAGATATAATGTTAAATTTTTTAAAAATAGGACACAAATTGTTCAATCCATTTTACTAAAATAAAAACTGTGCAGTATATTTATTTTAAATAGAATGGAAAGAAATACATCAAATGTTAACAGTGGTTATCCCTGAGCAAGAGTCACCCATACTTTTTTTTTTCATTTTTGTGTCTTCTCAAATGTCCAAAATGAGCACATGTGGATTTTGTACTTAGAAAAACACAGATGCTACCTCAGAAGAAGAAAGACATTTGCAAAGTGCTTTGAGTCCATTAGAGTCTGCTTCCCACACAATGTTCCCAGGTTCCTCATCTACCACAGTAAAAAGCAATTTGTAACCCTGGCCTGAGGCTTCCCCCTAGACTCTGTGCCTTTGTCTGCTTATTTCTGGATGGTATATAGCCCTTCTTGAATCATGCTTTTCTTACCCAGAACTTTACTGCCAGTCATGAAGGACACCTAAGTAAAGAGACCTGCTTCCATAAACCTCATTTGTATTGGGTAGCCATTACAATAGGTCAGCGGTTCTCAACTCTGACTGTACATGGGAATCACCCAAGGAGTTCAAAATAAAGCAAAACAAAGCCAGAAATCACTTTCAGTGATACCGATTTAATTGGTCCAGGGTGAAGCTTGGACATCAATATTTTAAAGCTCCCAAGGTGATTATAATGTACAACCAGAGTTGAGAAACACAGAGGTAAGTGAAGATACAGAAAAAGAGAGTAATGCTTTCTTCAGCTGGATTCAGTTGAGCAAGATAGGAAGGACTGACACTGACCCGTGGAGGATCTTTCACAGCACTGGCCCTGAAATACCCACAAGGTATCAGCTGTTCATCTGTTAATGCCATAGCCTAGAGATCATAAAGCACATCACCAACTTTGACATTCATTATCTGAATGACACCAGGAGATGGGCAGACCCCAAAACGATGCGAAACGTCCTCTTTTCCTTTCCTTCCAAACTCACTTGTGTTAAGGCCACCACTAAAAGGCAACTGTGTTAGCTGGAGGGGTAACACAATAAGCCACTAGCCATTCTTACGCCGGCACCTAGAAGAGGACAGAATGCTGAGAGAATGGGACACAGGACAAGGAAGTTTTGATGTGGGGAAGGAGGAAAGAAAAAGCCAGAAGTGGTGGTGATAGGTCCAGTTGGGGTATTGGGTAGACAGGGAACATCAGGTTCTTGTGTGGCATCAAGAAGATGAAAGGGCTCTGTCCACTTCGTAACACTGCCAAGGGCATCCTGAAATGAGACCCATAAAGTAGGCTTAGCAGCATCACATACTTGAAAGAGCACTAAATTGGAAGTGAAGAGACTTGCTTCCAGGGCCAGGTCTAGGGTGAGGCAAGTGAGGATACATTTGCACAACCCTGAGAAAGTGCCTTCTTGGGGGGTGGGGGTAGTGAGGATATGTTGGTCAAAGGGTACAAAGTTTCAGTTTTGCAAGACGAAGAAGTTCTGGAGATCTAAGGTACAGCATGGTGTACATTAACTACAGTTAACAATACTTTGTTACTGTTAACAATACAAAATTCTGTAGGACTTCTCTGAGTCATCTGTAAGAGTCCGTCTAGCCCGTAATGCTGTGATTCTATGACTAAAACATGCAAACCACAAGAATTTATATGGGTCATTTTGAGCCTCTCTTTTTCAACCTGCAAATACTGAAAAGGCAGTTTCTATCACAGGCCAATGGGACAAATATTGAATTACCCTCTGGGAAAGATCAATTTCCCTCTCTAGAACATTTCGAGAGGGTCACCAATCCCTCTGGGGGCTTTATGGAAGATTCCAAGAGTTCTAGTCAGGCACAGAATGCTATAAATGCCAGCACTCCTGTGGAGCCCATTTGTCAATATCAGAGACCCCCATCATGTGGGGACTGCTAGAGACCCTGTCAGAAGTACAGATGGTGTGGCTCAGAGAGACCTGGTACAGGTTCATGAGGAACAACAGCTGTTGCTAGCCCTTGCTGGAAGACATAAAGCAGAAAGGAGAAAATTATCCTCAGCTATATTTCCTTGGGTGTCTTCGTTACCAACATCCATATGTCTATATCCTATTTCTTATTCTTCTGTGTTTTCAGATCAAATACTAAATTTCTTCAGCATAGAGCAGCTTTTCATTTTGTTTGTACATTGAACAAAATCCTGGCCTTTGTTCCCCCTGTGAAAATGATTTTGACAATTGTAGATTTGAGATTTTGGGGTTTTTTGGTATCCGCTGTCATTCCTGTCATGAGGTCAACCTAACAGTCACAGATTGAATTCCTTAGGAGTAGGTTCTGAGATGGAAATTTGCATGCAAAATTTTACTGGGGAATACTCTCATTAAAAACACTTGTGGGAACCAACAAGGACCTACTGTGTAACACAGGGAACTCTATTCAATATTCTGTAATAACCTATATGGGGAAAGAATCTGAAAAAGAATGAATACATGAATATGTATAACTGAGTCACTTTGCCATACACCTTTAACTAACACAACATTGTAAGTAAACTATACTCCAAAAAAATCAAAATTAAAAAAAAACACACACTTGTGGGAGGAAAAGAAGGAAGCAAGTTTGGGCAGAAGGAGAAGATGGTGCAGTCCTAACAAGACCTCAACCTACCCTTCAGGGAGCCCTGAAGTTGGGATGGCCCATTAGAGTTACCCCATTTGGAGTGAAGAGGTTATGCCTCGATTCCCCATAACAACCAGTCACTGGATGCAGGCTTCCCTGGGAAGGGAGTATTACTCTAAGCTAGGCAGCTCTCCTCGGCCAACAACTTTCCCAGAAGCTGAAGGAATAAGTCCTTTGGTGCTGAAGGGGAATCTGGGTGGTACAGCACAGCATCCCGACACTAGCCATCACCAATATGGCCTCCTTGTTTAGCAAGAGTAGCCCAACAACCAGTCCACCATGATTGGATTGGTCATAGCTGTGGCCCAACACTTCATCCATAATCACCTTGCCACTCCTCTATTGTCATGTTCCTATGTTATCTTGGTTGAATGCAGATGACAATCTAGCGTTCACCCAGTTACCTATGTGGTAACTCCCATTCTTTAAACTGAAAAAGAAACAGAAGTTGGACAGCAGCAGTGGTTTGGAGTCAGACTGAGAGAATTCGCTGCTCAAATAAAAGTAGCTTTCAGTATTGCAAAGCTGGGCGCATGAAAGCTCACACAGAGTAAGGGACAATTCCGAAGCTGCTAAAGCAGCAGGCTTATTTTTCACAAAGCCAAGGCTTTGTTACACACCTCACCTTCTACAAGCACCAGCGCCTGCTTCTGCTCTGCCTCCAGAGTCAAACTTTTTTCTTTTTTTTCCTCCCTCACACTCATATTACTCTCTTTGGTCAGCTGTAACAGGAAACAGTCAAACTATAATAAATTAGGTATGAAAACAAATGAAAGCGCTTTTCTCTGTGGATTGCTCACTGACATGTACTGAACCGAGGTGACCATTTCTCCCCAGCGTTCTTGAGTACACAGCCACATGCCCTAGCAGACACAGAGAAACTCTTCATGGTAAGAAGATACTGCAGCGTCAAGCTACAGTTCTGACTTGCTCAGAAAGGCCCAGAAGGCCCCAGACCCAAGCTCATTAAGAAATCAGTATGCTTTTTCTATTTAATTTTTGAATACGTAATACATCTACATGGTTCAAAGAACAAAAGTATAAAAAGATCTATAAAATCAGTGTTTATTAAGAGGCCTCGCCTTTGTGGCAGCAGGCAGCATAAAGAGGCAACACTCATTTGTCATCCATGTCTTCCAGGAGCTTACACGCTGAGAGGACAGCATGAGTTGTATTTTTTAATCTTTACTGCTTTTGTACTTACAGAAAATAATACCTGCTTCTTGTAAAAAATGAAAAAAAAATCAAACATTACATAAATAAATGACAGTGCAAGTAGAAGTTCTTGGTAATTCTACACCTCCGAGGTAACTACTGACAATTCCTTCAATTTTTCTTCTATACACATACAAGTGTGTATTTTTTTTTACAAAAATGGAACTACACTATAAATGCTATTTTGCAGCTTTTTTCTAACAGTATATTGAAAAAATGTTTTCTTTGTTATATAGAGATTGAACTATCTTTTTAACAGTAGCATAGTATTCCATGTATATATGCTATAATTTATTTATCCAGTTCTATTTTGAATTTTTAAATGTCTGTTGTACAATTCTTCAAATTGGTTTCTCCACTGCTTGTAACTGATTTACCTTGACTTTACTCATCTCTGGAGAATTTATGACTACTCAGTAATGGAAGCTTCGTGGAAGAGGCATCCACAAAGGTCTCTAGGTAGTAGGAGATGTCAGGAAAAGGGACAGACAGGTGCAATTGCCTTGAGTAGGTAACAATGAGAGCAGTGCATAAGTGGGCAAGACCGTCTTCCAGATTTGAGCAAATGTGAAAATAGGGGAGAAATGGAGACGGGGCTGGGGTGAAGGGTTTTAAAAACAAGGGAGATAAAAGCAGGTTGGAATGGAATGAGTCTTGATACATGGATGGTGAGTTGTTATAGAGCAAAGGTTTTATGAAGAGAATTAACATGCTTTAGCTGAATCCAAGCTTGAAATTGATTAACAATATAATGCGGCTATTTAGAAGTATTAGCAAGCCTAGGCTGCTAAAATAACAGCACATATCCAAAGCAAGCAATAACCAACATTGGTTAAATCACATGTGAATTATCAGGATCAATAAAATACTGACAGATGTCCATAGGAGAGAGACAGACCAGCAAGGGAACCTATTATCATGTCATGAACTAATTGTTGAAGGACTGGGACATTTTTAGCCTGAAGAAAAGAAAGATAATGGGAGATAGGCATATGCTGTTTTTAAAAATGTGAAGGACTGTCACATGGAAAAGGGGTTAAATTTGTCTCTTTGGTTCCAAAATGGTAGAATAGGACTAACAAGCAGAGATTACAAGAATGTAGGTTTTGACTCAACAGGCAAAAACTTGTATTTTGCTAAAGGGTGTTTTTTTTTTATTTAACAAATTTATTGGAGTAAAATTGCTTTACATTGTTGTGTTAGTTGCTGCTGTATAACAAAGTGAATAAGCTATACGTATACATATATCCCCATATCCCCTCCCTCTTGCATCTCCCTCCCACCCTCCCTACCCCACCCCTCTAGGTGGTCACAAAGCACCAAGCTGATCTCCCTGTGCTATGCAGCTGCTTCCCACTAGCTATCTGTTTTACATTTGGTAGTGTATATATGTCCATGCCACTCTCTCACTTTGTCCCAGCTTACCCTTCCCCCTCCCTGTGTCCTCAAATCCATTTTCTACGTCTGTGTCTTTATTCCTGTCCTGTCCCTAGGTTCTTCAGAACCTTTTTTTTTTTTGATTCCATATATATGTGTTAGCATACAGTATTTGCTTTTCTCTTTCTGACTTACTTCACTCTGTATGACAGTCTCTAGGTCCATCCACTTCACTACAAATAACTCAGTTTCGTTACTTTTTATGGCGGAGCAATATTCCATTGTATATATGTGCCACATCTTCTTTATCCATTCATCTGTTGATGGACACTTAGGTTGCTTCCATGCCCTGGCTACTGTAAATAGAGCTGAAATGAACATTGTGGTACATGACTCTTTTTGAAGTATGGTTTTCTCAGGGTATATGCCCAGTAGTGGGATTGCTGGGTCGCATGGTAGCTCTATTTTTAGTTTTTTAAGGAATGTCCATACTGTTCTCCATAGTGGCTGTATCGATTTACATTCCCACCAACAGTGCAAGAGGGTTCCCTTTTCTCCACACCCTCTCGAGCATTTATTGTTTGTAGATTTTTTGATGATGGCCATTCTGACTGATGTGAGGTGATACCTCATTGTAGTTCTGATTTGCATTTCTCTAATGATTTGTGATGTTGAGCATCCTTTCATGTGTTTGTTGGCAACCTGTATATCTTCTTTGGAGAAATGTCTATTTAGGTCTTCTGCCCATTTTTGTATTGGGTTGTTTGTTTTTTTGATATTGAGCTCCATGAGCTGCTTGTATATTTTGGAGATTAATCCTTTGTCAGTTGTTTTGTTTGAAAATATTTTCTCCCATTATGAGGGTTATCTTTTCATCTTGTTTATGGTTTCCTTTGCTGTGCAAAAGCTTTTCAGTTTCATTAGGTCCCATTTGTTCATTTTTGTTTTTATTTCCATTTCTCTAGGAGGTGGGTCAAAAAGGATCTGGCTGTGATTTATGTCATAGAGTGTTCTGCCTATGTTTTCCTCTAAGAGTTTTATAGTGTCTGGCCTTACATTTAGGTCTTTAATCCATTTTGAGTTTATTTTTATGTATGATATTAGGGAGGGTTCTAATTTCATTCTTTTACATGTAGCTGTCCAGTTTTCCCAGCACCACTTCTTGAAGAGGCTGTCTTTTCTCCATTGTGTATTATTGCCTCCTTTATCAAAGATAAGGTGACCCTATGTGTGTGGGTTTATCTCTGGCCTTTCTATCCTGTTCCATTGCTCTATATTTCTGTTTTGGTGGCAGTACCATACTGTCTTGATTACTGTAGCTTTGTAGTATACTCTGAAGTCAGGGAGCCTGATTCCTCCAGCTCCATTTTTCTTTCTAAGGATTGCTTTGGCAATTCGGGGTCTTTTGTGTTTCCATACAAATTGTGAAATTTTTTGTTCTAGTTCTGTAAAAAATGCCATTTGTAGTTTGATAGGGATTGAACTGAATCTGTAGATTGCTTTGGGTAGTAGAGTCATTTTCACAATGTTGATTCTTCCAATCCAAGAACATGGTATATCTCTCCATCTGTTTGTATCATTTTTAATTTCTTTCAGCAGTGTCTTATAGTTTTCTGCATACAGGTCTTTTGTCTCCTTAGGTAGGTTTACTCCTAGATATTTTATTCTTTTTGTTGCAATGGTAAATGAGAGTGTTTTCTTAATTTCACTTTCAGATTTTTCATCATTAGTGTATAGGAATGCCAAAGACTTTTGTGCATTAATTTTGTATCCTGCTACTTTACCAAATTCATTGATCAGCTCTAGTAGTTTTCTGGTAGCATCTTTAGGGTTCTCTATGTATAGTACCATGTCTTCTGCAAACAGTGACAGCTTTACTTCTTTTCCGATTTGGATTCCTTTTATTTCTTTTTCTTCTCTGATTGCTGTGGCTAAAACTTCCAAAACTATGCTGAATAAGAGTGGTGAGAGTGAACAACCTTGTCTTGTTCCTGATCTTAGAGGAAATGTTTTCACCATTGAGAACGATGTTGGCTGTGGGTTTGTCATATATGGTCTTTATTATGTTGAGGTAAGTTCCCTCTATGCCTACTTTCTGGAGGGTTTTTATCATAAATGGGTGTTGAATTTCCTCAAAAGGTTTTTCTGCATCTATTGAGATAAATATATGGTTTCTCTCCTTCAGTTTGTTAATCTGTTTTATCACATTGATTGATTTGCATATATTGAAGAATGCTTGCATTCCTGGGATAAACCCCACTTGATCATGTTGTATGATTCTTTTAATGTGCTGCTGGATTCTGTTTGCTAGTATTTTGCTGAGGATTTTTGCATCTATGTTCATCAGAGATCTTGGCCTGGTGTTTTCTTTCTTTGTGACATCTTTGTCTGGTTTTGGCAACAGGGTGATGGTGGCCTCGTAGAATGAGTTTGGGGGTGTTCCTCCCTCTACTATATTTTAGAAGATTTTGAGAAGGATAGGTGTTAGCTCTTCTGTAAATGTTTGATAGAATTCGCCTGTGAAGCCATCTGGTCCTGGGCTTTTGTTTGTTGGAAGGTGTTTACTCACAGTCTCAATTTCAGTGCTTGTGATTGGTCTGTTTATACTTTCTATTTCTTCCTAGTTCAGTCTTGGAAGGTTGTGCTTTTCTAAGAATTTGTCTATTTCTTCCAGGTTGTCCATTTTATTGGCATAGAGTAGCTTGTAGTAATCTCTCATGATCCTTTGTATTTCTGCACTGTCAGTTGTTACTTCTCCTTTTTCATGTCTAATTCTTTCGATTTGAGTCTTCTCCCTTTTCTTGAAGCCAGACTCTTTTCTTGAAGAGTCTGGCTAATGGCTTATCAATTTTGTTTATCTTCTCAAAGAACCAGGTTTTAGTTTTATTGATCTTTGCTATTGTTTCCTTGATTTCTTTTTCATTTATTTCTGATCTGATCTTTATTATTTCTTTCCTTCTGCTAACTTCGGGGGTTTTTTCATTCTTCTTTCTCTAATTGCTTTAGGTGTAAGGTTAGGTTGTTTATTTGAGACGTTTCTTGTTTCTTGAGGTAGGAGTATATTGCTATAAACTTCCCTCTTAGAACTGCTTTTGCTCTGTCCCATAGGTTTTGGGCTGTCATGTTTTCATTGTCATTTGTTTCGACGTATTTTTTCATTTTCTCTTTGATTTCTTCAGTGATCTCTTGGTTATTTAGTAGTATATTGTTTAGCCTCCATGTGTTTGTATTTTTTTAGTTTTTTTCCTGTAATTGATATCTAGTCTCATAGCGTTGTTGTCAGAAAAGATACCTGATACGATTTCAATTTTCTTAAATTTACCAAGGCTTGATTTGTGACCCAAGATATGACCTATCCTGGAGAATATTCCATGAACACATGAGAAGAAAGTGTGTTCTGTTGTTTTTGGATGGAATTTCCTATAAATATCAATTTAGGCCATCTTGTTTAATGTATCATTTAAAGCTCGTGTTTCCCTATTTATTTTCATTTTGGTTGATCTGTCTGTTGGTGAAAGTGGGGTGTTAAAATCTCCTAGTATTATTGTGTTACTGTCAATTTCCCCTTTTATGGCTGTTAGCATTTTCCTTATGTATTGAGGTGCTCCTATGTTAGATGCATAAATATGTACAGTTGTTATATCTTCTTCTTGGATTGATCCCTTGATCATTATGTATGCCCATCTTTGTCTCTTGTAATAGTCTTTATTTTAAAGTCTATTTTGTCTGATATGAGAATTGCTACTCCAGCTTTCTTTTGATTTCCACTTGCATGGAATATCGTTTTCCATCCCCTCACTTTCAGTCTGTATATGTCCCTAGGTCTGAAGTCGGTCTCTTGTATACAGGATGTATACCGGTCTTGTTTTTGTATCTATTCAGCCAGTCTATGTCTTTTGTGCGAGCATTTAATCCATTTACATTTAATCCATTTACATTTACTGTAATTATCGATACTATGTTCCTGTGACCATTTTCTTAATTGTTTTGGGTTTGTTACTGTAGGTCTTTTCCTTCTCTTGTGTTTCCTGCCTAGAGAAGTCCCTTTAGCATTTGTTGTAAAGCTGGTTTGGTGGTGCTGAATTCTCTTAGCTTTTGCTTGTCTGTAAAGTTTTTAATTTCTCCATTGAATCTGAACGAGATCCTTGCTGGGTAGAGTAATCTTGGTTGTAGGTTTTTCCCTTTCATCACTTTAAATATGTCCTGCCACTCCCTTCTGGCTTGCAGAGTTTCTGCTGAAAGATCAGCTGTTAACCTTACGGGGATTTCCTTGTGTGTTATTTGTTGTTTTTCCCTTGCTGCTTTTAATATTTTTTTCTTTGTATTTAATTTTTGATAGTTTGATTAATATGTGTCTTAGCGTGTTTCTCCTTGGATTTATCCTGTATGGGACTCTCTGTGCTTCCTGGACTTGATTGACTATTTCCTTTCCCACATTAGGGAAGTTTTCAACTATAATCTCTTCAAATATTTTCTCAGACCCTTTCTTTTTCTCTTCTTCTTCTGGGACCCCTTTAATTTGAATATTGGTGCATTTAATGTTGTCCCAGAAGTCTCCGAGACTGTCCTCAATTCTTTTCATTCTTTTTTCTTTATTCTGCCCTGCAGCAGTTATTTCCACTATTTTATCTTCCAGGCCACTTATCCGTTCTTCTGCCTCAGTTATTCTGCTATTGATTCCTTATAGAATATTTTTAATTTCATGTATTGTGTTGTTCATCATTGTTTGTTTGCACCTTAGTTCTTGAGGTCCTTTTTAAACATTTCTTGCATTTTCTCCATTCTATTTCCAAGATTTTGGATCATCTTTACTATCATTATTCTGAATTCTTTTTCAGGTAGACTGCCTATTTCCTCTTCATTTGTTAGGTCTGGTGGGTTTTTATCTTGCTTCTTCATCTACTGTGTGTTTCTGTGTCTTCTCATTTTGCTTAACTTACTGTGTTTGTTGTCTCCTTTTTGCAGGCTGCAGGTTTGTAGTTCCCATTGTTTTTGCTGTCTGCCCCCAGTGGGTAAGGTTGGTTTAGTGGGTTGTGTAGGCTTCCTGGTGGAGGGGACTGGTGCCTGTGCTCTGGTGGATGAGGCTTGTTCTTGTCTTTCTGGTGGGCAGGACCACATCGCGTGGTTTGTTTAGTGGTGTCTGTGACCTTATTATGCTTTTAGGCAGCCTCTCTGCTAATGGGTGGGGTTGTGTTCCTGTCTTGCTAGTTGTTTGGCCTAGGGTGCCTAGCACTGGAGCTTGCTGGTCGTTGAGTGTACTGGGTCTTAGCATTGAGTCGGAGATCTCTGGGAGAGCTCTAGCCAATTGATATTACGTGGGGCCAGGATGTCTCTGGTATTCCTATATCCTGAATTCAGCTCTCCCACCTCAGAGGCTCAGGCCTGACACCTGGCCAGAGCATCAAGACCCTGTCAGCCACATGGCTTTTGGGAAGTCTGAGGTCTTCTGCCAGCGTTCTGTAGATTTTCTGTAGGAGTTGTTCCACATGTAGATGTATTTTTGATGTATTTGTGAGGAGGAAGGTGATCTCCAAGTCTTACTCCTCTGCCATCTTGAAGGTCCTCCTAAAGGGTATTTTTTAAAGTTTAGTTTAAATATAGCAAAGATGCCCTGTGTGATTTCATTACCAGTGTTATTCAGCCAATGCTTTCTTCATAAATAGAAGTAAAATTCAACCTAGTCCTTGCTGAATTTTCATAAATTCTTAATTACTGGGATTCAAAATAATGAGGCCTCATTGCACATTTCTGAAGAAAGGTTTTCAAATACTTTAATCTTTTCCTTCCTATGTTTATTGCTTAATCTCATGCTTTGGCACACCATGTGCCTTCAACTCCCACTGAAGCAGATAGCACCTTGAAAACCCACACAAAAATGTAAATCTGAGAAATAAATATGTGTGGTTGGTTTGAAAAGAGTAAGAATTAACATTTAAAGCAATGGTAATTTACTCTGATCTGTAATTTTGAGCTCCTATGCTGAAATTGCTCATTTGGAAATTACCAAGTGCTTGGGTCTCATTTGTGATCTTCTTCCTGCATACACCCAGCACACAGAGGAGTCGTAATGACTGGCTGAGTCACTGCTGCCATCTCCCCGAAGCGTGTTCTCCAAATGTCAATACCATTTTCCATGGTGCAGTGAAGAAGATTCCCAACCATAATCTGCTTAAAGTACAGGGTGAGCGTGAGGTGGCACAGAACCTGCAAAGTGTTCAGAGGGCAGCATCCTCCATTCGCTACTCCTCCAGTAGTCAAATTATTAGGCCACAGATCATTTTGGTCTTGGAAAGCATCCGCATTACCCACTCCCATTAGTCATTACCTAAATACAAATGGAAAACAATTTAAATTTAATGGGGCAAAAGGAGCTGCTTTTGACCATATCCCAATAAAATGATGTCTATACCTGATGAAACTATACTCAGATTATGAATTCATACCAGAAGCAAAAATATAGACATGATGTAACATTAGAGACATGAATACACTAAAAGACCAGTACATACGAAATCCTTGTGCTCTTTTGTGGTTCATACAGATATACTGTTCTTTCCAACTTCTCAAACCCTGACTCCAAAAAGGTTACCCAAAACTCAAGCATCAGATCTTTTCTCTTTCCCATGCAGCACAGATCCAGAGTGTTAGTAGTTAATAGCTGTCTGATATAAATTAACTAAAAAGGAACCAAGAATCTCTAATCAAATGAATTGAGAAAGGGGAAGAACTTAGGAAGACTTAATATGATTGAACTTTTTCATAATACTGTGAACAAAGAAACAGTATGACACCTTTGTTATAGACTGTTCTTGTCAGGTTTTCTGAGAGTTATGTGGCTTGGGAGACATAATTTACCTTGTTGGATAGTCATATCCATGTAAGGATAAGTCATATAATAATCAGCTTCTATCTCTACTAAAGCTATTTCTAATTCTGAATATTGTTGTTGTGAAGATGAAAGAAATGAGCTTCAACCGCAATAGGACAGACTGTGGCCAGAAATAAGAAAGAAGCTACTGGCATTCATTCCATAAATATTTTGATAATGCCTGTCAATGAAAACAATTAGGTACTATAATTCAGTTGTGACTGCTTAAGTACAGGCTTGATAAACACCTAGCCCGGTGCCCACAAGTTGAAGAATCTTCTTTCCTTTCAATCAGGATAGAGATGCCAACTGTCTGGAAGTTAATAAGGCTGAGGTTATGAGTAAGCCTGCTGTCCACAGTGGATAAGGTCTAAGGGGACCCAATAGACTGCACATAAAAACTCAGTAGAACCTTTAACACCTATGGAAAGATTTTTAAAAGAAAAAATAATCAATGTAGCTGTCTTCCCTTCGTTCAGGATTTTCCATCCTCCAAGCGATTATGGAAGCAGCAGTGCAAAACAACTGGCAAGTGACAGCAAGGTCTGTGGGAAACATAAAGGACGTCCAAGAATTCAGGCGCATCATTGAAGAAATGGACAGGAGGCAGGAAAAGCGATACTTGATTGACTGCGAAGTTGAAAGGATTAACACAATTTTGGAACAGGTACGTTTGAGATTTATTCCACGCCCAGCCAACCTGTTAAATCATCAACCTGAGGCAGTTCCCATATCTGCTAATAAATTAAGTAGCCAACAGATTAAACTTGCCAACAGTTTTGATAGTCTCTCTATTCCTTTTTTCCTCCCCAGTGGCTGCAGAAAAGGAGAGAGAGAAATAAAAGAAAATCTAAGCTGTTGAAAATTGCATACCATGATTAATCTGGTAGTCTCTGCAATTTAATGCTACTTATCAGATAAACACACCCTTTCACACCTCTGTTTCATAGATAGCTGTCTATTTCAAACTAAACCCCTTCCTTTCGACACCTCCCTCCCAGCAAGGAACAGACAAGGGATTAGGCAGGGCAGAAGGGTAGGGTTTTTGTTTCAGGGGCCTAGTTGCAAAGTATCAGAGCAGTATTCACTAGTTTGAATTTGTGGGTAGTTTGGAAGAATATCGCTCTGGTTTGAAAGAGAGAGCAAGAGAGAATGAATGGGAATATGTATATATATAATTGCAGACCATTTTTAAAGTAAGATGGCATATGAGAAAAAAATGTTTATGGTTTTTAAAATGTGAAAAAAAGTGAAAAAGCACCAGACTGGGGAAAAATACAATTCAATGGATCAAAATATATTCATTATTAATCTTGGATATTTAAATTTAAGACTGAAACATATTAGAAGAGTTGTTTTACCCTAAGCCAGAGGGATATTCTGTTTGGAGTAAAGAGTCAAATAGAAATGTGGTGAAAGTTTATTATTTTCCTTAGAAGTCTCAGTTTGCCAGTTAATAACAAAGTACCTATGCTGCCATAAACAAAACTGTAAGGGAAACATTTCCATTCTAATTCGATCCCAGTGTACCTAGGAGCCAAAACAGCTTCAGAGATTGAAATTATAGTGAGCACCCATTGCTTGGGAGAGCTGTTTTATAGCAAATTAAATATTAACAATTTGTCAGATATGCCCCCATAAGAAAAGAATACAAAGAAAAAAAAACAGCAGTAAGAAAAGTGAAGGGAGGGGATGAGAGAGAAGAAGAATGAGGAAGGAAGGAAGGAAGGAAGGAAGGAAGGAAGGAGGGAGGGAGGGAGGGAGGGAAGGAAGGAAGGAAGGAGGGAGGGAGGGAAGGAAGGAAGGAAGGAAGGAAGGAAGGAAGAAAGGAAGGAAGGAAGGAGGGAAGCACTGACTGCATCACAGAGATACAAAGCTGTCCCCATCTCTAGTGAATCAACCTCACAAAAAATCTAGAGCACTAGCCTGGCTAAATCAAATTTCCCAACTAACATTCTCTTAAGCTCCCCCAATGATACACCCCTCCCTTCCAAAAGAAAAAAAAACTGTCTGATTTTCTTAGATCTTGAAAGTGAAGAATCAGGTCAGTGATGCTGGTGTATGTACTACATGCCCTCTAAAATTTTAAACCAAAATAGCCTCTTACTGGGTGACCTACTTAATAGCCTAAAGCAGAGGAACATCCTCCTTGTCATACTTTGTTTTCCTTCTTTTGTGCTACTGACTTAGGCTTCTTGAATAGTGTACACTCTGATAACTCTTTGGGGTTTTATAGGACCTTATACTGGAGTCTGGAATTTTTCAGCATGACGTAGTAGAAAAAGCAGTGGGTAGAGCTGTGAATTCGATATAGATGTGGGATCTTGAGAACTTAAAATATCTATGCCTCAGTTGTGTCATCTACATAATGGGCAATAAAATTTGCTCTTCCTCACATGATTGGTATAATTGCTTTGAGAAGCGTAAAATGCTATAGAAAAAAAATCATTATTACTAAATATTTTCAGGAAAACTAAACTAACATTATTCGAAAACCCCATCCTCTCTTTTTTTAAAAAAAACATCTTTATTGGAGTATAATTGCTTTACAATGGTGTGTTAGTTTCTGCTTTATAACAAAGTGAATCAGTTATACATATACATATGTCCCCATATCTCTTCCCTCTTGTGTCTCCCTCCTTCCCACACTCCCTATCCCACCCCTCTAGGTGGTCACAAAGCACCAAGCTGATCTCCCTGTGCTATGCGGTTGCTTCCCACTACCTATCTATTTTACGTTTGACAGTGTACATATGTCCATTCCACTCTCTCGCTTTGTCCCAGCTTACCCTTCCCCCTCCCCATATCCTCAAGTCTATTCTCTAGTAGGTCTGTGTCTTTATTCCTTTCTTGCCCCTAGGTTCTTCATGACCTTTTTGTTTTTAGATTCCATATATATGTGTTGGCATACGGTATTTATTTTTCTCTTTCTGACTTACTTCACTCTGTATGACAGACTCTAGGTCCATCTACCTCATTACAAATAACTCAGTTTCGTTACTTTTTATGGCTGAGTAATATTCCATTGTATATATGTGCCACATCTTCTTTATCCATTCATCTGTCGATGGACACTTAGGTTGCTTTCATGCCCTGGCTACTGTAAATAGAGCTGAAATGAACATTGTGGTACATGACTCTTTTTGAAGTATGGTTTTCTCAGGGTATATGCCCAGTAGTGGGATTGCTGGGTCGTATGGTAGCTCTGTTTTTAGTTTTTTAAGGAACGTCCATACTGTTCTCCACAGTGGCTGTATCAATTTACATTCCCACCAACAGTGCAAGAGGGCTCCCTTTTCTCCACACCCAGCATTTATTGTTTGTAGGTTTTTTGATGATGGCCATTCTGACTGATGTGAGGTGATACCTCATTGTAGTTTTGATTTGCATTTCTCTAATGATTAGTGATGTTGAGCATCCTTTCATGTGTTTGTTGGCAACCTGTACATCTTCTTCACATAAATGTCTATTTAGGTCTTCTGCCCATTTTTGGATTGGGTTGTTTGTTTTTTTGATATTGAGCTGCATGAGCTGCTTGTAAATTTTGGAGATTAATCCTTTGTCAGTTGTTTTGTTTGAAAATATTTTCTCCCATTCTGAGGGTTATCTTTTCATCTTGTTTATGGTTTCCTTTGCTGTGAAAAGCTTTTAAGTTTCATTAGGTCTCGTTTGTTCATTTTTGTTTTTATTTCCATTTCTCTAGGAGGTGTGTCAAAAAGGATCTGGCTGTGATTTATATCATAGAGTGTTCTGCCTACGTTTTCCTCTAAGAGTTTTATAGTGTCTGGCCATACATTTAGGACTTTAATTCATTTTGAGTTTATTTTTGTGTACGGTGTTAGGGAGTGTCTACTGTCATTCTTTTACACGTAGGTATCCAGTTTTCCCAGCACCACTTATTGAAGAGGCTGTCTTTTCTCCACTGTATATTCGTGCTTCCTTTATCAAAGATAAGGTGACCTTATATGTGTGGGTTTATCTCTGGCCTTTCTATCCTGTTCCATTGATCTCTATTTCTGTTTTTGTGCCAGTACCATACTGTCTTGATTACTGTAGCTTTGTAGTATAGTCTGAAGTCAGGGAGCCTCCAGCTCTGTTTTTCTTTATTAAGATTGCTTTGGCTATTCTGGGTCTTTTGTATTTCCATACAAATTGTGAAATTTTTTGCTCTAGTTCTGTGAAAAATGCCATTTGTAGTTTGATAGGGATTGAACTGAATCTGTAGATTGCTTTGGGTAGTAGAGTCATTTTCATGATGTTGATTCTTCCAATCCAAGAACATGGTATATCTCTCCATCTGTTTGCATCATCTTTAATTTCTTTCACCAGTGTCTTATAATTTTCTGCATACAGGTCTTTTGTCTCCTTAGGTAGGTTTATTCCTAGATAGTTTATTCTTTTTGTTGCAACGGTAAATGGGAGTGTTTTCTTAATTTCATTTTCAGATTTTTCATCATTAATATACAGGAATGCAAGAGATTTCTGTGCATTAATTTTGTATCCTGCTACTTTACCAAATTCATTGATTAGCTCTAGGAGTTTTCTGGTAGCATCTTTAGGATTCTCTACGTATAGTATCATGTCATCTGCAAACAGTGAGAGCTTTACTTCTTTTCCAATTTGGATTCCTTTTATTTCTTTTTCTTCTCTGACTGCTGTGGCTTAAACTTCCAAAACTATGTTGAATAAGAGTGGTGAGAGTGGGCAACCTTGTCCTGTTCCTGATCTTAGTGGAAATGCTTTCAGTTTTTCACCTTTGAGGACAATGTTGGCTGTGGGTTTGTCATAGATGGCCTTTATTATGTTGAGGAAAGTTCCCTCTATGCCTACTTTCTGCAGGGTTTTTATCATAAATGAGTGTTGAATTTTCTCGAAAGCTTTCTCTGCATCTATTGAGATGATCATATGGTTTTTCTCCTTCGATCTGTTAATATGGTGTATCACGTTGATTGATTTGTGTACACTGAAGAATCCTTGCATTCCTGGGATAAACCCCACTTGATCATGGTGTATGATCCTTTTAATGTGCTGTTGGATTCTGTTTGCTAGTATTTTGTTGAGGATTTTTGCATCTATGTTCATCAGAGATCTTGGCCTGGTGTTTTCTTTCTTTGTGATATCTTTGTCTGGTTTTGGTATCAGGGTGATGGAGGCCTTATAGAATGAGTTTGGGAGTGTTCCTCCCTGTGCTATATTTCGGAAGAGTTTGAGAAGGATAGGTGTTAGCTCTTCTGTAAATGTTTGACAGAATTCGCCTGTGAAGCCACCTGGTCCTGGGGTTTTGTCTGTTGGAAGATATTTAATCACAGTTTCAATTTCAGTGCTTGTGATTGGTCTGTTTATAGTTTCTATTTCTTCCTGGTTCAGTCTTGGAAGGTTGTGCTTTTCTAAGAATTTGTCCATTTCTTCCAGGTTGTCCATTTTATTGGCATAGAGTTGCTTGTAGTAATCTCGCATGATCCTTTGTATTTCTGCACTGTCAGTTGTTACTTCTCCTTTTTCATTTCTAATTCTTGATTTGAGTCTTCTCCCTTTTATTCTTGATGAGTCTGGCTACTGGTTTATCAATTTTCTTTATCTTCTCAAAGAACCAGCTTTTTTTTTTTTTTTTTTTTTTTAGTCAGCATCATCATTTATTTTTATTTTTTATTTTTTTTTTAACATCTTTATTGGGGTATAATTGCTTTACAATGGTGTGTTAGTTTCTGCTTTATAACAAAGTGAATCAGTCATACATAAACATATGTTCCCATATGTCTTCCCTGTTGCGTCTCCCTCCCTCCCACCCTCCCCATCCCACCCCTCCAGGCTGTCACAAAGCACCGAGCCAATATCCCTGTGCCATGCGGCTGCTTCCCACTAGCTATCTACCTTACTGCGTTTGTTAGTGTGTATATGCCCATGACTCTCTCTCGCCCTGTCACAGCTCACCCTTCCCCCTCCCCATAACCTCAAGTCCGTTCTCTAAGAGGTCTGCGTCTTTATTCCTGCTTTACCCCTAGGTTCTTCATGACATTTTTTTCTTAAATTCCATATATATGTGTTAGCATACGGTATTTGTCTTTTTCTTTCTGACTTACTTCACTCTGTATGACAGACTCTAGGTCTATCCACCTCATTACAAATAGCTCTATTTTGTTTCTTTTTATGGCTGAGTAATATTCCATTGTATATATGTGCCACATCTTCTTTATCCATTCATCCGATGACGGGCACTTAGGTTGTTTCTATCTCCGGGCTATTGTAAATAGAGCTGCAATGAACATTTTGGTACATGACTCTTTTTGAATTTTGGTTTTCTCAGGGTATATGCCCAGTAGTGGGATTGCTGGGTCATATGGTAGTTCTATTTGTAGTTTTTTAAGGAACCTCCATACTGTTCTCCATAGTGGCTGAACCAATTCACATTCCCACCAGCAGTGCAAGAGTGTTCCCTTTTCTCCACACCCTCTCCAGCATTTATTGTTTCTAGATTTTTTGATGATGGCCATTCTGACTGGTGTGAGATGATATCTCATTGTAGTTTTGATTTGCATTTCTCTAATGATTAATGATGTTGAGCATTCTTTCATGTGTTTGTTGGCAGTCTGTATATCTTCTTTGGAGAAATGTCTATTTAGGTCTTCTGCCCATTTTTGGATTGGGTTGTTTGTTTTCTTGTTATTGAGCTGCATGAGCTGCTTGTAAATTTTGGAGATTAATCCTTTGTCGGTTGCTTCATTTGCAAATATTTTCTCCCATTCTGAGGGTTGTCTTTTGGTCTTCTTTACGGTTTCCTTTGCTGTGCAAAAGCTTTGAAGTTTCATTAGGTCCCATTTGTTTATTTTTGTTTTTATTTCCATTACTCTAGGAGGTGGGTCAGAAAGGATCTTGCTTTGATTTATGTCATAGAGTGTTCTGCCTATGTTTTCCTCTAAGAGTTTGATAGTTTCTGGCCTTACATTTAGGTCTTTAATCCATTTTGAGCTTATTTTTGTGTATGGTGTTAGGGAGTGATCTAATCTCATACTTTTACATGTACCTGTCCAGTTTTCCCAGCACCACTTATTGAAGAGGAATTAAAGATGATATAAATAGATGGAGAGATATACCATGTTCTTGGATTGGAAGAATCAACATTGTGAAAATGACTCTACTACCCAAAGCAATCTACAGATTCAATGCAATCCCTATCAAACTACCACTGGCATTTTTCACAGAACTAGAACAAAAACTTTCACAATTTGTATGGAAACACAAAAGACCCCGAATAGCCAAAGCAATCTTGAGAACGAAAGAAGGAACTGGAGGAATCAGGCTCCCTGACTTCAGACTATACTACAAAGCTACAGTCATCAAGACGGTATGGTACTGGCACAAAAACAGAAAGATAGATCAATGGAACAGGATAGAAAGCCCAGAGATAAACCCATGCACATATGGACACCTTATCTTTGATAAAGGTGGCAGTAATGTACAATGGAGAAAGGACAGCCTCTTCAATAAGTGGTGCTGGGAAAACTGGACAGGTACATGTAAAAGTATGAGAACCAGCTTTTAGTTTTACTGATGTTTGCTATTGTTTCCTCATTTCTTTTTCATTTATTTCTGATCTGATCTTTATGATTTCTTTCTTTCTGCTAACTTTGGGGTGTTTTGTTCTTCTTTCTCTAATTGCTTTAGGTGTAAGGTTAGGTCATTTATTTGAGATGTTTCTTGTTTCTTGAGGTAGGATTGTATTGCTATAAACTTCCCTCTTAGAACTGCTTTTGCTGCATCCCATAGGTTTTGGGTCATCGTGTTTTCATTGTCATTTGTTTCGAGGTAATTTTTGATTTTCTCTTTGATTTCCTCAGTAATCTCTTCGTTATTAAGTAGTGTATTGTTTAGCCTCCATGTATTTGTATTTTTTACAGATTTTTTCCTGAAATTGATATCTAGTCTCATAGCGTTGTGGTCGGAAAAGATACTTGATATGATTTCAATTTTCTTAAATTTACCAAGGCTTGATTTGTGACCCAAGATATGATCTATCCTGGAGAATGTTCCATGAGCACTTGAGAAGAATGATTATTCTGTTGTTTTTGGATGGAATGTCCTATAAATATCAATTAAGTCCATCTTGTTTAATGTATCATTTAAAGCTTGTGTTTCCTTACTTATTTTCATTTTGGATGATCTGTCCATTGGTGAAAGTGGGGTGTTAAAGTCCCCTACTATGATTGTGTTACCGTCGATTTCCCCTTTTATGGCTGTTAGCATTTTCCTTATGTATTGAGGTGCTCCTATGTTGGGCGCATAAATATTTACAATTGTTATATCTTCTTCTTGGATCCATCCCTTGATCATTATGTATGTCCTTCTTTGTCTCTTGTAATAGTCTTTATTTTAAAGTCTATTTTGTCTGATATGAGAATTGCTACTCCAGCTTTCTTTTGATTTCCATTTGCATGGAATATCTTTTTCCATCCCCCTCACTTTCAGTCTGTATGTGTCCCTAGGTCTGAAGTGGGTTTCTTGTAGATAGCATATATACCGGTCTTGTTTTTGTATCCATTCAGCCAGTCTATGTCTTTTGGTTGGAGCTTTTAGTCCATTTACATTTAAGGTAATTATCAATATGTATGTTCCTATTACCATTTTCTTAATTGTTTTGCATTTGTTATTGTAGGTCTTTTCCTTCTCTTGTTTTTCCTGCCTAGAGAAGTTCCTTTAGCATTTGTTGTAAAGCTGGTTTAGTGGTGCTGAATTCTCTTAGCTTTTGCTTGTCTGTAAAGTTTTTAATTTCTCCATTGAATCTGAACGAGATCCTTGCTGGGTAGAGTAATCTTGGTTGTAGGTTTTTCTCCTTCATCACTTTAATTATCTCCTGCCACTCCCTTCTGGCTTGCAGAGTTTCTGCTGAAAGGTCAGCTGTTAACCTTACGGGGATTCCCTTGTGTGTTATTTTTCCCTTGCTGCTTTTAATATTTCTTCTTTGTATTTAATTTTTGATAGTTTGATTAATATGTGTCTTGGTGTGTTTCTCCTTCAATTTATCCTGTATGGGACTCTCTGTGCTTCCTGGACTTGATTGACTATTTCCTTTCCCACATTTGGGAAGTTTTCAACTATAATCTCTTCAAATATTTTCTCAGACCGTTTCTCTTTCCCTTTTTCTTCTGGGACCCCTATAATTCGAATGTTTGTGCGTTTAATGTTGTCCCAGAGGTCTCTGAGAATGTCCTCAATTCTTTTCATTCTTTTTTCTTTATTCTGCTCTGCAGTAGTTATTTCCACTCTTTTATCTTCCAGGTCACTTATCTATTCTTCTGCCTCAGTAATTCTACTACTGGTCCCTTCTGGAGAATTTTTAATTTCATTTATTGTGTTGTTCATCAATGTTTGTTTGCTCTTTAGTTCTTCTAGGTCCTTGTTGAACGTTTCTTGTATTTTCTCCATCCTATTTCCAAGATTTGGGATCATCTTTACTATCATTACTCTGAATTCTTTTTCAGGTAGACTGCCTATTTCCTCTTCATTTGTTAGGTCTGGTGGGTTTTTAGCTTGCTCCTTCATCTGCTGTGTGTTTTTCTGTCTTTTCATTTTGCTTATCTTACTGTGTTTGGGGTCTCCTTTTCGCAGGCTGAAGGTTCGTTGTTCCCATTGTTTTTGGTGTCTGTCCCCAGTGGCTACGGTTGGTTCAGTGGGTTGTGTAGGCTTCCTGGTAGAGGGGACTAATGCCTGTGTTCTGGTGGATGAGGCTGGATCTTGTCTTTCTGCTGGGCAGGTCCACGTCTGGTGGTGTGTTTTGGGGTGTCTGTGACCTTATTATGATTTTAGGCAGCGTCTCTGCTAATGGATGGGGTTGTGTTCCTGTCTTGCTATTTGTTTGGCATAGGGTGTCCAGCACTGTAGCTCGCTGGTCCTTGAGTGAAGCTGGGTGTTTGCGTTGAGATGGAGATCTCTGGGAGACTTTCGCTGTTTGATATTATGTGGAACTGGGAGGTCTCTTGTGGACCAGTGTCCTGAACTTGGCTCTCCCACTTCAGAGGCACAGCACTGACACCTGGCTGGAGCAGCAAGAGCCTGTCGTCCACATGGCTCAGAATAAAAGGGAGAAAAGAAAGAAAGAAAGAAAGAAAGAAAGAAAGAAAGAAAGAAAGAAAGAAAGAAAGAAAGAAAGAAAGAAAGAAAGAAAGAAAGAAAGAGGAAGATAAAATAAAGTAAAATAAAATAAAGTTATTAAAATAAAAAATAATTATTAAAAAATTTAAGTAATAAGAAAAAGAAAGAAGAGAGCAACCAAACCAAAAATCAAATCCACCAATGATAACAAGTGCTAAGAACTATACCAAACAAAAAACCAAAAAAAAAAAAACAAAAAACGGACAGACAGAACCCTAGGACAAAAGATAAAAGCAAAGCTATACAGACAAAATCTCTCACAGAAGTATACACATACACACTCACAAAAAGAGAAAAAAGGGGGGAGAATCTATATATCTTTGCTCCCAAAGTCCCCCTCCTCAATTTGGGATGATTCTTTGTCTATTCATGTATTCCACAGATGCAGGGTGCATCAAGTTCATTGTGGAGCTTTAATCCGCTGCTTCTGAGGCTGCTGGGAGAGATTTCCCTTTCTCTTCTTTGTTCTCACAGCTCCCAGGGGCTCAGCTTTGGATTTGGCCCCGCCTCTGCGCGTAGGTCGCCGGAGGGCGTCTGTTCTTCGCTCAGACAGGACGGGGTTAAAGGAGCCGCTGATTCGGGGGCTCTGGCTCACTCAGGCCGGGGGGAGGGAGGGGCACGGAGTGCGGGGCGGGCCTGCGGCGGCAGAGGCCGGCGTGACGTTGCACCAGCCTGAGGCGCACCGTGCGTTCTCCCGGGGAAGTTGTCCCTGGATCTCGGGACCCTGGCAGTGGCGGGCTGCACAGGCTGCCGGGAGGGCGGTTGTGGAGCGTGACCTGTGCTCGCACACAGGCTTCTTGGTGGCGGCAGCAGCAGCCTTAGCGTCTCATGCCAGTCTCTGGGGTCCGCGCTGATAGTCGCGGCTCGCGCCCGTCTCTGGAGCTCCTTTAAGCAGCGCTCTTAATCCCCTCTTCCCAGGTACGTGGGGAGTTTCTTGCCTTTTGGGAGGTCTGAGGTCTTCTGCCAGCTTTCAGTAGGTGTTCTGTAGGAGATGTTCCACATGTAGATGTATTTCTGATGTATTTGTGGGGAGGAAGTTGATCTCCACGTCTTACTCTTCCGCCATCTTGAAGCTAACTCCCTGTCCTCTCTTTTAATGTCTCACTATCTTCCTTTCTTCCGTATGCACATTCACAGCATCTCTCATAATACTTTCTATACAATTTTTCAGGGAACATTGTTCAAAGAAAAGTTTTAACAACATTCAATTATGGCTAGAGAGTTACTTTCACTTATTCTTTCCCCTCTTTCAAAAAACTGTCATAAAACTATCTACTCATGATTGCTTTCTTCACCATTTAAGGAATTTCTACTAGGCCATTAAGTACTGTGAGGTAGGAATCATGTTTGTCTTGTTCACTACTGTATATTCAGTGTCCAGTAGGGTACCTGGCACACCGTGTTGGATGGAAAGATGGATGGGTGGATGAATGGCTAGATGGACGATTATTGAACGAGCACATTTCAGTAAGTTCTACTGTGATTTTGCTGTGCTTCCATCAAGAGGCAAAATGGTGCCTACCGCCACATGATGTGATTATTAAAGTACACATTTTCTCAAAGGTTTAAGATGGTAGCTCTGTGCTCAAGCTTGTTCTGATATCATGAATTTGCCAAAATTTATTTCTTTATATAAAAATAGATTTCTCACTAAATGAATTATTAAAAGCAACAAATTCAACATAATATTTCTTTAGAGTAAACTTTTTTTAAAATAAATTGACTACTAAGATACAGAGATACCCACTTTTTCTTATTGGTTCCCAACCATTCTTGACAAACATCGTAATTCACTATACAGATTCTAGTTAGAAAGATAACATTTATAACTCAAATAGTATCAGATCCTCCCCCAAAATGCTCCCATCCTCCAAAGGTATTTTCAACTTTGAGTTTATTTTCATGGAAGGCAACTTCTATAGTCTCCCATAAAATGATACTTCGTGCAACTATTTGAGGTAGAAGAACCTGT
Source organism: Globicephala melas (assembly GCF_963455315.2). Taxonomy (NCBI): domain Eukaryota; kingdom Metazoa; phylum Chordata; class Mammalia; order Artiodactyla; family Delphinidae; genus Globicephala; species Globicephala melas. The sequence continues at coordinate 24,199,661 of NC_083335.1, read as the reverse complement.
TACACCACTACAACCCTATTCCCTATAGATGAGATTTTGGCATAAAGTAAATTCATATTGTATTCTATATCTAATGGTGTTAATGCAAAGACCTCAATATGGCACAATTTTTCAAATATAAGCAGGTTTTCAATATACTACTATATAGCATAACCTCCCCATTTCATGATTTAAGTTCTAATTTTCGCTATGAATGTTCAAACATTTATGAGGTAAATCAAAATTATTCCAATGTTTCTTTCCAAAGCTCTTTTTTTTTTAAATCTCTTTCAACTCTTCAGACCGCAGCCGGAAAAAGATTCAATTAGGTGCTATTCTGTCTTTAATATTTCTCCTTAACAGTTAATCTATGAGGAAAGTATTCCAAACTTATAGCTGCAAGAATTAACACACAAAAGGGCAGAGCTAGAGACAGTTGAAACCATGAAGGGTTGTCAGAACTCATAGAGAATATTTAGAAACTGCAGATCTTGAATCCAAGAATTAAGAGCACTTTCCATAGGAAGATTTAGGTGTCCTAGGAAGAATGAACCATTGACCTGACCTGATACAGCATTCCTATTACTGTGTTGTATTCATGAGGCCCCCCCACTGGTGGACAGCTGCCCTTCTTCAATGACCAACCTAAACATTCACTTTTGAAAAAGTTGCCTCTCATAGAGTTATCTACCCATGACTGAATAGATCCCCCATCCCAGTGGTGTGTCTACCTGTGGACTGCTTTTGAAGGTCAGGCCCCATAAAATGAATGTCTCTGTTGGATGTTTAATATTTATCTGCATGGATTCTGTCACTTACTAGCTGTGTGACCTAGAGCCAGTTACTTAACTCTCTGAGCCTCCATTTCCTGGTTGTAAAATGGAAATGTTAACTGTACCTCAGTGAGTTAATATATGCAAAGCATTCAGAAAATTTCCTGACACATAGTGTTTACATCGTGCTTTGATGCTAAACAAAGGGTTTTCACATAGATTATTTCATTTGAGCCTCACTGTGGGAGGCAGGCAGGGCAGATGTGTTTATCCTAAATTTACAGATGATAAATTGATGGATAAATTGATGCTTAGAGACATTTAGATGATTTGTCCAAATGTGGCTCTCTGCCCAATCCTAGTAAGTGGCAGAGCAAGGACGAAACTCAAGTCTTCTGACTCCTAGTCCAGTGCTCTTACGCCTGCACTAAACCATCTTCCTTAATTTTAAGTCATTTATTAAATATTTAGCCAATGCCAAACCCTAGATTAGGCCCGTTCATCAGGTTACATCTTAGAACAATTGAAAAGCGATTGGACAAGATCCTGAGAAGCTCAGCAAAAAACGATAAAAGCATTAGAAAATAGGGCGTATGAGGAAAGGCTAAATGAGCTGGCGTTGTTTAGCCTGGTGAAAGAGACCCAAGAGGCAGTTTAATTACTATCCTCAAGTATAAAGAGTTATCATAAAGAGAGCACTGACCAACCGTTCTGCAGGCCTGAGGACAGTACCAGAGCAAATAAGCTTAACTAGACGAGGGAGAGTGTCAGCATCAGAAAGTACTCATTACAGGAGAGAGGAAACTGGAGGAAAGTAAAAGCTCACCAGCTAGGGACGAAATGAGAGTGGCATGGACATATACACACTACCAAACGTAAAACAGATAGCTAGTGGGAAGCAGCCGCATAGCACAGGGAGATCAGCTCGGTGCTTTGTGACCACCTAGAGGGGTGGGATAGGGAGGGTGGGAGGGAGATGCAAGAGGGAGGGGATATGGGGATATATGTATACATATCGCTGATTCACTTTGTTATACAGCAGAAACTAACACAACATTGTAAAGCAATTATACTCCAATAAGGATGTTAAAAAAAAAAATCTCACCAGCTAGGGCTATATGAATGTGAGGCCATTCTGAATTAGAATAGTCAGTTCTAGAATAGTTTTAAGATTGTTTTCAGGAATATACAAGTATTCCAAGTTAATCCTCTGTGTTGATAAGTAAATATCCTTATAGAAGACTTATTTTATTAAATAGGTAACAATATTTCCTAATTGCCTATTCATTGGATATCTTTTCCCTGTTTTTTTTTTTTTTTTTGGCCTCACCATGCAGCATGTGGGATCTTAGTTCCCCCACCAGGGCCAGGGATTGAACCCGTGCACCCCACCCTCACCCCCGCGCCTGCAGTGGAAGCGCAGTGTCTTAACCGCTGGACCACCAGGGAAGTCCCCCCCTTCGGTCTTTACCATGTTTTTATTTTTTCCATAGATAATTCAAAGGTAAATCTCAGCATAGCCCCTGCTTGAATTATAGCATATGCAAACTTAATGGAGTCCAAACCAATATGTTTCAATGTGCTGTGCAGAAAAAATATAGAAAGTCTGATTTCCCCCAGAAATATTTCGAGCTAAAATCACCTCCTCATGGAAAGTAGTGCTTCTTAAGGACAGAATCCTGAAGCAGGTCAATCTCTTAAGTTCCTTTCATTGGACCTTGACTGTCACTTCAAAAACAGTCATTTTAAGAAACGAAACATCCAAGTTAGTAAGTCAAGTTTCTAAAGATAACAGTTTAAACAAGATGAACAATATTAGGGGCCCTTGTAAAGTATAAGGCTATGACACAAAGGACACACTGCTCACTCCAAAATATGTCTAGCCCTTTTGGTCACTTACAGCACTGTTGCCAATGGCTAGACGTCAGTCAAGTGAAATAAAAACGTTAGAGGCTTATGTCCTCTCCTTGCTTCACCCTCCACTCAGCACATACTGGCACTGTCCAGTTCCTCTCCCCTTTTTGCTCCCACTCTGTCTCAGCCCTTACTCTCAACGATCCTTGTGCAACATTGAGCTGACTTGCCAGTCCATATGACGGTTTGAGGGTATCGTCTTCTCTTCTTGGAACGTTGTGTGGTATGGTTGAATAAACATAAACTTGGGAATCAAACAGACGTGACTTCAAATCCTAGCTCCCTCACCTCCCTGTTGCATGACATTGAGGAAAGTGACAATTTTTTGAGGCTCAATTTTCTCATCTTAAAAGACTATTCCACTACCTTCCCTTCATGGGATCCTCATGAATTGGGAGGCTCAAACAAGGTAGCATGGGGAGAGCACCTGGCACAGTGCTTGGCACCCAGTAGGCACTTAATAACTGGTAACCATAGCTATTTGCTCATGAGTGGTAGGTTTTTGTGCTTATGAAGATGAGTTATTTAGGGACTGCTGTTCAGGAACAGTGTCCTCATGGATCTTCCAAGATATCAGCTCAGTCTAAGGTCTTATCATGAGAACAAAGTCTAAGACTTGAGCTATGCTGAGTTCTCACTAATATGTTTAGCATGCTAGACAACCTGGTTTTTCTCCAGTGTAATAATGGGTAAGACACATTGATTGATAAGCCCAAGGACTATCTGAGAATTAACCAGATTTTTCAGCGTCACTTAAAATAATTAAAGACACTACAGCCTTGAGCTACATATGACAACTGGGTATTTTTAATAACAAGGATGTATTAAGTGCTTACAATGTTCCAGATACTATTTTAATCAATGTGGGCGGATACGGGCCCATTTCTATATCTCATGTGAGTTAATCCTCATATTAGCCCTAAAAGGCAGATGGGAATATTATCTCCATTTAACAGATGGAGGAATTGAGACTTAGAGGTCATACGGCTAATAATTGGTGGAGCTAGAGTTTGAACCCAGGGAAGCCGGCTCCAAATGCTGTTAATCACTAGACTCCTCAGCCCTGCATCTGACAGAGGCTTTCAATCGGAATGGATTCAGCCAGAGGTGATAAGAGATAAGCGTCCTGATGAAACCTGGAGCAGCTGCTCTGTTTACAACAAGCATTGTTAGACAACAAGAATTTCACAGATGTTTTCTCCGCTTGACATATTCCATTAACACACGGAATTGAAAATGTGCCCCTTACACCCACCCAGGTTCATTCACTTGTGGCTCGAAAACAATCTAACTGCAAGGGGCCCCACAGGAGTAGGAGTAAGTTGAGAGGGTGCTTTCTCAGAGTGGTATGTACGTACACCTAGAATTTCCATCTGCGTGCGTTCATTCTCAGATAAAGAACCACAATCTTCATGATTTTACCAAAAACTGCCCTAGGGGTTGCGCATTTCCTCCTTCCCTTACTAGGGAATAACTTGAAGGTAACTGGCAAAGTCCGGAAGGTACAACTCCCCTTCCCTCCATTAACTCCTGGAAAAGCAAGCCTAAAATAAGACTGGTTCTGGAAAAGCATAAATGCCCATAGGGTAAGTATTTGGGGCGGGTGCTCAGCTTTTCTGGGCCACTAGACTTGAGCACCCAGTATCACCCTTAAACCCAGGTGATAAGGACTACCGCCTCGAGCTCCACGCTTCAGAGGGCCCTGATATCATAAACACTGGAACGCAAAGACATTTTTTTCTTTTTGGTCTTCAGAGTTTTTGAAAGGTTAGTAGCTGGTTGAACATCATGGGGAGAAAGGAAAAGGACACATAAGCCAAACTGGGCTCCCAGATCAGAGCAAAAAGGCACATGGGGTCAAGGGCAGGGGCAGTGAAGGAGAAAATGACAACTCATGCCACAGGAAGCCAGAGAAAAATGGCTAATTTTGTTTAAAATTGGCCTCCCCAAATCCCTCTAAGTGAAGGGGTCTGGCAGATACGTTTTTCCAGATAACTGCACTCGCTCCCTGTATACTACTTGAATGAGAGTTTGGGCAGGCACGTAGAATTGCTCGGCAACTCCAAGTCAGAAAAGTGAGCCGTTGGGATTGGGGAACTTACTGTCCTTGGCTTCTTGGAGAACTTGACAGGTCCACCCCATCCTGCTTTCAGGTAGATCCAGTGTCCACCCAGGAGTTCTGAGCCCTGGGCCCAGCTTCCACCCCACCCTGCCCTACCCTGCCCCAACAGGGTATATGAGCTAGAGAATCTCATGTGTGTGTCCTCAGGAAAATGAAACTCAAGAACTGAGAGACTGATTTCCCACAAGTGCCTAATTTACAGACCTCCAAGCCTTATCTCCCGACAACGAGCTTCCGCCAAGGATCTCCTACCGTCCTCAAGCCAGTGAACTTACTGCTTGTGCTCTGGTTGGACAAGTTCCCCTCTTGTGCTCCCCTCTTTGTTCTCCTTGCTCATAAATGCAGCCCACCCCAAACCCTCAACAGAGTCCTCTGTAGCTTGCTACAGTTTGTATTTCCTGAACTGCAGTTTCTCTACTATTTCCAAAGAAACTCAATTTCTCGTAGTTTGAGCTTACCTCAGTTTATCTCTTTAGTTAGGTTGACAGGTGGATACACAGACCAGGCCAAGGCATATCTTGCTTTTGGACTTTGTAACATTTAGGTGTGTGGTATGCAGTCCTCCATTTGTACTCTTGCTGTGGGCCCCCAAAATGTTAGGGGTGAGCCTGCTCCTGTCTCTCTCATGGCCTAAGAACATAAATGCCCCTGTCAAAATGTCCAATTTATTCCTGGAGAGTAGGTTTTTTCTGAATAGTCTCATTCAGTGTGAACGTAGCTCTTCCAATCACCTATCGTGATGTTTGCCTGGTGAGGCAGGGTTGAGGAGGGTGCTTCTGCACAGTAATGGAATCTCTGACTAGCTTAAATGCTAGGGAAAGTTCATCAAGTATCTGGTAGAACTGGGATAGCGAGTGAACCGGGAGATTTTTATCCTACTTCTCTCTCTCAGGGGTGGGTACAAGCTCCTCCAGAGAATCTTCCCGATGCTCTTGCATTTTTTGCTTTATTCCATAGATATTCCCTTTCACCCTACCCAAAGTCAAAAAAAGAAGATGGACATGGTTAGGGGACATGGTTAGGATAAATTAGAGGTCTGAAGGGGCAGCGACAGAGAAGTAAGTTACTCAGATTTCTCCTCCTCCTTTCTGTGCCCATCGCCACAACCCACCATATGTCTGGTCAGATCCTTTTCAACACTAGAGGTTGTCTAAGAAAGATTCTCTATACTTAGCATTCCAGAGTTCTTCTAGAGACCTGCTTTCAGAGGCATGGTTAGAAGCTGAGACTTAAACACTTTTCCACCACCACGTAGTAGTGGTTCTATACTTCACACTTAGGTCTGTGTGCTCCACGATAGTCACATTATATGGTGGGCTGCATACTAGATGGGAGACAGTACAGCTACACTGGAGACCCCCTGAACCAAAGCAGGACGCCATTTATTTACCAGCCTGTGTCTACAGGTGGACTGAAGGAGACGTCTTTCAGAATCTTCAAAAGACAAACACAGGTAGGGGATTTGGCAGGTGTTACTTACCTGGATTTCAAAGGGCAATCTGAGGTCATACCTGCACGACAGAGAAACAAGATGCCATACAGAGTAGGACCTCTTGGAGTGGATAAAATTGCCTAGCCACCTAAGAAATCACTGCATAATCACGAAAGAGGCAACTCACGAAAAAGAAGGAAGGCAAAGGTATCAGACCTCTAGAACAGGTATTATAATTTACAGGGAAAATTTCCCAGACAAGGGCCAGTCAACTGTTCTGAGATTAACATCACACAAGGGCTTATATTCAGAGTACTATACTGGGCACTATTAGGAGAAACAAAATTTCTCGTTCTTTCTTCCCTTTTTAAAATTTGTAACAGCCCCTAGCAAGGTGAATCAAGTTAGAGAACAACACCTCACCAAATGTAAAATAATATAATCAAGTCTAGGTACATACATGCTGTAGAATAAAAGGAATCAGAAAAGCCTGCAGCTTATTTTTGTACATGAGTAAACTAATCATGAAATCATAAAATGTGAGGTCAAAGGCTTTCTAAGACCTATGCCTCTCCATCTTCTTCTCCCAGGCACACGTTCAGGCCCATATGTAAAAAAAGAGATCCCATTCCTCTTTGCTTTCCCTGCTCCCCAGTCTCCTAATGGGCATGCTTCCAGACATAGACGAATACATAGCGAAGCATACCCACCGGCCTTCCTTCATCTCTTACTGTATGTTACTAGATGTACCATTTCCTTCCCCACCTCCAGCCATTCCAGGCTTCTCTCTATCAATTGGTTGCCTCATTCATCCCTTTCAGGGACCCTTTTTCTTACCTCACCGATCACGGTGTCCAGTGGTCTCTATTTCTTACCCTAATGACGTGGTGATTTAATCCTATTACTTAACATATCTCAGACTACCCTAATAAACATTCTGAAGCAAAAACGCACCGCAAAATTGCAGAACAGTGTCCCCAAAAAAGCAAAACCTATGGTTGGATTTCTTAAAGATGCTCACTGCAGATGTGGTTTCTCTGAAGTCCAGCCTACCATTCTCCAGACTCTAAGTGAGTAGGACCCTGTACTTGCAGTAAAAACCTTCAACATGTTAGGTGATTTTAACACTCACTGGCAGCCTTAAATAAACTTGTTCCCGAAAATGCAAAGATATTTATCCTAAGAGTTAGTAGCAGACGTCAGTATTCTATATTTAGAGATTTTAATCTCTGGCTTATTAAAAAGGACGGTCTGATTCTCTGGTCATACTTCACACTAGACTGGCTTCCTGAATATTTAGAAGCAAATCCCCTCTGGGAAAATAAAGAGAAAAAACTCATTCAAGATCCTTACTTTGAAACAGCAAGACTCTTGTTTATTTCAGATGCTAGACACTTTGGTCTCAAAAAGGAAATGCTCCTGTTCAACCAACAGTTCCCTCCCGTTCTCCCATTTTTAAAAACTGTAATACCTCATTATATGCTTGATTATTTCCTATGCGGTTTGGAGGTTTTACTTTAAAAAATAAATGCAAATTCAAATAAATTTTCATTAGGGAACCTCACGAGAGTCCTTGGGATGACTGGAAACATCCTGGATTTTTATAAAGCAGAGTCCGGAAGTCTTGAGGCAGGAGACCTAGGTGCTAGCCCCAAGCTGTATGACTTCGAAAAGTCACCCTACCGCTCTGTGCCTCCATTTCCTAAACTGTAAAAATAAATGTGTTGAATATGATGGTCCCTCCCCATCCCAACAGGCTATGATTCCCAGTGCTGTGAAAAACAAGGTAAGAAATTCAATTCAAGAACTACTGATTGAGTCCTGAGCCATTTTACCATACCCAGTGCTAGATATGGTGGGAGGGGGAGAGGACAGGTTTTCCATGCTACAGTAGTAGGGGTGATACGGCAACGCAATAATTCTGGAAGGCAGAGTATGATGAGTATCTAAAAATGTGTGACTCAGCTTTCCTGCTTTCTCAGATTTCCAGGCTGGTGACCATCACTGAATGTTTCTTTGCTGACTGAAAATCTTGCTTGGATGCCCTGTGCACGTAGAAAAGTAGAGTAGATTGCAGTAAAGATTTATTAAGTCAAAAGACCTTCTCTCCCACCCATTAACACCAACATTTTAGGACCAAGGCTGGTACCTTATTCTAAAATTATAAAAATATGAACCAATTCAAATGGAAAAATAAAATACAAATACCCTCCTTTGATTTGAGTTAATCTCATCACTTAGATCAAGTGGGACCTCAGATCCATTCTTTAAAAAAAATAGAAAGAAAGGAAACATTAACCATAGATAACTATTTTATCCCTCCACAGGCCATGAATATGTTTTCAATTGGCATGGGAGGAAAACACCCTGACACCTGTTCCTTTATATGGCTGACACTGTGAGTGTCCCAGTTAAGCCTTTGCAGGCACCGAGAGGTTGACAAGGTCCTGTGGGTTAGAGTTACTGGCTTGTAAACATTAATGATTTTTTTAGAATCATCATCCAGCTTTATTAGGAAAATTTCCCAGATTAAGAGCAACAAAAATACAGCAATTAGAAGGTTCATCACACAGCTGCCTGATTACAGGAGTCTTGTCCTAGATTCTAACAGATGCTGTAACAAACGGTTTCATAAGGGCTGCAAGAACCACAGTTTACAACAGCAACACAAAAGCTACTTATCATTCAAGCTCACATTGCCACAGGACGCTTATATTTTAAATAATTGAGACCTCTAGACTCCCTTACAGAGAGACACCAAGCCGATGCAAAATAAGTGTGGTAACAAAAAAATAAAACAAAATGTGCACACTCGAGTTCTTTACTGCACTAACACGGAAGGGCAAAGGCCACTGACGGATCCATGCCAAGGTCTGAACTCTGATGAGACTGAGGGTGGGAAAGAGCCCTCGATCAGTTTGATGCCATTGTTACCAACCACCCACCTGGATCTTTTAGTCAAATCAATCCCACCCTTGTTGGAGCAACTTTCTTTCTGTCCAGATTTGACAGGGTCAGACTTGTCTCTGCCCAAAGGTTATAACAAATTGACAAGTGAGGGGCACAATTCAACGGGCCTGGGCCAGGGCTTGGGGAGACTGGTGGTAATTAACGTCATGTCACTAGAGGTAGAGCTAAAGTGGAAGGGATTAGTAGTCAGACACCACTGTTCTCTGTCCAACCTTTTGAAAAATATATATAACTACCAAGCAGCCTTCCAGATGTACACATACAGCCAACACCCTACTCTGAAAAAGAATAGCAATTGACAAATATCTTCTGAAGTCATCTAGCACTATAGGCCAAAGACCAGAAAGGCGGCTGAGTTCTATCTCAAGATCCCTGGGTGACCTTGCAACCGCCAAGTCACCTCTCGTCATCCTAGCCATAAAACAGAAAAAGCCTTCCCTGCCTTACCAGAATGACATTAAGATGAATCAGACAATTTCTCTAAGGTATTCGAAGATTCCCTGGAGAGAATCCCTGGCAAGTCCACAAATATCAAGCATTATAATTAGAGTCACTGCACCTCATTTCTTAAGAGGAGAAAATGAACAAAGAAAGGACCGTGTGGTCACCGAGCCTGAAAACTCAGAGCATTTAAGCTCCTTCTGTAATCTGAGGCGGGTCTCAAGAGAGGGAGACTGACGTGGTGGAGTAAGAGAAGAGTTTTTGGTGGTTAGGACATGCTCCCCAGATATTTGGAGTCTTCATATTGTCTTTGACGGTGTGCTGTTACTTTTCTATGATCTTCTTAAAGGTTTGGATTTGGGAGTGCTACCAAGAGGGTGGCAAGTGCTTTGATTATGGTTTTGTGGGCCAAACAGGACTGTCCTACCGTAGTGGGGTTAACTGGTCATAAACAAGAGTGCTGTATTCAAACTTCTGTGCTTTAACTTAAATTGTTTCCATGCTTTTCATTGTCCCAACAGTGGAAATTTTGGCTCTAGCTATAACTGGATCATTATTGAGGACAGGGGCAGGAAGGGTGCAGTCTCTTTCAGAGCTCAGCATTGGCAGAAAGTGTGCCCACCCATCTTAAGAATGGGGACATAGAAAAGGGAAAAGTGGGTGAACTGATCTGAAACAATGCTATCTAAAAGACACACACACACACACACACACACACACTTGCAGAGGTAAATAAGAGCGCAGAACCAAATGGAGTGAAATCTCAGTAATACTCGGTCTTAGATTAAGAAATGAGGATCCAGGGACCCTGAAGCAATGGACAGTCTAAGAAGATACTATAGAAAGCTTCTTAATGGCGATTCTTAAGTGCCTTTCCATCATTACTATCTCTTCAGCAGCTCTGAGAGCCCTTTTCACTTCCCTTGACCTATTTCAAACTACTGCCTGTGCTTAACTTGAGAACCTCCTACTCAATAAATTGCTTCTCCTCCCTCTTCCCTGGCCAATATCAAATCAATTGCTGCTTGACAGACCGCTTGGTTGCCATCTTCTCAAAGGCACAGCGGAAAGAAACACATCTTATTTGTACATACATTAACTTAATTTCAGTCTCACCCACTCAAGCACAGCCACAATCCTTCAAACTCTGACCCTAGCCCATTTGCTACTTGGTGTCCATGGCAACCACCACCAGCTGCTCAGAGAGAGTTGCAAGGAGTGGCGGGAAAGCGCATCTCCCAACAGAGCCATTAACTCTCCTACATTAGTTCCCTTGATAACAGGTAGCAGAAGACCCATCCCTGAATCCTCAGGCATTTGCTTTCATTAGGGAGGGGTAATGTTGTTCATTCTCCTCCCCAGAAGAGTTAGGGGCTGCTTCTCACACCCAACCTGTTGAAGCTAAAACACCAATTATGAAATGTTGAAACTAAGTAGGAGGGCACTTTTTGCCCGAGACAACTTCCCAGTAGTAGTCTTCCCCAGTGATTCGGTACACTGCAGCCTCCACCACAACATCTTGCTTGCTGAATTACAGGCAGTGACCTCAACGCCCCAAAAAACAATACACGTGAAATCCTAGCCACTTCCTTTTATGGTCCCTACCACTCAGCGACCTACAACTCATTCTCTTCACTTTCTTAACTCATGTCAAGAATGCATGCATGATAATCTCACCATCAAACTCTATTTTTAAAGAAAAAGAGCAATGTTAATAATGGTCCAGGTACTGGAGGATTTAGGAGCCAAGAGAAAATGGTACGGTTTCTCCACATATAGAGAAAGCTGCTCAGTCTTCAACCTGTTTTCATGAGTTCCATATTACTGGCTTTGCTCAGAGAGCTCAGCTGAAGAGTTGTCAGATGGAGATGAATTTCCCTTTACCATACTCCAGAGGAAGATGGGGATGGTTTCGTTTGCAATCTCACTGCAGCAGAACTCAACACATCTAACAAAGACTTTTTTTGCGTAAAGAGGACTAGTACAGACTCGATTCTTTGTGGAAACTGGAAAGGACCCGCTACTCAAATGTCCTCTTCATAGAATCTACATAAATAAGAATAATATTTGAAGTGGCAGAAACAAGTGAATGGTTTTATCTTCTCAACTGCATGAAAAAAGGAAACAGAAGGCTCTTCTGCACAATCCTTTCCAGTAGAACTGCTGAAATGTAAAGAGACTGTTTTAAGCTGTCCTTGAAAGTAAGACATTCCTATCCATGCTGTCTGTGTCTGTTGTCCTGGATAAGAGCTAGTAATAAGTTTAAAGAAAAAGTGAAAAACAAATAAGACATTGTTGCAGCCCTCAAGGAGCTCGTGGGTTAGTAGGGAAGCAGGAAGTAAACAGATGATCAGGTCTAAGGGCAATGACAGAGGGGAACACAGATCCTAATGGGAACGCACAAGAAACATGCCTGACTCGGAGAGCAGGGAGGCTTTCTCCTGATGATTTGTTGAACTGAGTCTTCAGGGGCCAATAGTTCACCTGGGTTGGTGGAAGGGGGTGGAAATTTATATTTGCATAGGTATGACAAGCTCACTTGTCAGAGTGAATGCTAATAAGCAGTGCCAATTAGGAAACTGAGAATAACTCAGACGTCATAAAGCAGAATGGTTGAAACTTGATACCAGTAAGAAGATAAGCTGGGCTTCCCTCGTGGCGCAGTGGCTGAGAGTCCGCCTGCCGGGTTCGTGCCCCGGTCCAGGAACATCCCACATGCCGCGGAGCGGCTGGGCCCGTGAGCCATGGCCGCTGAGCCTGCGCGTCCGGAGCCTGTGCTCCGCAACGGGAGAGGCCACAACAGTGAGAGGCCCGCGTACCGCAAAAAAAAAAAAAAAAGAAGATAGGCTATATTGACCAGAACACGACTCTACCTTTCATCATGACTTTTGATCCTCAAGAAACAGAATTTTTTCCACTAGGAAATACAGTAACTTGATATCTGAAACGAGAAGGTTCTGCTTAGGAATTAAACTATCCCATCATTTTACAATGAAGAAACTGAGGTGCCGAGAGAGGGACTAATACATAGTGGCCATACAAGTAGTGAGTGAAAAAACACAGATTCGAACCCAGATCTGATTCCAATGTCCATCTTCCTTGTGCCACACCACCCAAGACTATGCCAATACAGGGACCAAATAGATATCTACATATGGGTTCCCCTGAAAAGGCCACCTGCCTTCTCACCCCCATCCCACTTCCCACCCAACTGCCTGGAATTAGTGTTTAGGTTAAGAGTCTGGTAAGAAAACATACTAAACCAGAAAGATAACATTTGAAGTTAATATAAATTCTCATCCTTTTTCCTTGTATTTGGAGTCGTCTTCTTTCTCATCATCCACAAACACTGACTGAACACCTGCCTACAGGGCACCGTGTTGAATGATGTACACACTAATGAGTTTAAACTGGGGCCCTACCCTCGAGGACTTACTGGGATGGCCGGACACATGCCTAGTTTGGGTAAATACTTAGTAGTCTGAGGGAAGGATGAGAGGTAGAAACAATATAGGAATTCACAGGAGGGAGTGATCACCAGACAACCAAACTAAAATATAGGCTTCATGAGGGCAGGGTGCTTTGTGTTTTGTTCACTGCCATATCCCCAGCACCTAAAACAGTTTGGAACCTAGTAAGTGGTCAATAAATATCTGTTGAATTAAATAAATAGCTTCTTGACATTTTCCAGGGGGAGAAAAGTCCGGACGTTTATCACTTGGAGAATAATTCCCAGTCCTGTGTGCACTGCATATTGGCGGCTTTTACTCATGGTGCACCACATAAACTCCCCAGGGAGACTTGTAGAAACGACTGCTCAGCCTATGGCTTAAACCTTTGCAAAAGCCTTGCCAATCTGTGCCTTCTGCAGCTCCCATGGATGGGTGTTTCCCAGCGATGAAGGGTAATGTGGAACCAGGGTTTTTTGTTTGTTTATTTGTTCATTATGACCTCAAACTCTTTTCAGCAAAAGGCACAGCCCTTTGATAGCAATGCAATTCTGGGAGACATGACTCCATTATTTGCTTGGCTCATCTAACAAGGCAGAACACAGATTCTGATTTCAAAGCAAGCTCCTTTAACGAGTTTTGGTTAGGCTTAAATGATAAACAGTTGCGATTACTGTCAGTAGGTATAGGTTGTAAATCTCTGTCTTAGATGCTTACATTCCATTAAGGGGGACTCAAGCGGGCTTCACAATACGATTCCCTTTAAAAAGTGGAATCCAGAAAGAAAAGTAGCTTCAAAAGCAGTTATTTGTGCATCCCCAAATGGTCAAGTTCTTGGTCTTCCAAGGCTTTGTACTGGGTTATGATTTTGTCGCTTATTTATCTTTATCATTGTACAAATTCTTATTACCTTTGGCTTCCAGAGCTTGGGAAGATATGTGTAATTGGAATGTATCAGAACAGTGAAGGGAAACCAAGCATTCACATAAAAAAATAAGAGAAGATAAAGCCATCCTGCCCTCACTGTGACTTACACTAACCTCGTGGTACCACAGTGCTGTACCAGCATGTAATTTCAAGTCAAAGGTTTATATTAACATGAATGGAGAAGGATCCGATTTTGTAATAAAAAAGAAATGCTAAGTGTGTGTGCTCTCTGACTTCTCCCAAAAGCACACAAAGCTGAAATCATTTTCAGCTCTGCGGGCACACCTCCTAAGAAATGAGAACATCGCGTACCACCACACAGATACGGTGCTGAACATACTGCCTGCTGTGATCCTTTCACCTCTCAAGGGGTGCAGTTCAGAAGGTACTCGGTTTATGGCAGAGTAGAAGGAAAAAATAAAAAGAGAAACACACCTAGAGTAGTATTATACTCTAAAATCAAAAGTCTCTGATTATGAAACTTGCCTGGATTAAAGCAAGAATAAATACAGCCTTGTAGAGCTTTATATATTTTTTTTCAAAGCAGTTTTGCAAAGTATCTCCTTCCATCCTCTGAGATTGGTAGGGTTAATAGTGTTTTCTCCATTACATAGATGAGAAACAGACATAAGAAGGTTAAATAGCTTGCCTGAGATCACATCATTAAGAGAGCTGAATTCTAGTTCTTGTTTCCAAAACAGCTACACCCATTTTACGTCTAGAAGGATGCATTTGGAAAGCAGCAATGGAAGTCTTGCTATACCATAGTAACTATGCCCTAACCCAGTCAGCTCCCCTGCTTTTGAAAGATATGGCAAATAACATCTACTTGGGGCTTGGGCATTTCTCTTTCCCCCTTCCTCACTCTGTTTCCTGAAAGAACAATTAAGATCCATCTGGGACTAATTATAGCAATTCTTGAATTTGAACTTGCAGCCATTACCCAATTGAGGTCACTTATTTTAAATTAACTTGCCTGGTCAGAACACAGTTTGGTTATCTTCAGAGCCCAGTGCAGAGAGGCACCAGCTCATTCAGACTTTTAATTAACTAGCTAAATAACCTGCACTGTGACAAACTGCCTATGATTTGATGGAGTCATTCATTTGCATTAAGACAAGGATCAAAATGCATTGTCAGAGCTTCAGGGACTGAGTCTTAGAAACCTTCACACAGTCTCTTGTTCAAGGCTGTGAGCCTCTTCCCTTTGGTTCCCTCTAATTATTTTTCCTGTGCTTTTGTTCTGATTATCCAACATTTATCACAAGTGCAGCTTGTGATTAAACAATGACAACTCATGTCATATGCTGATAGGGAATCGAAAATGGGAGTCATAATCATATGAACCAAGCCCAAGGCTTTGAGAAATACTTAGGGGAAACCAAAGGGGAATTTCCCAGGATGCTCCACAATAAAGGAGAATTTCTGAACATTGAGGCTATAACTGCTCCGTACTTAGGTAATAATACATAATAAATGTAGGTACTCAGTCTTTATTGAATCCATGGTGGGAGCTGATCATTCCACAGAAACAATGATAGTTCTTATGATTCGTAACTATCATTATAGCCGCTAACACTTAGTGACTGGGCTTGGAGTCAGACACATATGATTTTGACTCCAGGCTCCATCATGTTCTGCCTGTAAGGCCTCAGGCAAGTTGCCCAACTTCTCTGTGCTTCAATTTCCTAACATGGAAGATGAAATTAATTGTAGTGCCTAACTTGCAGGGTTGTGTAAGGATTTGATGAAATAAAGCATGTACAAAAATCACTTTACACAGTGCCTTGTACACAGTAAGTGCTCAATAAATGTTAGCTTATGTTTGTCTCTGTCCCACCACCAGGCCTTTGTCCAGGGCATCTTCCCACCTGGGCTCCTCCTTCCCTTCTCTCTGCCAAAAACAGTTCCCCTGCATCATTCAAAATCTAGTCTAAAAGACATCTTCCTCTCCAGGGCGGAAGCCTTCCTTGCATCTGAGCTTGTTCAATGCCCATCCCCGCAGTACATTTTTCTAGATTTTATATTATTTTAAATGGCACCTTCAGTCTACTGCCTCATAAGCAATGTGGACTTTTCTTCAGGGTGTACTGAAGCCTTCCGTGTTAGAAACATTTATTAAGCACCACCTTGGCGCCGTACACTGGGGCTGTGTGCTGTGGGGGAAAAGATGAGTAAAGAGAGAGAGGGGTGGAAGAAAGGGAAGGAATATTGGTTGAATCCCCTAATATCATGGGCATTCTGTTGGGAATTCTGCATTTCTGCATCTAGGCCTTACAATAACCTTAAGAAATAGCTGCCATTATGATCCCTACTTTATAGATGTGGAAAGTGAGCATCAGCGAGGGAAAATGACTTGTCCAAGGTCACTCAGCTACAAAGAGGAAGAACTAGGTCAGTTCTAGGTCGGTCTGACTCCAGAGGCCACTCCCACCACCATCATGTTTTACTACCCACCTCATTTTTCTTTTATCAATTGCAGTGACGCATATCAAAGCAATATGTAAACGATAAAGTACAATATATGTGACATAAAGCCACTGCAGTTATAGCAGATGCTGTTGGTGCCCTACCCATGTTTGGCACTAGCCGTTTCCATACATGCCAATGGCATCCTATTGTAAACACATGCGATTCTCCACTTGAAGACTTTCTCTCAGCCTGAGAGTCAGACAAGTCAGAAGTGTTGGGGAGGAATTAATCCTCCTGACAGAAGCTACCAGCCAGTGGTGAATGGGAATTGAAAGACTCAGACCTCAGCTTCCTGGCCCTTCAGGTGGGCGTGCGGCACGCCACTCCCAGAGGGCTCAGACCCATCCTGCTTATTCATGCACCTGTGCTGGTTTCTTTCCCTTTGCTGTCCCATGTCCTCATTCCCCTGCCAGCACATCCTGGAATCAACTCCCAATTAAACCACTGACCCTCAAATCTCTGTCTCAGGGTTTACCGAGAAATTCCTCCTTTGGCACCTTTCCCAGGAGTCTGGGTGGGTGTTCTCAGGCTGCCCCCTGCCTGCCCACGGCTTCCCATGGGAGGTCCCCAAGGGAGCACCCCCGTAAGCTCAATATCTCCCTTCCTACCTGTTTTCATGAGAATCCATCATTGACAGTCCTGCTGTTAGCTTTTCAAAGTGCATTTATTATCATATGGAAAGGCAGTTCTTTGAGTTCAGTGTGCAGCAGAATCATCTGAGTGTTAACATGCAGCCTCCGTGGCCCTCACCTAGACTTTGTGAATCAGAACCTCTAGAGAGGGGTGCCCAGGTGCTTGCATCTTCACAGATTCTCCAGCTGACCCACACAGCATCCACTCTGAGAAACACTGTCCTAAGACATTCCCGAGGCTGAGCCACCAGGAATGTGAATGGTGTTCCTTAGTGTTCTCTCTACAGCCAAGGCCTCTGCGGATTCAAGTGAGAAAGCCTGGAATAGCTATGCCTCCTTGCTCCTGAAATGAAGCGTAGATGAGCCAAGTCCAGTTGTTACTGTCAGAGTGGGGCGGCCCGAGACTCCTGAGCAACGGCGTATAATGCAGAGGAGAGATCCACCTTCCTGACCCTGCCGAATTTCTGCTCTCACGCCTCTCGCCACCCGGCCCCAGCCCCTGTTCTCTCCTGTGGTAGAAACACTGTGATGACTACACATGAAGAATTAGGTTATGGCCTGTGCTCCTTTGTCTCTGGGCAGAACAATCCCCTACCGCCCCACACACATCTTCTTCAGAGCAACGGTTTCTGTGTGGTTTGAATTCATGGTTTTGATCAATGATGCAGGCAGGAAAGGAAGGGGCGGTGGAGGGTAGCAATGTGAGTTACTTTGTTGTTGGTTAACCCCCAGTTCAGCTTATCCGCCTGAACTCCAACTGCAAACCTCAGCTCCTTTCCTGTGCCTCCAACCCAGTGCTATCCTAACCAGTGTCCTCAATACCCCCCTGCAACAAGCTCTGATACCTCTCCAAATCCCTCACCCCATAGTGGCAGGAGACTATTTCTCTACATTTTAAGAGTGAGGACATAAAATCAGGGAAGGCTTCATGGAAGAGGCTGCATATAAGCTGGGCCTTGAAGGATAGATGTGATTGCCACAGGGGAGGATAGAGGGAGGGAGCACTGCAATAGGAATAAGGCAGGGAAAACCTAACTAATATAGGTAGGATAAGCATCGGGCACTGCGTTAAGAGCTTTGGATACATTATTTCATTTATTCCTCACTGCAAGTCTGTAAAGTAGGTGCTAATGATAGACCCATTTGACAAATGAGGACATTGAAACAGAGAGTTTAAGTTAACTGTCCAAAGTCACACAGCTATAAAAGGGCAAAGTAGGGACCCAAACCCAGGCAGTCTAGCCTATACTCTTGACCACCCTACTTCGCTGCCTCTCAACTACTATATTCCCT
The DNA here is from genome assembly GCF_963455315.2 of Globicephala melas. Taxonomy (NCBI): domain Eukaryota; kingdom Metazoa; phylum Chordata; class Mammalia; order Artiodactyla; family Delphinidae; genus Globicephala; species Globicephala melas. The sequence continues at coordinate 24,181,257 of NC_083335.1, read as the reverse complement.
GTTTTACAGATGGAAAACTGACACTGAGAGTTTAAGTAACTTGCCTAAGGTTACGTAGCTTGTAATTGGCAAAGCTGGGATGCATTGGCCTTAGCGGATCGCCTTTTATTTACTGTATAACCATTGATACCCCTTCTAACTTAGTTTTTCCAGTGAATCATTTCAGTCACAATTTCTTATAGAGCCAGCCCTGGCTTACCATCACAACAAATGCCTATAGTTGGTCCAAATAAAAATCTTCCCTCTAGTGTGTAAGCACTGTGAAACAACAAGGCTCTCCTGAAATCAAGAGAAATAGCCCTCTGAAATACATCTCTCTTTGTTTTCAAAATAGCGTTCTCTTTAAGTCACCTGTTTGTCAGGCTCCCACTTATAAAAACCACAGGGAAAAAGTTCTTTAGGTCTTTAGTTGGAGACAAAGTACTTTCTATCTCTAACAGGTTATGAGTTAACCATTCTCTCCTCAGTCTGCTGTACATATTTCTGTTCTCACACTTCTGCTGGGTTATAGTTGTCTGTGAACTTGGCAGTCTTTCCTACCCTAATGGTGAGACCCTCCAGGCTAGGGACCAGGTTTTGGTGACCTCTGTCTCCCCTGTGTCTGGCCCCAGGATTGGTACAGAGCAGGCATTCAACAAATGTTCACTGAAAGAAGAAACGAATGGAATGTGGTTAAGAGAAACAACGCTTCCATCCACTAGGGACTTCAGTCTATATTCCTTCTGAATCCAGTGGTATGCAGGTAAACTGGCTCTCAAGGTGAGGGGAAAAGCCCTGATTTGTAGTGTTGGCTGATTTCTGTGGTGTAAATACTTCCACCATGGCTGACTTCAAGCTACCAATAGTTTATCGTGTCAGTGTGATCACAAAGGTGGATGAGCTATCAGATGAAGAAGAGAATGGAAATTCAAATAGCCAGAGTTAAAGACCAGCCCAAACATTTGTGAATTAGGAGAATTCTGTGTTTTACCTCCCAGGAACTAAGCCTCTATCATTTGTCGTCCATTTGCAAGTTGAGATAAACTTAAATGACATGGCTCCCAGAAGAGAGAGAAACCTGCCAAGTAAGCAACTATCCTGAAAACCAAAGGCCCGAGAAACACACTGCGTTTCTGAGAGATATTTACTTTTACTTGAAAATAAAAACACATTCACTTGCTTCCTTCAGCCAACAGAAAATTTCACAGATTAGGGTATCAAATGTTGGAAGCATCGCACGGACAGAAAGTGCATTCACAGAGGCAAAATCAGGGAGTTCTAAGGAGAACATCTCATTCGACACATCCCCACACCATGTTTGTTCCTCTCCCCTCCTGACTTGAAGGCCTCAACATCCTGGGCTGAACCTGGGTCGCTAAAAGTCTACCCAACCGTCCATGGTTCAGTTTTGCACACAGTAACGGAGCTAGTAAGTAAATGGCAGGATTTGAATCCAGAACCATCTGACTTCAATGTTCACGGCTCTTTCTAGTACATCACCTTTAATAAATACCTATTTGTTCTAAGCTTTAAGGGTGATTCAGATCACATCTATAGAGAGTTTTAGACTCTTACAAGTTTCAATTCTATAAGGTGTCATTTCAGGTGAGATACTAGAGTTGTTGATCCTGATAAATACCTAAAGATGGAAAACTGTGACTCCTGGGCCAATGAAGAAGTCCCGCGTTATCCCACCCATCCTCTAGTGGCTGTGGCTGGAAAAGACACATGTTGGAGTGACTGCTCAGCCTTATGCCAGATGTTGCCTTTCCTTTTTTTCTTTTTTAAATACAAATAATGAGTCTAGTGGCACTGCCAAGCCTTCTACTTACCACTCATACAGTCCTTCAAGTAGATCTTGAAATTCAGGATTATAGTGCTTTGGGCCCAAACAATTTTGTAAGATCTACAGAGAAAAGAAAAAAGATACAACTTGATATTTAGAATAAGGTTGTAAATATTAAAACAAAAGTTGCTATAAGTGTGAACATAAAATAGGTGACAGTAAATTTCATAAAAGTATGCATAAAGAACACTGTTATTTTAAATGTATTGTTTAAAATAAATTATCGCTGATTTGGGGGGATAGCCAATGCAAAATGCAGAGACTACAAAAGTCATACATATGGCTACGTTGAAGAGAAACTAATATTCTTTTTGCTCTATTATTCTAGGTTGAATACTAGTTAAAATCACCCCTACCTCACCTCCCGGAGAAAACATCTAGAGTTATTTCCAAATAAAAATAGGGTGCTGTGAAAGGCCTTCTAGATGAGATACTCCAAGAAAAGACACAGTGTTTGGAAATGCATCACATTACAGGAAGTTAGCTGATGGAAAGGTCCAGATGTTTTAAGTATTTATTATTGGCCCTATGACCAAGGACTCTAGCTGATCAAAGGTGCTGGGCTTCCTAGGTGGGGCAGTACATGGAAATTGCCTTAGGAAAGGCTTTGTAAGTTTCCACATTTGTCATTTGTATGCAGTCCCAGGCATTATCTGCTACCTCCCAGACTGCCCATCATTTTGCTCCCTTATAAGACTCGTGAACCTTTGAAAGTAGATGGGGATACTCTTTTAAGATTTGAACCATAAGGCAAATTAACCGTATTTTATCTGGACAGGAAGACATGATCTTTATTCTCTTCCCTAAAGACACGACTGCGTTCAGGCAATATTACCCACCACTCCTGATGGCACACCAGAGGATTTTCAGTGACGTCTGGATGAATAGATTCTATTTTCACACAGTTGTATTTATTTTCTTGTATGTAGTTTCATGGATATTATTGCTTTGGACACCGCTACCTTTAAGTAAATGAGTAGCTATAAAGATAAATATTAAGAAAATAATAGTATTGTGGTATGTGGATAGATCACAGATTGTTAAGGAAGTTTGTAAGGAAATGAAATTCGAGAAATGATGTTTAAGGGCTAATACAATGAGGTGTTCCCACCAAGATCAACATGCATTGAAATGGTCCCTTATTCGTACGAGCAGGAATAATCTGTTGCTCCTTTAACTTACTTGTGGCCATTTACTGCCTCTTATTTGTATGTTCTCTTTGCCTCTCCCACTGTTTACATCTTCCGCATACTCCATTCGTCTTAGTGAATGCCATATTGAAGTCTGGGAAGTGAAACTTCCCAAAGACATGTTCTTTGGTGAAATCCTTGTCCTCTAATCTTCACATCCTAGCATTTTAGTTGACAATTTTAGATTTGATAAAATAGATTTTATTTTCTATTCAGTTGCCTTCTCTCTGCATAAGCTTCCCCTGAAGACAGTATACACAGTGATGAGATTTCTCAGTTATACTCCCGTTTTCCTTCTTTATGAAAAGCTTCAACCTTTCGTTTTCCATCTGTGCCACCCCCACTACTGGGCTGGCTTTGGGTGATTGTCTCTTCTCGGCCTCACTCATCCAGCGCATTTATTCAAGTGAGATGACCGCAATATGAAGCACTGTCATTCGGTTGGAGAGCGTGTGTGTGCAGATTGAGATTATTAGAAAAATAATTCTAAAGGAATGGACTTCTGATATATTTTTCCTAAGACCAAAGCAATTTAGTAGCTCGGAGTTTTCACTCAAGAAAATGAACGGCTTTTATCATATCTGATGGAAGACTTCTTTTGGGAAGTCTGGCATATTCTGAGGCTGATTTCTGTAGCTTACCACCACTTAACTCCCAACACAGCTGAAATCAGATAGGTTGCCGTAGGACAGCAGTATCTTTTTGTAACTGAGGAAGTAGAAAAGGGAAGGGGGGGCGCTGAAGAAATGTCTTCTCTTTGAACACACACCAAAAAATGTGGTCTAATAGCTTTTTCTTAAAGAGAAAATACCTATAAACAGGTAAATCTGGTGAATTAAAACCAGAAACCTCCCTCATTTCTCCCCCCAGCCCACCACATGTTCTCAGGGTACCTAAATCAAAGAGAAACAGATTAAGGTGAACGGCAAGGAATGTTCTGTACTCAAAGCAAGATCAATCATTATACATAGATCCTTTTTTGGCACCGATGTAGAAAATCCAAACATGGAGATACTTAGGTCTGCAAATAACCTAATCTGCATACCAGATGGATCTAAGGGAAAAAACATAGACACTTTTCCACACACATATTTTTTTTAAATATGAGCATAGAAAAACAGATGCTTTTGCCCCCAAAGGGTCTGTGGGCCTCTCTCGAGTAGTCTCATGGAGGAATTTAACTTCAGATTTCTAAAATTACGAAAATGTCTAGATTAAGCATTAAATTGGAAGAGAAAGGGCCTCTGGAAAACCAGCTGAACATCTTCTGAATTATTTTTAACTGCTCAGTGATACCCAGCCCCCAATTTCACAGAGAAGTGGATGGAGGAGTCAGTAAAGGGAGGTCTCCCCCAAATGGGTAGACTATGATTCCCTGACCTTCAACAAATAATTTAATGCTCTGCCACCTGCATGGTTCAGTGAATGAATCTGCTGTTTAAGTTTCAGTGAATGAGGATTGTGGCATTATTTCTTTACGCCCTATTTGTGGGCGTAAAACTAAATCTCCTTAAAACAATGAATTTTGTCTACATTTCACACATATTCCCTTATTGCCTTTACCATATCTACCATCGTATCAAGCTATCCATCTTCTCCAACAAGTCTGACAAAGGCACAGTGAACACACAACATGGATCTGGGAGCTTGATATTTCCTCCTTAAATTTCACACAGTAGACGGTAAAACGGCTTTTATACTTGAAGTTCTGAAACTAGTTCAGAAAGAGCGATTATAATTACTGTAAAAGCAAAGTTGAATATTCTCTTGGTTACCAAAGTCATTAAAGAACTGAGGGTACAATTTATGCCTTGTTCATCTGTAACAGATGGAAAGAAAAAAGATTTAAGACTAACTGAACAAGAAGCGCTCCCATTAACTTGTTCCTTTGTGCACCGTGTTACGCACAAGCCTCCCAGCCCACCCCTACTCTGATAAGCCCTGCACCAAAAATTCAAAGAAAGGAAAGATCAGGAGCAAAACATGACACTTTTGGCAGTGAGGCCTCACTTAGCTCACATCAGTAGAATCATTGCTGCCCTACGTGAGTAACATTTCAAGATAATTGAGATGTACTCTCTTAAGTATCGGGAATTTGAGCATTTCTGATGGAAACCTTCCCTCGGATGTATTATAATTTCCTTAGGTTTTTCAGCAGAAATTACTGAACGCAATAAGCCATACCCTGATGACTCAGGCACTCAGGATGAACATCCATGATTACACTGTGCCGTAGTACAGTGCTGTCTGCTTTTGGGGGGGACTCCTCCTTCCCCTTTAAGTCAGTTTGTCACTTCCTCTGCTGCTAATGTGCCTCTGTCTAATGTCACCACCCCCCTCCATACACACCCCTTCTAATGTGTAGCTTTTCACTTACTGTGAACTAGAAAACCAAAATTGGTAAGAACTGTATGTTAAATAAGAGTTAAGAAGGCACTGAAAGTGAGGATGAGGAAATAACTACGGCTTTTAACACAACAGCTTTGTGACACCCAGAGGCTCCTCCCTTTAGATAACTTTCCCACCTCTTCCAGTTTAAACTAAATTTTGAAAGGGTAGTGCTGTGAGAGAGCTACCTTCAAATAAGTGAGTTTGCTTTGCACAGACCATCTGGGCATGGATTAAAGGGGATATTCTAATAGCTTCAAGTTTTTCTGAACCTGAAAAACACTATCTTAGTGAATGACCTCTCTCCACGGTTATTTAACCCCACGCAATTACATAACGCACATCCCAAACACTTCTGTAGATGTTATTCAGTTTAATTCTGACAACAGTGCTGAGACAGGAAAGGCCAGGCTCATGGTCCCAGATTACAGGTAAGGAAATGGAGGCTGGAGAAAGTTGAGTGATTTGCCCACAATCAAACTGAGTATGTGACAAGGCTGGGCTCCTGGGTTCTCTTTAAGGGGTCGTCTAACACTTGTGTTTTCTGTGGCTCCCTGTTGCCTTTCTTATGCTCAGAAGAACACTAAACCCTGCCTCTGGTGAGACAGACTTACTCTCTTTCCTTTGGGCTTGCTTCTTTATTTCTCTCCAAGCTCTGCCAGATGTCCTTAGGAATCATGCTCATTTTTCTAACAGAACTCAAAACCCTCTGATTATATTATGTTGAAGGTTCTCAGGGAATTAAAAATTCAACAAATGTATGGTCCCAACTTGCCATCAAAGTTAACAAACATCACCAGGAAGGATGTTTCTCACAAGTGGACACTGAAGAATACATCCCAGCAGATACCTAACAGCTCATTTTGTGTCACAGTGGTGTGAGAAATCACCTCCTCAAGACATTCATTAACCTTTCATTTCCTCCGTAAATAATCAGTCAGATACGTGGCTCATATTTTAAATTAATCAAAAATAGCGCTCGCTCGCTCTCTCTCTCTCTCTCTCTCTCTTTCTCTCTCTCGCAGTACTTAAAATGAATTGAAATAAGCATGATATTTAAATATGTGGTTCCACACCTCTGGGCCAGCTTAAACCTCATCTCCTCCAGGGAGCCTTCCCTATCCATCCCAGCAGGCCTTAGACATCTCTTCTTCCTCTTCTCCGAGAACCTAGAGTAATTCTTGATATTTGACATTTAGCACATATTAAGAAACCATGTAATGTACTGCCAAGAGCGTGGGTTCTAGAGGTACACAGACCTAGGTTCTAATTCCAGCTTTAGCATTTCTTAGCTGTGTGGCCTTGGGTAAATTACTTAAATTCTCTTTGGTTGAGATACCTCATCTGTAAAATGAAACTTATGATACTTAATCTGTTTAATTGTTCTAGGGATTAAATACAGCACCTAGCGCAGTGCCTGGCATATACTAGGAACTCAATTAAGGGCAATTGTTTTTAATATTATCATTATGACCTTTTATATATAGTTCTGGTTTGATATGTGTACATTGTTTTCTCAAACTGTTTTTAGACCCTTGACAGCTGTGTCCATAGAGGAATATATGATGAAGTTTAATGGCCCCTTACTTGCACAGGTTCTCTCTGAGGTCTTATTCCAAATACTGTATTCATAATTTTGTATTATTTTTCTTAAAGAAGGCTCTTAAAGTGATAATAGCTTCAGGCCTGCACAAAACCTGGTTGTGCCTCTGGTTGTGTCTTTAACCTCTATCATATCCCCCTCCTCACTCCCACTCCTGCATACAGTCAGTACTGTACAGTCAGTACTCAAAACAATGACATTTTATAAAATCTTCAATTAACCAGAATTTTTGCTGTGCTTAACTATAAGGAAATAAGCTTATGTCAGGTATTCTGTGAAAACCTTTCAACTGCCAACCAATATATTTAGTTGGAAAATATTCAATCCACTTACATATTTTGAGATAATAAAAATGCGCTTTGTAAACTGTAAAGCTTAGTATTAATACAGTGCTACTCATGAAAATTATGAGAAGAGTGATGACCCTAAAGCAGGGTTTCTCAATCTCGGCACTACTGACACTCTTGGCTGGATAGTTCTTTGCTGTGGGGACTGCCCTGTGCATTATAGGACATTTAGCAGCATCTCTGGCCTCTACTCACTAGATACCAGTCACCCCTCCTAGATGGGACAATCAAGATGTCTCCAGGCATTGCCAAATAACCCCTAGGGGAAAAATCCCTTCCCCCACTACCTTAAGGCACATTCAGCACCAAAAGATGTACAGATGTTCACAAGTCTTTCATATTAAGGTAAGAAAAGGAAGGCAAGCATTTTAGAAAAGGTTTTTTTTTCTCAACTGCTTCTGCTAGAAAAGTTTTCAATAAGCAAAAGCAACCTTGATTAACCTGAAAAATCACATTAACCCCATTCCTTGAGTGTTCTATTCCCTAAGCATTCCAGATAAAGAAAGAAAAATGTACCATACATTCTATTTTCTAATTTGTATGCAAAGTTCAGCCCATTTTCCAGCTCAACAGCTGAGTACAGAAATCCAGTTCATGGGTGAGGGATCATCAGTTTCATCACTTTTGCCATCTATTTTAAGTGATAATGATGCCACCGACCTGGAAGTTTAGAGAGCTTTCTTCCCTTGCTGTTGACATTTTTAACTTTCGTATTAGCAATTCTCCCTGTATCCTATGCCTGAAAGTAAAATGCAACAAAAAGAAATCTGGCCCAACTAACTATGATTTACTATATATAAATGACCTAACACTTTGTCGATTATTTAAAAGTAATTTGCTCTAGCCATCCCAATGACTGTGCAATTGAAAATGTCCTTGAATAAGCAATATTTCTTATTTTTTATTTCTGCAGGTTGTGATCCTGGGGAAGCATTCAAGGGGTTACCACTACATGCTTGCTAACCTGGTAAGAACAAGCAGAGCTTAAGTTTCCAGGGCATTATATTCTATTTAGTTTGTGTCACCTGTAATTATCCCTAAAAGAAATACAAGAAGAACCTAATGTGTTCTCCAGACACTTCGAGAAATGGGTCAGTAAATACTAAAACCTGAATGCAATAGCCTTGTTTTCAATTATGCTGTGTCTGTTTTAGCTGTGAAGCTTATATCCTCTCCTCGTTGAAAAACTAATAATTTGATATGATTCTTCACTGATTATTCTTAGATTTAATTTGGAGTTGAAACGTCAACCATTTTAATCAGGTTTCAAATGTAAAACAAAGGACAGGGGACACAAGAAACCCACTCTTTCCCCAATTAATCCAAGTGTATGTGCACATTAGTATTGGATTTGTCTTTCTAGAAACAGGCCGCTACCAAATCTTTTCAAACCAGATGTGAGCAGTAGGTTTGAACACAGAACAATTAAGTAGTCCTGTCAAAGTGTATAGCCATCTTTCTACGTATACCAAAACACAACTTGCATCTTCAACTTCAAACTCCCCATGCCTTTAAAATTTGTGACATTCTGGAAATTACTTTTTACTACGGTTGGTTTATAGGTCTTCTTTCTCTAAAAGGACAATTGGTTTAGGAATTAACAAAGTGGCTTCTAAATCCGTAATATATGTTTGGCAGAGGTTCTGAATAATACTATCTCCCTGTAATGAAAGAGGAATGGTAAATTATCACTATGATACTAAGAATCTATTAAATTATTACATGACATGAGTTCTAGCCCCAACTTTATTTCATTAGCACAAGAGAATCAGAATCATTATAGAGCTCTTAAACCAAAAGAATAGCAACAAAGGTGAAAGATTATCGTAATTATATTCTTAGATTTCTTAAATCAAAGAAAAAAATCTTATTTTAATAATGAATATTTTTAAATGAGAAAGGAAATGTTACTTAAACCTCCTTAAGAAGCGTGTGCACTCAAACACTTTATAAGATGAAGATTAGAGCTACTGCTTTGAAATGTTGTGTGCATCTTGTCCAATAAATTACTCAAAGTGGAGCGCTTCAGTCCATTGTAGGGACACATGAATCGACTCTTTTAGAAGAAATCTTGATTCTTAATTTACATCTGAGTACATCCAATTTGTTTTTAGACAACTGATAGGTAAAGGATGTTTGTTGACTCGCTGGGGGTTAGGCCAGGCTTTGGCAGGAAACATGGAGGTTATAGCAAGGTATCTGAGGCAGGTATTGATGGATTTTTACCATTTCTTTCTCACCCAAAAGTATTTTGTTCTCCTTCCTTCCTTCCTCTCTTCCTTCCTTCTTCCCTCTCCCTTCCTCTTCTCCTCTGCCTAGGGTTCACTCAGCACTGATGGTACATGAGACAACTTTAGGCAGTGCACACACGAACTTTTTTTTATTACAATGGTAAATGTATTTATTTACTATGTACTAGAATAACATAAAACTAGCACATCAAAACCCAAATTTTATGGATGTTATTACTTCATACAGGGCTAGAGATTTAACAACAAATGAAATAATTGTTTATGTCAAATGTGTCAAGTAAACAATAGCATGTTGCTATAAACAGATACAGCAAAATCTGTTTGGGGTATATGCAGTTGTGGTGCTACATGGATGACTGAAGTTTGGGAAAGAGCATTGAACTAGGGGTCAGAGACTTTGGGTTGTCCTACTGACTTTGCTACTCACTAGCTATGGGATGTTGGATAAGTCACCTCACCTTTGAGGACCTCAGTTTCCATACTGTAAAACTCAGATGGGAGTGGGGAGTTCATTGATGTATTGGTTGGATCCTTTAGAAGCAGATGCTGAGATATAAATAGAAGTGCAAGACATTTATTGGGAGTAATGCCTGTGAAAAATAAAAGGGAGAGGGACACAAGTAGCAAGGGAGCCCTTCAGACCACAATTCAGGTCTGATATCAGCGAAGGAGGGGAAAAGGAAGGAAGTTTGAGGGATAGTTAGGGAGTTTGGGATTGACACGTACACACTGCTATATTTAAAATGTTTAACCAACAAGGACCTACTGTACAGCATAGGGAACTCTGCTCAATATTTATGTAACAACCTAAATGGGAAAAGAATAGATACATGTATGTATATAACTGAATCACTTTGCTGTACACCTGAAACTATAACACAACGTTGTTAATCAACTATGCTCCAATATAAAATTAAAAGTTAAAAAAAAAGATCTTCAGACCATGGGCTAGCACACCTGGGAGCTACAGTGCAACAACTCCACGTGGAGGAGGCCCATGCTGCCCCCAAATGGCAAGCCACTGTACCCCAACCTTGCGCAGCCACTGGCTGGCAACTGCCTGGGAAGCACCCACCTCCCGCTTGCGAGCTGGGGTAAATCCTGAAGGCGCCTGAAGCTGGAGACTGTCGGCTAACTCATGTCCTGGAGGCAGGTTCTATGTTAAAAGATCTAAGTCTGAGCCCTGCACATCAATGGCTGTCTCAGTTGGCGTAAGGTGACCAGATGATCTATAAAGACCTTTCCCATTCTGGATTTCTAACTGGGCCTCTCTAATCCTACTGACAATCCTTCAGAACTTTGGTTTCAATTTTGAGACCCAGACCTGACAGAAGTGAAAGCATGTAGAGTGACAGAACTGCAAGAGAAAATCACTAGGACAAGGTTGGGGAAAAGAATGGTAAACTGGATGCCTAACACAGAACTCAGAATTATGAAACCTTGGAAAGATGCCTACTACAAGAATAAGCAAAGTCTGTTCCCTCAGAAAGAATGTAATATATAGTGTCATGTCAGTCTGGATAATGAAAACATGAATTCATTTACCATGCTTTGAGCTGCCACCCCTTCTCTTCCTCTAGTGACCTTCTTTCCATTTGAACACAGCCACGTGTCTCCATAAGTCCCTGTTCTCTATATCAAATTGCATATGGGCAATACAGATAGGAACCGTTACTAACCTCTGATAAAACAATGAGCCACATTATGCCTTCCGTGGTTACCAGATTTTTTTAAGCAGCTAAAAATACCCCCAAAACACATATACATATATACACACAGCAAACTAAAACTATTTAGAAGTCATTTAGATGATCAAAAACGGGTAAGTGGAGCTAAGAAGATGTTTCCTTTCAAGATGAGCCAGCTGGATGAAAGCTGAGGACACATGCACAAGGGAAGAAGTTCTCATCTGAATCTTGGTGTAACAACAGCACAGAACCACTGCCTTCCTATACCGATGCAAAATCAAAAACACTCACACTGCCTACCTAAGCTTTCTGGAACCACCTGCACCAGAGCCCCAAGTGTCCCCTTTGCTACTAAGTCCCATCTATCCAGCAATGACTTCTATGTGCTTTTGCATGGACCTTCCCTGGTAGCAATCCTAAAGTGACAAGACCTGGATATTCTGTAAATGCTTCAACAAAGACCTTTCATAGGTCAAGGTGTACATTTCAGAATGGACAACAAGCTGCAGAAAGCTCTAACTTGTTGAAACCCCTGGAAGAAACAAAAGATTTCATCGGGAGCACAGGCCAGAGATGTGATCTGCTCAGGCCAGAAGTGGACATGCCAATAATCAAAGAGTTAGTAAGTCTCTTACAAATTCTGTATCAGTCAGTGGTGTCATTTCTTTTTAGGGGTTGTTCCACAATTGATTGTTATTTCCTCTTCCAGAACTCTCCCTAAGGTGGTAATGTGTCTCTACTTTAGTACCAGAGGTAACCAGCAGGTATACAATTTGTCAGTCAAGCAACCTCTCTCTCTTTCATGGTAAGGTCCTGGATCAGGATCCTTTCCACTGCATTCCCAGGCATGTTGTGTATTGTGATTTGTTTCATATATGTCAATAACAGTGTGCATTGGGCTTCCCTGGGGGCGCAGTGGTTGAGAGTCCGCCTGCCGATGCAGGGGACACGGGTTCGTGCCCCGGTCCGGGAAGATCCCACATGCCACGGAGCGGCTGGGCCCATGAGCCATGGCCGCTGAGCCTGCGCGTGTGGAGCCTGTGCTCCGCAACGGGAGAGGCCACAACAGTGAGAGGCCCGCGGACCGCAAAAAACAAAAACAAAAACAAAAAAAATAATAATAGTGTGCAGACCCCTAGACTAACCCTAGGCATAATAAAGAAAAAAAGCACTAGACCAGGAGCTGGGAGATAGGTTCGAATCCCAAGAATTGATCTAACTAGCCTGTGACAAACCAAACCTCTCTGAACCTGTTTCTTAATCTGTAAAATGAAGAGATAGACCAGATCAAGGTTTCCCAAAGTGTGCTATTTGCACATGAGATGATTTGAGGTAGTATATGGCAAAATTTCTTAGACTGATTAGTTTTGAATTTATATTAAATTTATATTAAATTTATATTAAATGACTCTCCCGTCAATTCTATGAAGCTAAATTAGATATTTAGATTAAAAAGCTTAGTCGATGTAAAGAAAATATATGAGGTAAAGACTAGTTCAGATGATCCACCCATGTGGCAAAAAAACCCTGTAAAGGGGGTATATTAGAGGCTAAAATTTGAAAAACACTCCAAGGTGACTTCCAGCTCTACATTTCTTCCCTCGTGGAGGGTCAGTTTGGACAAGGGAAGGCCAGGAGTGAGAGTGTAGGCGCAGCAGCTGGGTGAATATAGAGGACATAAGTGGCGGAGCACAGGCAGAGCCCTGTTAGCCTTGGGGTATTGTCATAGAGCAGACTTCAAATCAGTCCAGGGGGGCAAAAGCCAAGCAAGGTGTTGAGTGCCCTTAGCTACATTCTAAACAGAGCTGCAGCTCTAAAAGATCAATCAAAGCCATTTAATAGTTGCCACAGAACAAACTGGATCCGGGTTGAGATGATCCAACAACAGATGTTCAGTACCCAGCCCCCCAAATAAACCAAAAATCCCCAAACATTTGGGGCGCCAGGGGAAACTGTAAGCCACGGTAGGACTCATTCAGTGCTGCGCCAGTTAACCTCTGCCTTAGAAGACCCGACGGTTTCCTTGCCTAGGCTGAGGCTGGTCCCAGGGTCGGGGACAGTTGTGGACCCTACAAGTGGAAGTTAGGTAATGTCAGCTGCCAGCGGGAGAGGGCCGTAGGACCGGTGATCAAGTTAGCCATTGTGCCAGGAGACAAAGGGGGAGGAGAGCTGCCTAGCTGAGACTCCTCCCTGCTGGGCTAGCTGTTCTCTTTAGGCTTTTCCTTTAATGTCTCCAGTGAGGAGAGACTTCCTACCCACCCATTTCCCCCAAGCTTTTTAGAGATCAGGAAACAGGCTCAGAAAAAATACATGCCTTGTCTGAAGTCTCACAGCTAATCCACTGCCAAGCTAGGCTTCCAGTCCAGGCTGGTCAGACACTTTCCCAAGAGCACCTCGCTCCTCTCATTTTACCCACCCAAGCATCTCAGTGAGACAGAAGGCCAGCCCCACAAAGGTCACATAAGAACATCTGCAGAGACATAAATGTATATGAATGACGTATAAACTATAAACTTATGAGGGTGAAGTAATCAGAGAGAAAAAGACTTAAAAAAACAAGGACAGCTTTGTGAATCTGGGTTTGAAACGCGTCCAATGGGCCAATATGAAATGTATCTTAGCAGGCACCAGTTACATCTCCATCACTGTCTTCTCCCCTGCTACATTCATATTCATCCTGTCTCTCTCTCTCCCTCACACACACACACACACACACACACACACACACACACACACACATTCCTCTCCCCTGCTCCCTCATCCCTCTTCTTTCTATTGCTCTCTCTTCTCTCCTTCCCTCACCATCTGCCCCATTCATATGATTAGTATGCCAGAAAATAACGATGGGGAGTACTAGATTATATCTAATTTTTCTAAAATTTTACTAAAACAAAAGCATTAGTCAAAAAATAGAACTCCAAAGAAGCATCCAGGAGTAACTGGAGCTTGGAGAAGTGAACTCTGCAGCTTCCCAGATCTAGGGATGTACCTGAAACAGAGAGGGGCCCACTTTGTTTAAAGAGAAAACAAGTTTGAATGAGATTGAATCATGCTGTTTTGCTTGCCAATAACAACTGTTCCCTTCTGCTCCCTTCCCCTCCCAGGTCTTCTTGTTCTGTTCTCTACTCTTTCCCTTTCTTTGTACTTCCATTTTTAATGTTCTAAATAAAAATTCAAATGCTCAAAGTCACGTGTTGTGATCACTGACACCTCAGCAGATAGCATGTAAACACAGAGCTCTGGGCTGGAGCCCAGCCTTACGGGCAAAGGAGGTGAGCTTGAAGGGGAAAATCCCCCCTGGTCCCCAATGCCAGGAGCCCAGTCACCTCCCCTGGGTACACAGCTTCTCTGGTGGTTCAGGATTCATTTTCTTCTCCAAATGAAGACAGGATACGGCAGAGTATCAAGGGAGTGAGGAGTGGGGACTGGGCAGGGGTCCAACGCCCTACCATGCATTTAGAAAGACACAGGCAATTGTCAGCTTAAAGTAGCCAACTTCGAGACTCTCATTCCCCCTCTCCAAAAATGCCTCCATTATAGTCAACCATCCCTGCCTCCCCCCCACACACCCCCCACCTGAAATTAACAAGGAAAGATCACTTCCTACTCAATGTTCTAGCAAGATGCATTGAAAAAATTCTGTTTTCTCCCCCGGGCCCCTCCCACATCATATCTGCTAAAACAGTGCTTCTCAAATTATCTGTGAAGAAGGGCCAGATTTTCCCCAAAATATTCACACAATAAAAGCACAACAATAAATTACTAAAAAACATGAAATAAACAAAACAAGACATATAAAATACAAGCCCAAGATTTTTTAGTATTAGATTCAACAGCCATATTACTCTGTCAACTTGCTTATAAACTAAAGGCTTATATTCAGTTTCTCTCCTTCTATCATCCCTGACTGGTAACAAACAGCAGACCAGCACCAGTCCACACATACTTCGGTTAGTATTACTCTAAAGATTTTTATAACAAGTTCGTTTTTCTATATACCACGTATATGCCCAATACCTTGTTCACTCTACTACAAGGAAGACAGAAGGTGGTCTCTTTAAGAACCGTATAAACATATTGAACAGACCAAACTGGCACAACTTAGGATCACTGGCATGGAGGTAGAACAGGTGCTGGGACCTGTGCTGGGAATGAAGAGAGGACAGAGGGTGGGGAGTCAAAACTCTGCATAGTATGGCCAGAGAAGGGCTTTCAGAGAAGGTGACTTTGAAACAATGATCTGAATGGTGAGAAAGGTCTAATTATATGAAGAATCAGGGAAAGTTCATGTAATGCACAGGGAACAACATGTGCCAAGGTCCTAAGGCAGAAAAGAGTGTGATACCTCTCTGAACTGTTAGAAGGCAATTTTGGCTACAGCAGAGTGAGCCTCAAGATCTGGATTATCTAAGGCTACTGCCGGGTTAAGTTTTAGCTCTTTTCAACAGCATCAGAAAGCCACTGAAGAATTTCAAGCAGGGGAGAGACATGATCTGATTTTTGCTTTAAAAAAAAAATCAGTGTCAAATGGATGGATCTTATGGTATTTAAATTATACCTCAATATAACTGTTAATAAAAAAGAGATCAGTGCCTATTTTTCCCACTAATAACATTTATGTCAACTTGTAATTATTTGTATATTCATACAGATAACTCCCACTGGACTAAAGTGTTGTGAGGTTAGGGACCAAGTTGGATATGGCTCGCCACTGTACCAACAGATAGCACTTAGAAGGTTTCGAAGTATGTTTGTTAATTGGATTAGAGAATAAAACAGTGAGTGAACAATACAAGCAACCTGTAATCGAGTGCTAATTTATATGGTGTAATCTTTAACTCTAGGCATTACATCCTCCCAGGAGGATGGATCTGCTTCTAGAAAAAGACTTGTGTCTCTCATTAGCAATCTGATAACTTGAGTCACCACAATTACCATGCATTTCCCCATCAAAGCATCACCCAGATGAACAATTCAGACGGCACTAAAGGCAGAGCCAGCCTTCATCCAAATTGAGACAGATACTCCTCCTTGGCAGCCTTCCACCCCTCATTCTATTGCTTTTATCTTCCATATAGGCCAGCCACCTTTCTCATTTCTCACCCATAATCTACCATCAACTCAATGAAAGTCACCCAACTCATCTTGTCTCTGTTTTCCTCTCTGTACAAAATGTACCCTAACAATAATATTATACGAAGGAAATCGCCACATAATATCTTAAAAATAAGTGCTCTAAAAGTAAGCCTTGAATATATCTATTTCCAAACCTCAATTATCTTACCAGAAGGAAACTGAATTGTGGTACTATATGTATGAATCAAGGGAGACAGGATGATACCAAAGTCATCTGGATCCTTGGAAGACTGAGTTGTCTGGCTATTCTCAAATCAAGGACAATCTCTCTTCGGATGGCCTTGGAGAATTGATCAAAGGTAGCTTACAAGGCCTTGCATTAGGCACAGAGGTCATGGTTGGTTATATACTGCTGGGTTCAGATGTGGGCAACAGTCACTGGCTCAAACAGATGTGATGTGACTGAGAAGCAATGCAATTGATGAACTATAGCAGAGCTTACAAATCTAAATGAGTAGTTTCCTTCTCAGAGGAATAACTTCATATTTCCAACAAATGTTGCCATTGTTGCACAGAGGCAAATAGTCAAGTGTACAGATACTTAGAACATAGAAAGTGAGGAAGTAGAGTTTCAACTCGCCCTATCTGTGAGCACTAGGATTGCCTCCAACCTTTCTCTGCCTTCTCTCATCTCCTTTAATCTCTCCCTCTGCATACAGTTTACTGGACCAACCAAAGGAAAGGAGACCATCATGGCAGTGAGCAAAAAACAAAACAAACAAAACACAATTTCAAGCAAACCAAATTGGTGAAATGTAAGGAGCACTAGAATTTGATATCTAATCTAAACACACAAAAATCATTGAGTATCTGATCATCATTTCTAGTTATTAAAATCCCTATGAAATAATAAAATGGGCTCAACAGAAATTCCACTCAGTACAGCTGGGGATTTGGAAACTCGGAGTCACTTAGCAATAATAGTGTGGAGTTTACACATAAACGTATTACATGGAAAGCATGGGAAGGCATGCGACAATGAAGGAGGACAAGAGCCCATAAGCAATCAACAATGTGCAAGAGCCTATGTAATAACTGGCAAAAGGGGACACAACTGGCCTTATTACTATCTGGTAGAGAATACAGAGACAAATTTAATATAGATGTTTCTTAGTCATTATTTTACTAATTGAAATGGCCCTTGAAGAATGAAATTTCAGTAGACACCCAGAGCTATAAGTGATGAAGTGAGGGCCCTTACAGAACAAAGGTACCAAGGCTTAAAGGGGAGCGATGTGGCTAGAGCATGAGGTCTCTTGAAGGAAAAGGTGTGGATAAGGCCAAGAGAACAAAAGATAACAGATAATGGAAATCCTTGAAGGTCAAGTCAAGATATTCAGCTGTCAGTATGTCTGTAGAAAGCAGGGAATCATTGCAGTGATTTGAGGAAAGGAGTATTATGCTCTAACAGATATTTTAGGAAGATAAATTTATTATGCAAAAAATAAACTGGAAAGGTAAAGAACTGGAAGTTGGAGCACCACCTAGGAAGCCAGGATGATAAACTAGGCTGGTGGTCCTCAAACCCACTTGTGCTTCAAAGTCACCTGTTGAATTTATTTAAAAAAAAAAAAAAAGGTGCTTGGGCCCCATACCCAGTGACCCAATAGGCTTAAAGTGCCATTAATTGAAAGAAGGAATACAGGAAGAGGAAGAGATTTTAAGGGAATATAACAACTTTGCTTTGGGGCACATTCTTTTTAAGACACACATGGAATAAGGAAGTCAATTTAGTTGGTAGACAGAAAAGGGGGTTCTAGAGTATAAGAGAGGTTCTAATTGGAAACTCATTGGTGGCTCATTCAAAGTGAATTCAAGGGGGCTTCCGGAGCTTCCCTGGTGGTGCAGTGGTTGAGAGTCCGCCTGCCGATGCAGGGGACACGGGTTCGTGCCCCAGTCCAGGAAGATACCACATGCCGCGGAGCGGCTGGGCCCGTGAGCCATGGCCGCTGAGCCTGCGCATCCGGAGCCTGTGCTCCGCAACGGGAGAGGCCACAACAGTGAGAGACCCGCGTACCGCAAAAAAAAAAAAAAAAAAGTGAATTCGAGTTGAAAATTCCAAAAGAAAACAAGAAATTAATTTGTTTTATAGACTCTAAGCCTTAAAATGTAACAAATTCATTGGCTGAGGTATTTTATGTATCATAAATGTTACTTATCATAACCGAGTAACATTTATGTTAAAAACGTTGATTCTCAGAGCCCAGCTATGTGAGAATCATGATTATCTACTGCCCCCCAACATACACACACACTCAAAATTTTAAATGGAAAAAGGTGAAGAGAAAGAAAATGAAGAAATTCTAATATCTTTGGTTAGATGGGAGATGCCAGAAGAAGAAACTGATTTTTAAGCAACAAATGAACTGCTATGATTCAGTGAAGCAATAGAGCAATTGCTATAAAACAGCAACCTGCTGAAAAAAAATGAGCCATCCTTTCCCACGAAAATATCAAAGAAATCTACTGGAATGCATTTTGTCTTCGGTCAAACTATATTATTTTAAAGTATATAATTTTTAATAGTAGATGAAGCTCAGCGAGGAAACAATTCATGATACAGAAATTTCCTTTGAAGTCAGACATGTTTAAATGCATGTATTAAATAAAAGGATATGGGTTTTCTGTCCTTTTTTAAGCAGTTACTATTGGAAGAAGTGCTTGCGCCAGGCACTTAAACCCTGAAACAAAAATGAGAACGAACTAAAAAGACTTAAAGAACTTTAAATATTACTTTTGTTCTGAGCCAAGGATATGAGTTAAAAAGTAAAAACTTGTAAACTTTCTTATCACATATTTAGATTGGTAGTCAAACTTATACTTTTTCTAAAGACAAGGATTTTGTGATAATAATAAAAAAATCCATCTGTATTCACATGTGTTACTGTCTGGTCACTGCACTACTTCTGTTCACCGACCTTCCTCCCTTTATTTTCCCCTTTATCACCCACATGTTTAACGTTCATTCTGGTTGTGCTAGTGTCTAACAGAGATTTTGGAGAGACTCAGTGCCAGTGTTCTCAACTTGAGGCCCTTCTGTGACCAAGTCATAAAGAGAACACTAGCAAGAGTTGTGAACAAATGCAATGCCTTAAAATAATGAGATAAGAGGTGACCATGGACCAAGGGCCAGCCAATTCCTGCTCCATAGCTAGAACTTGTATCCCAACTTCAAATTTCTATAACTGTCTTTCATCTTCTGTTTTCCCCTTTATCATCCAGATGGTTGAAGGTCATTTCTGTTGCATTAGTTCCTGCTCAGAGTTCTTAGACAGACATCTTCCCACCTCAGGGTCTCTACTGTAGCCAACTCAAGCCGTGAATTCTGGCAAGAGGTATGGACAAGTGGGATGTCTTAAAATAATCACAAAGGTAGAGAAAGTGAACCAGGAGACAGCCAACTTCTCCCCTGAATCAAGACATTTCTCCTAACTTCCATCATCCTACCAGAATACTCCCTGCCACAGTCATTTTATTTCCTTTTCTATACACTCTGCATGGTTTATTTTCTTGTTCTGCTTCAGTGTCTTTACATGGGTTTCAGGGATACATGAGGGGGTGTGACCAGCACAACAACAAAAATCTAGCAACATATTCTAGAAAAGTGCAGTGTCATAAATTTAGATATCAGAGGAGGAGGACCAGTACCCTGGCACCTCTTACTTTTCGGCCAGAATCCATCTCACTCCCCTTCCTTTTTTCCTGCCTACCTGTCGTGTGTTTGCTGGTCAGCTTTGTTGTGTTGGTTATTTCAATGAAGCTATGGGTATACTTAGGCCCCAATTTACAACTTTCCCAATTATGGTTGTACATGATCATAGATTCTAGCAACTTCTTCTAGAAAAAAATAGCAACTTCTTCTAGAAATAAAAAACAATGGGATAGATATAGGAGGTGAACCAGGAACCAGCAAAATCTCCCTTCTTAACCATCTCCTCTCTCCTAACCTCCATCTTTCTACCACTGACCTCTCCCCTTTTATTCTCCCCTTATACCATCCATATGTTTGGTGATCATCGCTTTTGTGTCAATGTCTTTTGAGAGGTTTTAAGAGACTCAGCCTCAATTTTACCACTTTGAAGACTGTGGTTCACCAGCCTAAGGAGGAGATCTAACCAGAGGCTATGAATGGATGAAATGCTTTAAAATTATGGGATAATCTGTTGAATCAAAATGTATTATTATAATCTTCCCATTTCTGTGTCTTTGTTTTCTATTTGCTTTGTCAATAATTGAGGAAGGTATGTTAAATCTCCATTTTGATTTTTTTTAATATCTTTTCTAATATCTCTTTCCACGCAGTGCAGCATGAGGAATCTTAGTTCCCCGACCAGGGACTGAACCCGAGACCCTGCAGTGGAAGCGCAAAGTCTTAACCACTGGACCACCAGGGAAGTCCCTCCATTTTGATTTTTAAAAATAAATTTAGTACTGGGAATTCCCTGGTGGTGCAGTGGTTAGGACTCTGGGCTTCCACTGCCAAGGGCCCGGGTTCAATCCCTGGTCAGGGAACTAGGATCCCAGAATGCTGCATGGGATGGCCAAAAAAAAATTGTTTTTAATAAATTTAGTACCAAAATAATAATAATAATAATAGGATAGGAGGAAGAGTAGCCCATACTTCTCTCCTAACTTCCATCTTCCTACCACTTACCCCCTGCTCTTTACACAAGTTTGGGGGGGGGTCTTTGGCCTGCTTTTAGGGTTATAGATGTCATAACGATAAAAATCCATCAAAGGTTATTATGGGATGGTGTAATGCCTTAAAATGGTGGGATAGGAGGAGAAGACTAGAGTCCACCCAAACCTGCCCGTAAGCAGAACGTTTCTCTGAACTGTCATCATCCTTCTCTCTCTCTTTCCTCCTTTCCTCTCCTACCTGTTGGATGTCAGCTCTGCCGCATTAGTGTCTCTGAAGAGGCTGTAGAAAGAATCAAGCTTTAAGTTTTACAATCTTGTAGACTGTCAGTGCCACTTGAACCATGGAATTTAGCAATATTTGATACAAAAAGATAATTCTTTTTGAAGAAAAGGTATCAGAAATAGGACAATCAAGAGTCAACCAACTCCTGCCTTTCAGTCAGACAGTTTTCCTTACATCCCCTTCTCTGCCATTCACCTCTTTTCTCCTTTTCCCTTCTGTGTCCTTGATAATTGTTGGTTAGCTGTGTCATATTAGTGCTTTTGCAGAGGGATTAGGGAGAATGCAGCCTTGATTATCTCAACCTTGAGAACTGTGACTTGCTGCATCTAAATGCTGGGCACCAGGGCAACATTCAAGCCATAGAATCCGATTAGAGATTACAAACAAGCGAAACGTACACAAATAGGCCAGAGGGAGAATTAGGACCAATAGCCAGCCAACTCTTGCCCTTTAGCAACAAGATCTCTCCTTTCATCTCCATAAAAGCCTATTACAAAACATAGGCAGAACTATAGGCAGACAAAAATCACAGCAAGATCCTTTCTGACCCACCTCCTAGAGATATGGAAATAAAAATAAACAAATGGGACCTAATGAAACTTCAAAGCTTCTGCACAGCAAAGGAAACCATAAATAAGATGAAAAGACAACCCTCAGAATGGGAGAAAGTATTTGCAAATGAAGCAACTGACAAAGGATTAATCTCCAAAATTTACAAGCAGCTCATGCAGCTCAATAACAAAAAAACAAACAACCCAATCCAAAAATGGGCAGAAGACCTAAATGCACATTTCTCCAAAGAAGATATACAGATCGCCAACAAACACATGAAAGAATGCTCAACATCATTAATCATTAGAGAAATGCAAATCAAAACTACAGTGAGATATCATCTCACACCAGTCAGAATGGCCATCATCAAAAAATCTAGAAACAATAAATGCTGGAGAGGGTGTAGAGAAAAGGGAACCCTCTTGCACTGCTGGTGGGAATGTGAATTGGTACAGCCACTATGGAGAACAGTATGGAGGTGCCTTAAAAAACTAAAAATAGAACTACCATACGACCCAGCAATCCCACTACTGGGCATATACCCTGAGAAAGCCATAATTCAAGAAGAGTCATATGTCACAATAGCCAGGGCATGGAAGCAACCTAAGTGTGCATCGACAGATGAATGGATAAAGAAGATGTGGCACATATATACAATGGAATATTACTCAGCCATAAAAAGAAACGAAATTGAGTTATTTGTAGCGAGGTGGATGGACCTAGAGTCTGTCATACAGAGTGAAGTAAGTCAGAAAGAGAAAAACAAATACCGTATGCTAACACATATATATGGAATCTAAAAAAAAAAAAAAAGGTTCTAAAGAACCTAGGGGCAGGACAGGAATAAAGACATAGACATAGAAAATGGACCTGAGGACACAGGGAGGGGGAAGGGTAAGCTGGGACGAAGTGAGAGAGTGGCATGGACATATATACACTACCAAATGTAAAACAGATAGATAGTGGGAAGCAGCCGCATAGCACAGGGAGATCAGCTCGGTGCTTTGTGACCACCTAGAGGGGTGGGATAGGGAGGGTGGGAGGGATGGAGATGCAAGAGGGAAGTGATATGGGAACATATGTATATGTATAGCTGATTCACTTTGTTATAAAGCAGAAACTAACACATCATTGTAAAGCAATTATACTCCAATAAAGATGTTAAAAAAATAAATAAAAATAAAAAGTACAATTTTATTGGAAAAACTACTTTTCATCAGACTTCTTACTAAAATAGAAGGGGTTCCTCATCAGCATTATTCCCATTTTACAATTATTGTTGTTACAGTTATTGTAAGCACTGTGAAACCTTTGTCATGAAAATAAATATACGAGAATGAAAGGAAAACAAAAAAAGCCTATTACAGTATCTCCTTTCTTTTTCTACCACACTTCTGCTCTCTCCATTTTGTCCACGGGGCTGTGTTAGGCATTCTGCACATGTGGACGGGTAAATCTTCAGGGCAGTTAGTAGGAGCTAGTGTTGCGCAGGTCTTGCTAGACAGAAGAGCCATTTGAGGTGACCTTCCCCTGGCTTGATCTGTGCTGCCGTGGACGCATTTAATCTCACGAGGACAGCCAGGCTGGTTCCAGTCTGAGGGGTGCCAGAACTTAATCCCAGATACAGCTGTCATAAAACACGGGTTGACTGAGAAACTCCTAGGTCCTCAGTGGTATGGTATGCTACTGCAGAGAAAGACAGCCAAATGGGAATACACGGGGCCTGTGTGGCAGAGTGAAGCCTCCTGGAAGTAAGCAGAGGTGACTGGTGAGGTAAATTTGAGTTGGACCCCTCTAGTGTCTCTTGTAAGAAAAAGGTAGTGAGGTAAAATGTTTCTGGAAAGGAGTGGTACGGTGAGTAACCAGACTGAAGTGCTGGCTCTTATGCCTTAAGGCAGACGTGAGATTTCTGGGATCCTTTCTCTCGCCCTCCTTTTTGTTAATCCTGTGTTGCCATTTTAACATGCTAAGGTATGAGGTAAACAGGGGTGTGATGCTTATCAAAGTATAAAAGACACAAGAAATACTACTTCCTAGTGCAGACTGTGGCCATTGACCCTGGGAACCAACATGGTGGCAGAAGCATTCTCAACCCCTTTCTTTCAAGGAAGGGGGCTCCACCTCGCAGGCCAGGCTTTTAGGACACAGGAGAGCCCCAGAGAGCCCACTCTTCACCCCTGCCAGCAGACAGATGGGTAGTTGCTCAATGCTCTTCTTGTGTAATACTTGTTAACTGGCAAGTATGGTTTGGCACAGTAAACGACTTAAAGCCATTTGTTAAAGTTTTGCCCTCAGCTCTTTATTTGTGTATTTGTTTAGGGGGTGAGAGTTGGGAGTTGGATAACAGTTAGGCTTAAGCCCCATCTGGAGCCTCTGCTAGGCTTTACACACAGGCAAGCCTCTCTGCTGATTGCAGTGCAGAGGGGAGCAAATGGGAGAAAACACTGAGTCTTAGTTTCTTTCAGGAAGGAGGCCTTTAGGAGAAAACTCATCCTAACAAGTTAATGTTAATTTTAAAAAGTACTTTGGGGTCACTGGAAAGGAGGAATGGTTCTCAGTGATGCAAACTATTTGTCCCTTTGTCCAGTCTCCATTGGCTCATATCCCACTTATGAAAGGAAGAGGAATGGGGCTGAGAGTAATAACTGAAAAAGCTGCTTCACTAAAATATTTTCTATGACTGCCTTGTTGACCATGTTAAAGAAATGCAGAATTAAAAGAAGCAGTTGTAGGGATGGTGACTAGAGAGAGAGGTGTGCAGGATATTGGTTACATTCATGTGTTCAGGTTGTGAAAATTCATCAGGCTGTATTTAAAGATGTGTGCACTGGGACTTCCCTGGTGGTGCAGTGGTTAAGAATCCACCTGTCAATGCTGGGGACACGGGTTCGAGCCCTGGTCCGGGAAGATCCTACATGCTGCAGAGCAACTAAGCCCATGCGCCACAGCTACTGAGCCTGTGCTCTAGAGCCCGCAAGCCACAACTACTGAGCCCGCCCGCATAGAGCCTGTGCTCTGCAACAAGAGAAGCCACTGCAATGAGAAGCCTGTGCACCACAACGAAGAGTAGCCCTTGCTCGCTGCAACTAGAGAAAGCCCACGCGCAGCAACGAAGACCCAAAGCAGCCAAAAAGAAAAAAAAGAAAGAAAAACCTTATCATTCTAAAAAAAGAAAAAAATAAACATGTATACCCTTTTCTATATGATTATTATACTTCAATGAAAACTTAGAATGTAAAAAAAGAAAACTTTAGAGAAATAGTAGGGATTTGAGTAATATAGTGTATGCATTTATCAACTCATCGAGTGGTACATTTAAGATTTGTGCATTTTACTGGATGTAAATTTTACCGAAAGATAGAAGGAAAGGAAGGAAGGAAGGATGGATGGAAACTGCAAACACTGAACTCTAGTTAATGGCCTGCGTGCTGAAGTCTTTTGGTATGAAGTATACTAATATCTGCAACTTACTTTGAAAGGTATCTAAAAAATGAAATGGATTGATGAATGGATAGAAAAATATTAATTGTAAAATCTGAAGTGACTGTACAATTCTTTCAACTTTTCTGTATATTTGAAAATTTTTACATGTAAATGTTGGGGGGAGAATCTAAAGGAAAGAGGAAGAATTCTTCCCGTTTCTTTATGGATATAAATTGGCTCGAGCCCATTGAAGACCCAAGTGCATCAGCAGCAATTGGCAAGAGACAAAAGAAGAAGAAAATGGTGGATGCTATGAAGTAGATGTCAAAACACGCTCAGGGACACATGTGAGACATACCCCGGGGTTTGTACCATCATATACAACCAAGCTGTCAGTTTCGCTTTTTGGCATTTCTGTAAATTACAAATGTCGAAAGTATTCATTATTAGAGTCTGAAGCAATCTGCTGCATTCGGCATGTTAAGCTGAAGAAGAGTTTTTGATACCTCTAGCTAGGGTCAACGTTTTCAACATTTTCCAGTTATATGAATCATTGTATTTGTACTCAATGAAGAAAAACTAAAAATACAGGTAAATGAAAGAAATAAAAACATTTGAAAGTTGACACCTATGTTTGTCGTTGCAGCAGCTACACTAAAGACATAGGCACTAAAATGGAAGGATGTATATTTTCTCCACCATGCCTGTAGTTTCAGAGCCAGAGTGTCCTAAGAATTAGTCCATATCAGGGTTGTTTGTTTGTTGTGGTTTTGGTTTTTATTGAGATATAATTGACATATAACAATCTGTCCAGGTTTTCCTTGATTGCTAAAGAAGAATCCTGGGGAAGGAACTTTCATTTCCTCCTTAGCGCTCTAACCAACAGATACAGTGAGTACGAATGCATGACCTCCCACAATCATTATTCTCTTTCAATCTCTTTCTAGGGTTTTACTGATATTTTGCTAGAAAGAGTCATGCACGGGGGAGCCAACATTACAGGATTCCAGATTGTCAACAACGAAAACCCTATGGTTCAGCAGTTCATACAGCGCTGGGTGAGGCTGGATGAAAGGGAATTCCCTGAAGCCAAGAATGCACCTCTAAAGGTAATGTTCCACGACATGTAGAAACCTTAGGCCAGCTTTTCAGAGCATCTCAGTATGGCCTTTATATATTTACGGCCATCCAGTGATCAAGTGGTCGCCCCTCAGAAGTGTTTCAAGGATGCTAAAACACAACTGCAGATACTACTGCTGCACTTGAAAACTAAATTCCCAAATAAAGAAGCTATTGAGAAGGAGGTCTTTTAAAACCCAGCGTTTGGGAAGGTTAACTTAATTTTTTAATGAATTTCATTTTTAATATGCTCATAATTTACAATATTACAAGAACCTGAATCAGGCAAAGAGTGGGGGCAGTGGGAATAGGTAAGGAAAATTGATAGTCTGAAACAGAAAATTAGATTTTACATTATTTATGTGATTACTTTGTGTTAATAAGTTTCATGAATCTCAGTACACCCAAGTGAATGAGGCTCTAATACAGAGTGCATGTTGCCTATACGTATATTGAATGGAAATATTTTCCTGCCTGCAAAAGTATCTTTAAATAATTAGATTACCTAAGTTGCTCATTTTCATGAAATCAAGATAAGAACACTGAAAGCAGAAAGTCATGCTTAAAGTACACATTTTTCATGTGTTCCCCTATGGCTAGAAATCCTATTATTTAAAAATCAGGAATTAAAACAGATAAATGGGGGGAAAGTTATTCATGTTACACAAAGGATCCTTCCAATGTATCTTTTTTAAGTAACCCATTCCCTCAGTGCATTGATCCAAGTATGAAACAGACTTTAAATTCTTTCTTCCTGATATGTACGTGAAAGTACGTATATACCATGGCTGTGGGATCCTTGTGATCAAGATGAGGGATCAAAGCAGAGTCAAGGCTCAAGGCCCCTCCCTAAAAAAGGAAAGGGGAGGGGACATTTCCTTTCTCATGGTTTCAAGATACCCATCCTCATATCCTTCCTCCCTGGCAAGAACAGAAGAAGGAGGAACGATGGGACATAGAAAAGAGACACATTCTGAATCACCTACGCAGGTCCACCCTGAATGGGTCACATCAACACAATACAAGTGGGACCTTACTTTATGCAATTGGTATGTTCTAGAAAAGTCGTAGGTTAAACATCTTTTTGTATTAATTTAAGCCACTCACTAGCTAAGTGGTCCTCTGTAGTTGTAGTGATTACATTACACATGCCAGCTTTTTCCAGGTGTCCTCATATGTTTCAGTAAATATGGCCACAATTCCTATGAGGAATCCTTTGTAGTCAAATCATTTTTTTAAGATGATGATTTTATTTTTTATTGAGATATGATTGACATTGTATTACTCTTAAGTATACCACATACTGATTTGATGTATGTATGTATTGCAAAATGATCACCACAATAAGTTCAGTTAACATCTATCACCACCACAGCTACAAATTTTTTCTTATGATGAGAACTTTTAAGATCTACTCTCTTCACAACTTTCAAAAACTACAGTGCAGGATTGTTAACTATAATCACGATGCTATACATTACATTCCCAGAACTTATAACTGGAAGATTATACCTTTTGACCACCTTCATTCATTTTCCCTATTCCCCAGCCTTGACCTCTGACAGCCATCATTCTGTTCTCTGTTTCTATGAGTTTTTTTTTTTTTTGGATTCCATGTATAAGTGAGATCATACAGTATTTGTCTTTCTCTGTCTGACTTATTTCACTTAGCATAATGCCCTCAAGGTCCATCTGTGTGTCACAAATGGCAGGATTTCTTTTTATGGCTGAATAATATTCCATTGTATGTGTGTCTGTGTGTGCATATATATTTTTGTTGAAATATAACTGACATGACTTTATATATGTATATATGTGTGGGTGTATATCACTTTCTTTATCCATTCATCATTTGATGATTTGATGAACACAGGTTTGTTCCACGTGTTCACTATTGTAAATAATGCTGCAATGAACATGGGGGCGCAGATATCTCTTTGAGACAGTGATTTTATTTCCTTCAGATAGATACCCAGGAGTGGAATTGCTGGATCATATGGTAGTTCTATTCTTAATTTTTTCAGGAACCTCCCTATTGTTTTCCACAGTGACTGCGCCAATTTACATTCCTATCAACAGTGCATGAGGGTTCCCTTTTCTCCACATCTTCATCAATGCTTGTTGTTTCACGTCTTTTTGATAATAGCATTTTTTTTTTCCCGTTACGTGGGCCTCTCACTGTTGTGGCCTCTCCCGTTGCGGAGCACAGGCTCCGGACGCGCAGGCTCAGCGGCCATGGCCCACGGGCCCAGCCGCTCCAAGGCATGTGTGATCCTCCCAGACCGGGGCATGAACCCGTGTCCCCTGCATCGGCAGGTGGACTCTCAACCACTGCGCCACCAGGGAAGCCCCAGATAATAGCCATTTTGACAGGTGTGAGGTACTATCTCATTGTGGGGTTTTTTTTTAATTTATTCATCTTATTTATTTATTTATTTTTGGCTGCGTTGGGTCTTTGTTGCTGCGCGCAGGCTTTCTCTAGTTGCGGCGAGCGGGGGCTACTCTTCATTGCAGTGCACAGGCTTGTCATTGCAGTGGCTTCTCTTGTTGCAGGGCAAGGGCTCTAGGCATGCGGGCTTCAGTAGCTGCGGCTCCCAGGCTCAGTAGTTGTGGCTCGCGGGCTCTAGAGCACAGGCTCAGTGGTTGTGGCGCATGGGCTTCGTTGCTCTGCGGCATGTGGGATCTTCCCGGACCAGGGCTCGAACCCGTGTCCCCTGCGTTGGCAGGTGGATTCTTAACCACTGTGCCACCTGGGAAGTCCCTCACTTGGGTTTTGATTTGCATTTCTTTGATGATTCAAATCTTTTTTTTTATGGACTAAATCTGCCCACTACATTTAGGTGAGCTTATATTAATTTATATTTTCATACAACTGCCTATCCGCTGTTTTGCCATCCTTAGATTTAGCAGGCAATAGGTAGAGGGAAAAAACTCATTTATTCAATATTTTATGGGTTACCTACACAATGTCAGGCACTATGCTAGGCACAAAAAATGGACAAGAGTAAAAGTATGAAAAGGGTGCTACAGAGTCATTTATGCCTGTTCAGAAGTTGTAGAGGTGTACAAAAGAGAAGGAAGACAATCTCAGCTCTGGATTATTCATTGGTAACTCATGATATGTGTAATGTAAAGTTCTTAGAACTTACTGAGAAGAATTGTTCAGGCTTATAAGCAAAACCCTTCAAATAACTTAAGAAAACGAAATACTTAAATAGGTGGTTACAACTTTCTGATTACTTTGACTTGTACTAGTCATTATGGAACCTGTCTCTATGTCAAACAGACAAAAAGCCCATGTTAAAAAATTATGTACAATATTTTTGATTAGGAAATAAAAGTGTCTAGAGATTAAAATCCTGATGCTTAATTTATTCTATATTTTATGAACATTTCCTTTGGGGTCTTTTTTTTTTTAGATGGTCACACATTGGTCCGTAGAAGCTGAAAAAGTAGAAAATTAAATAGCCATTTGGGCATGGCTTGGAAAGGACTACATTAAGATCGCTGACAGTTTATGCAGTCAGCTGGAAAAAAAGCACCACCACGTTGGCTTTATGTAGTGCTAGCACGGGCAGACACAGATATTTTTTTTTCATGAAAGAACATATGCCCCCTGTTACAGTCATACTTGATGACTTGGCCCTGAAAGAAAAGTAACATGAGAAAAGTCAGAAAAGTAAATTGATAGTTGTAAAGATGACAATGCATTCACTCACAATTGTATTGGGACATACTATGTAGACAGAAAAGTCCCCCCAGGGCATTTTGCTTCATTTTTTTTAGAAATCAACAGAATTCTGTATTCTACCAGTATTTGTCACCCCTGCAAAACAGGGGCCAGCTAATTTTAATCACACTTTGTTGATTCATTAATGAAAAGGCATCCACCATGTCAAATTGCAGATAATCAAATCCCTTGTGTTAAATGACTGGCCTCATCCTTAGCAGTGTATCAGTACAGTATATCCAAGAAATAGAAAGTAAGTGTTCTGGCCTGGAAAAGGTAGCATCACGAAGTATTGCCTATGCATTGTCAATGTTATCAGATTTAAAACTCAGTAACAATTGTAATTTTCTACAGTCAAAAACCAGCTTTGGATTTTGCTCTCCCAAGGAAACAAAAACTGATTTATTGCTGGCCAGAGGTCCTAGTTCACCAGAAACGTGGTCCAGACAGAAATGATTAATGTTTCCCTCCAAATTAATTTCAAGCTGTCTAACTTAGTTATTTCCATTTTCCCCTAAGTAAACACCAGATCTGAATTTTCTATTACAAACAGCGATAACTCAGTCTTGCTTTAGGATATGCCATTTCCTCTCCAATCTACATATGCCATCCTTTAACTTCCCACATATTTTGCTCTCTATAAAGGAGCTGGCCTTTTGGCAGTCACTCACTCAATACGAAACACAGTATTGAGAGTAAGAGAGAGATTCCCTTGAGCCATTTGATCTTAATAATCTTAACATGTGCACACATGAGGTAAGATGCATCATTCTAGAATGGATCAAAGTCAAGCTTGCCCAGAGAGATCTCTTGATTCAAGTAATTAAGAGGGTGACTTCATAGAACAAGAGTTGGAGATGAATGAAAATTATAAGAAACGAGGCAAGTTTTGGGGGCATCGTTTGTCATGATATCTTGTTTTCCATACATCCATTTCAGTACACATCTGCATTGACGCACGATGCAATACTGGTCATAGCAGAAGCTTTCCGCTATCTGAGGAGGCAGCGAGTGGATGTGTCCCGGAGAGGCAGTGCTGGAGACTGCTTAGCAAACCCTGCTGTGCCCTGGAGTCAAGGAATTGATATCGAGAGAGCTCTGAAAATGGTAATGACCACAGTGGGTTATTTGGTTGGGGGCACCTTATAAAGACACAAAAAGAGTAAGACCTCAATCTTGAGAAAAGATAACCTAAAGGGAATAGGATCAGAGTCTGTAGAATGTTCAAAGTGTACAGAAAGATAAGCATCGATATTTATTCACCAAAATCTAGAAATCTAAAACTAGAAGATTCTTCCTTGAAGCTTGAGAAATGGTAAATTTAGGGCAAATGAATATTTAGCTCTGTACTAAAGTGGGGATAGTAAATCAAACTCAGTACCCTTGAAAGTTATGGATTGAACATGTAAATGGCTTCAAAAAATTCAGACTTTCCAGAAAATTGTGTTGCTTAGGGGGACTGGGATATTCTCCAGGAAACTCCTAACTTCAGCGTAGACATTACCAGCATCCTCTGGCTCATCAGACAAATTATTAGCCTGGATGGACTGTGGAACTGAGCCAGTGTGATAGTATTTCTATTTGTCAAAAAGAACCTTTATACTATTCTACATGGTGAAATGCAGGAACACAGTCCATTCTAGGCCTACTTAAGAGTTATTTCCCCAATGCCCTAGAGAAAAAGCCTGAAGGAAAGTACAAGGAATCAATGGGCAGAGAGTCAAATAGGTCACTTGTTTTTAGTATTTACTGGGTGGGAGAGCATTTAAGGCTTTGAGCAGTATCCTTTGAACAGATTCCATTATTTACACTAGGAGTAGCATCGCCCATTCAGTGTAGCTTTCCAAGCAAGAGCTCTTTCCTGAATATTTTGCATTAAGCTACACACGCCTGCATGCATTAAAATAAGCCTTGGAGAGTACAAGACTCTCTTATTTCTACTTCTTTAATTATCCTGATGTTTAGAACATCCAAATCAACAAAGAGATAGGCAATGATAAGATAATTCTGTGCACAACCCAGCAACCAGGAATCTGTAATGGCCTCGTAATGTCCATCATTTTGTGTAGCTGGCTCTCTTACTGCTGCCTTAAATTTGCCAAGTTGGAAGCATTCAGTAGAAAGGGGTTAGTAGCCACTGTGTCTCTCTCCAAGAAAGAGATATGACTCATTCTCCCATCATGCAGATTTTTATGTCATTATGTCAGTTCCCTAACAAATGCCCTAAGTGTAGTTTTATGGAGGTAGCACTGCACAATTTTTGAAGAACAGTTAATTAGATTCAACCTTCATAGCTGTTACAAGATTTGTATTGTCAGGTGAAACATAATGAGGAGTGAAATATAAAACTCCCTCAGAGTGAACCAAAAGGAGTTTTCATCAAAACCTCAAGGGGCAAGTACCAGCGTCTTCGACTGACTCCCCATCCATGACACAAATGACTCTCTTCCCCAAATACAAAACTGGCTGCCAGAGTGAAGGACAAGAAAGAATTTGGCAAGAAAAACATTAGATTGATCATATTATTGCACAAAGTTTCCACATGTCTAACTCACTGACATAGCTCAAGCTGTAAGCCAGGTAAGTAACCTTCCTCCCCAGGCCCTCATGATCAAACACTCAACAGAAAGGATGCTTTCCCTCTTTCCATAGGCCAGCCTCTTTCTAAGGCTTCAGAGAGGCTGGAAAGTATCAGCCTCTGCCAAAGGTACATGTTGCCTTGTGACAAATGATCAGTGAAACTCCACTTTTCAGAGGACTGCAAGAGAGGGTGGTCTGAAGTACTAAAGGTTTCTACCATATAAAAGAAATCCCATTTTATTTAAGTTAACTAAAAGTGAGGATACATGATGTAAAAGCATCCCTCATTGTGACTAGCACATAATTGCTGCTCAGTCAATCATTCTCTTCCTTCAAAGAAATCTGGCAAACAAAATCATTACCTGAAAGAGTCTCCTAAGGGGCCTGTTTTAATGAATAAATAATCACACCATTCATTAAACAAATATTTGTTGAGCACCAAGGACTATGTATCAGGCTCCAAGTTAAAATGCAAACATGAAATAAGATGAGGGGAGCTCAAATTTAAATTGTTAATATGTAAACAAGTGCTTTTAAAAACCTTAAAGCTACTTGCAGATTGGGTAATCATCATCCTTACAATCTATCGATGGTGCAAAGATTAGCCTCAACCTGGTCTACTGAAATATGTCACAATTCTAAGTCATCGAAACTTGTCAACTTGTTCAGTAAACACTTATTGAACACCTGCTCTATCCCAGGCTCTGGATTAGTTGCTGAGAACACAGAAAAAAAATGTCTTTCATCTTGAGGTGCTCCCAATCTAGCAGGGGAGCTAGAAATACATAGATTAAAATGTTATGGTGAAGCTCCACACGGAATGCTATGGGAACCCAGAGGAGAAGCACCTAATATAGACTGAGGTGCGGGGTGGAGAGGATTAAAGAAGGGATCCCAGATGGGATGGTGGGAAACTGTCACTGACATTCACATCCTTAAAAATAGACTTGTCTCTGAATGGTAGTCCAATTCGACTTCTGCTCACCAAAAGTTCTAATCAGCTTAGGCTACTGTCCAGTTTGCAGATCATGCTCAGATAGGCTGAATCTTTAGAAATATACAATTCTTAATGAGACTGAAGACTTTGCTATTTTCACTCACAAAGGATTTCCTTAATAATTTCCTCTGCCAGTGTCTCTACCCTGCCTATCTCCTCTCCTAGAATTCAGTGCCCAAAATAGAGTGTAAAGAACCCTTCATGCATCACAGACCCATCCTACTGGATAAGCAACTTCTATCTCAACAAAGGACCTTTTCTTTAGCCAGAAGCATGACGTCACCTTGTCTGCAAGCCTAAGCTGACAGTAGTGCTTAGGTTTGTTCATTTAGTAGGACAATCATCTTGTCTTCAGGGAGTCACATTGGAGCATTTCTCCTTCAACAGATATTCCATGGTCTCCTACTGGTGGCGAACAAGCCCTGTTCCTTTAAAAAGATGCTCCCTACTATTTGCCATCAATTTTCTCTTCTGCAGCACAAGCCCATTACCGCTTCTCACTTGCTTAACAAACAGCTTGTCACTTTTCTATAAGAGATGAAAAAGTATTCCATTCTTTCATCTTGGGAGAATGACAGATTCTTTTTCTTTGAAGCAAATTCCTTGACCCATACTCACCAGATAAGTAATTCAAGTGGGTAACAATAATGACATATTTATAGAAGGTCTTTCATCCAGTGTCCTTGAACTGTAAAACAGGTAAGGAAATCTCTCCACCCAGTAGAGATGGCCTCATATGAATTCATAATACGGGGCCCAGACCCAGGAAAAATTGTGGCATACATGCATCTGCATTTGGCCTCCCAACTAGGTGTCTGGGCTATTCTAGTACCTCTATCTGTTCTATATAGTATTCAATACTCCCGATTCCCTAGACTTAACAAATTTCATCAGTCTACGGATTATCCCTCCACGGCCTAGCTCTCCACTACCTGTCTGGAACTGGGCATAGGTTAAATAAGAGGAAAAACTCATCCCTGTTACTATGGTAGCTGATAAATGTGTAAACCCCTCAAGAAACAGAACTAAATTCATTTTGATTAATAATTATTATTATTAATAGAGCTAGCATGTATTGCAATGCTCACTACATGCCAGACACTGATCTAAACACTACATATGTATAACTCATTTAATCCTCCTAACAACTCCATGGGACAGGTACTACTAGGATTTCCCATTTTACAGATTAGGACACTGAGGTATAAAAGCATTAAGGAACATCCCCAAGGTCATACAGTTAGTAAGTGATGAAGTTAGAGTATGAATCCAGGAGCTCCAGAGCCCACGTTACTGAAGCTGGTTTATGTTTGGATGTTGGCAATAGTGGAACTCACAGTTCAGAAGAACGCATTATCCTAGTTAAGAATACTCTTCAGGCAACTCCCTTCAGAAAAGATGAATGGTAGAAATTTCAGGTTCCTTGGAATCTAGAAAAATGGTATAGGTGATCTTATTTGCAAAGCAGAAATAGAGACACAGATGTAGAGAACAAATGTATGGATACCAAGGGGGAAAGGAGTGGGGTGGGAGGAACTGGGAGACTGGGATTGACACATGCATTATTGATACTATGTATAAAATAGACAACTGATGAGAACACACTGTATAGCACAGGGAACTCTACCTAATGCACTGTGGTGACCTAAATGGGAAGGAAATCCAAAAGGGAGGGGATATCTGTATGTGTATGGCTGATTCATTTTGTTGTGCGGTGGAGACTAACACAACATTCTAAAGCAACCATACTGCAATAAAAATTAATTTTAAAAAATCAGTTTAAAAAAAGGGATTGAAATACACAAAATACATTTAAATCTATGAGTTGATAATAATACTAAAAACATGGGTTACCTTTAGACAATTCTATGAAAGGTTTTTATTCTGAAAACCAGTAAATAAAGAGAAAGTTAAGTATTTAAAAAAAAAAAAAGAAATTTCAGGTCCTTGAAAAAGTAGTGGTAGGGCCCTCACTGTATCATCTAAGAAACTGCCTGTCACACCCACTCAAAGCTTCATTAACTGAAAGACATACTTAGAAAATACTGCAGAGGAAATGAAGATCTGTATAGACTGATCTGGTGGCTATAGCTCAATGGCTCAAGATAAACATTCTCCAAGATTCCAAGATCTGTCAGCGGACCTCATCGCAAAAACCGAACAGGCAATAATGTGGCGCTATTTTTAAATTTTACATTTTTCCCTTTCTACCAGGTGCAAGTACAAGGAATGACTGGAAACATCCAATTTGACACTTACGGACGTAGGACAAATTATACCATCGACGTGTATGAAATGAAAGTCACTGGCTCTCGGAAGGTAAGTAACCCAAACAGATATCCACATAAAAAATCTCTCAGAAAGTGACAGCCCTCAGATGCAAGGAAACAGGTGTTAGGAAACACACCCAAAGCAAATTCCCACACATCATGTTTGCCTTTCCGTTTGGTGAATAGTGTAGATACGATGCAGAGCTGTTTTGTAATCAAAGTGTTCCATCTACACATTTTAAAAGTTATCTCCCTCTGAGGCTGGTCCTTTAAAAGTGGTAGACTCAAGATTAATTAACAGCTTCCTACAATACAGGGAAGGAGTTACAAATTTTATAGCATGTTATTTAAACAGAAGCTGCCGAGATACACATGATTTTAGCAAAAGAATTGGAAAGTAGGCTATCTCTCCATTTGGCCAACTCACCCACCAAAACGCCTCTGGACAAAGTACCTTTCCCTACAGCTAAATTTCATAATAACCACTGGGCGTCTATCATACTAATAGTGAGTTAGTCAGGAAGTGGGAACTTAGTAGTTACTTAATAAAACCTTAGAACGTAAAATATCTTGTACCATTTCTACAGGATACTCAACTGATTGCCCACCCAGCTTTCCTACAGTTTTAAGCAAAGAATTTTTCTGCTATCTGAGTTTAAAGAATCAAAAAGGCTGATCATTCTACAGTGGGCTAACTTATTCTCACCAAATATCAGTAAAAGCAAGGTGGGGATGGGAACCCCCAGGGTGAAGGAACAGCACATCTGTTGCTCAAGCAACTACAAAAAGGTTTCATTCTACTACAGCACTTGAATTTCGTGCAGCACTTTTTGAGTGAAAAATAGGCAACCAGGTCAAATGTCTGCTCTTTCTAGGCTGGCTACTGGAATGAGTATGAAAGATTTGTGCCTTTCTCAGATCAGCAAATCAGCAATGACAGTGCATCTGCAGAGAACCGGACCATAGTAGTAACCACCATTCTGGTAAGTATGGATGGAAGGTAGGTGGGCTTTCTGTACAGCAAGACTTCTGTCTTCTGAAAAGCATTATTCAGCCAGTAAGAAAGACCTCAAGTTCAAACAGTGGAAACTTCCAACAGGTCAGCTTAGGAGTCTTTCGAAATGTCTTGCCACGATGAGGAACAGAATGTCATTTAAATAAAGAAAAAGAACAGGAATTCGCAATAGCTTTAGATCTTGTTATCCTCCTTGTTAACCTCATGGACTGATGCTTCATCTGGACTTGAAATGTAATTCTTCATTGTGGGGGAGATAGCGTTATATGGAGGAAAGAGTAGGTCAGGGTTCTAATATTAGGTCTACCACTAACCTGAGTTTAACGGTGCAAATCACAACTTCTCTGAGCCTCAGGTTGTGTTATTTTTTAACTTATGGAATGGTCGTCATAATAATCTCCTATCCATGTCATAAGACGTTTCAAGGCAATATTCACCATGTAAAGCTTTTCTGAAAAACCAAAAGCACTATTGGGATGTGAAATAGTATTTTCACTTATTTTCAAATGCTTTTCTAAAACCTGGTATGTTTCATTACTGAACGAAGTACAAACCCGGGTTAAAAATGAATATGCCTGAAAATGAGTAGGTCTGAAATTGTGATTAATTAAGTGGAGATTCAGCTGAAGTTTCTCTTTCATTTAAACATGCCTATCAAACACTCACTTTGTCCTAGGTACTGTACTAGGCCCTGAGGATATAAAAATGAATAAGCCACAGACTCTGACCTCACAAAGATCACAGTGCTTCCCTAGGGCTTGCCAAGGCTGGCTATGGTTCTTACATAGTAAATCCCAAGAAATCAAAGGCAGTTAACCTTCATGTAACTAAAAGAAATACCTCTGCCCAACTTGACTAAATCAAAGACTACAGGTGGAAACTGGTTCTTTCAAACTCTCAAAAAGAACTTAAATTCTTCTCTATTTCCTTAAATCATCAATTAAGGACTCCAAGGAATATGTGCCCCCATGAATAGTCGATTGAGGCTCTTCTGCTTAGTAAGCAAACATTTTTAAAGGCTCTCTTAACACACCAAACCTCAATAGCCACAGGGGAACAAAACTTCATTATTACATTTATCATCTCTTAGAAAAATGTATAGGAGTAATCCTTTGATCTTGCTTCTGGTCTCAAAGGAATCACCATATGTAATGTATAAGAAGAATCACGAGCAACTGGAAGGAAATGAGCGATATGAAGGCTATTGTGTAGACTTAGCCTATGAAATAGCCAAACATGTAAGGATCAAATACAAATTGTCCATTGTCGGTGATGGGAAATACGGTGCAAGGGATCCGGAGACTAAAATATGGAACGGCATGGTTGGGGAACTTGTCTATGGGGTAAGTTTTTTTCGACTCTGTTTTCATTTATTTCTATGCCTTCCAACTAATAAAGATAGAGGAATTTAATTTTCAAGTGCAGTATTTATCCAATTGTATAGTTTTCATATGATCTGTATGAAAAACGTTTTATTCTACAGTTGAATTCTGTAAAGGTAGCTTGTCAATAGCATCCTTTGGGCAACAGGATTATTTTACTAAAAGGAAAGTAGAATTGGAGAACTTTATCTGGCAACATTAAGTACAGCCTGCCCTCTACTGAAAATCTGTTCCTTCTGTGTTCCCTGTCTCAGGCAGCAGAATCACCACCCACCTAGTTGCCTAAGCAACCAGGTCATCTTTCCTCATCGCTCCCCTCATATCCAGTCAGTCACCATATCCTATCAATTCTACTTTTCTGTCTCTCAAATCCAGATACACTCTTCATTCCCACCATCATCATCTTAGTTACGGTTCAAGCAACTATTTGACAGTCTTTACTGTATGGTTTCCCTGCCTCTGCTCTTACCCTGGCAAATCAAATCCACATTATCGTAGTTTCTCACTTTAGAAATCAGGATAAAATTCAAATTCCTTAGCATGGCAAAGAAGGCACTTTGTCACCTGGCCCCCACCTACCTCTCTAGTTTCATCGGGTCCTCTTCCTCCTTCACACTCAATGTTCCAGCTATAGCAAAGTATGCACTGTTCCCTGAAGACAGGCCTGGAAGGACCTTCACCTCTCTTCAGCTGGCTAACACCACCTACGAGTCCTTCAGAACTCAGAGGTGTCACCTCTTTCAGGAAGCCTTCCCTAATCCCATTTACCCACCTGCAATCTGGTTAGCTGCCCCTGCTTTTTGCTTCCTTATAGTATTTTTTTTGCTTTCTCATAGTACTTTTTTTGTTTGTTTGTTCTTTTTGCGGTACGTGGGCCTCTCACTGTTGTGGCCTCTCCCGTTGCGGAGCACAGGCTCCGGACGCGCAGGCTCAGCGGCCATGGCTCACGGGCCCAGCTGCTCCGCGGCATGTGGGATCTTCCCGGACCGGGGCACGAACCCGTGTCCCCTGCATCGGCAGGCGGACTCTCAACCACTGCGCCACCAGGAAAGCCCTCTCATAGTACTTTTGAACCTTTTTTATAACGATCTGTTTTCAAGTTTAGCTGTCCCAACTAGTCTATGAACTCCTTGAAAACAGAAGCCATATCTGATTCATTTCAGTATGCCATGGCCTGACACATAATGGAAGTCCAATAAATAGATCTTGAATGAATTAATGAATGAACAGAATGTCTCTGCCAAGGGCTTGCCCATGGGCGAAGTACAAAAGAATTATACTAATAGTTAGGGCTTTTTAAAAGGGGTACAGTAGTATCTTCAGAGCTCCTCAGGGGCTTAGCTTTAAAAGGTTTTGGCCTCTGATTGGGAAGGTCAGATCTTGGGCCACCCAATGAGGCATATGGAAATAAACAAAACTGGACATAAGAACCACCCATTGGGTGAACCAGTCCTTAGAAAACTAACCCAAGTGCAGGTGGCAGTGGCAGAGGTTTAGTTCTAACAGACAAAGGTTACTTGAAACCACCAGTCCCTGTCTAAACAACAGGTTAGGGGAAGGAGAGGAATTTAGGGGGTGGATATATTGAGAAGAGTCTGGCAAGAAGCAAATGTCCACAAGTTAGCTATTGGACTGAGGTTTAGGATAAGGACTCTAGCGCTTGAGACAGGAATTAACAAGAATAAGGTATAGCTCTCCAATCGTAAGATAGTCCTGGGGTCGCTAAATAAGTTTTTGGAACAGGTCCTAAAGAACAAGCACAAAGGCAGAAGCTCATTTCTAAAAATAAGGGCACACAAAGGGAATTAAGGCTTAAAATGAGACTGGACCTCAAGTATCAAAACCAAGGCACCATCTTCCAGTCACACAAGCTGCAAGGCGATTTGAACCTCAGCCCCCAGCTGTGGGGCTGGACCCTGTCTTGGGTCAAGGCTGGTCCTGGGAACTGGGGCAGGGCTGAATTGCAGATAAGATGCAAGTGAACCCAGTTATGAGAAAGAAGAACTTCTAAGGCCAGAGAGAGGGGCTGAAGAAGGGACAGAGCACCCATCATGCTTTCTGAGAAACCTGAGAAGCTTAGAACCATCCTGACACAGCTGTAACCTCTTTACAAGTTGGTGATCAAGTCTTCTTCTACTTCCTGTCCCTAATCTGCCCAACACTCAGGCTCTAAGACGTCCCGTCTTGCTCACAGCTCTCCCCTGCTCTTAGCACATTACCTGGGACATAAGAGATACTCACTTTTTGCTTTAATGAATGAATGCCTGGTGGCACATGATAATGCCCAGCCAATACCCATTAAATTGAGTCCATGGTGAGAGGTAATCCTATAATGTTTTTATTATTATTAGCTACCATTTGTTGCATGTTTACTGGTCGCCAGGCATTGTGCGAAGTGCTTTACAAGCACTATGTAACCTAATCCTCAAAACACTATTAACATCATTCTACAGATGAGAAAATTGAAGCCTAGAGAGGTGAAGTCTCATATCAAGGCCAAACAGCTTGTTCTGACACAGTGATCTGAACCCAGGTCTCTGCCTATGAAGCGTGTGTTCTTTAACCATTGCCGCATACCGCCTAACAGCCAAGTGTTGCAGACCCATGCCATCCTGAAAGATAGTTGAAACATACTGCAAAGGCCCCTGGTGCCTTAGCCATTCTGGGGGGAAGAGTATTTGGCCACATAAACCTGACAAGGAATTTAGGGGCTGTTTTCACTAGGGCAGAGTAACTGGCATGGGCTCTACCAGCCCATTATGTCTCAATTGCCATAGCGTTCTACTGTCTCAAGAGAAAGCCTGTCACGCTGTGTAAATAGCTCAGTGCCCTCCTGTCACTGCACAGGACATTAAACACAGTGCTGAAGAGCAAAGCAAATTTCTTGACATTGTTCAGACAAAGACCAGCTTTCTCAGTGGATTTTGGTTTCTCCTCTGGCACGTCCTCTGTACTGCAACCATTTAATCTCCACATTCTCTTCCTCTTTCCAGTTTGTGTATGTGTGAGTGAGGGAGCTTGAGAATTAGCAGGTCCCATATTTGTTTAGTAATTTAGAAACCAACTCTCTACTGCTGAATAGGTACAAATTCTCCTGGAGGAGCCTACCCATCTTTTTCACCCAGTTCTTTCTACTAAAGATAAAAGCAATAGCCAGGGAAGGCTCTTACAGAAATGTCCTCCTCCCTCCCCTGACCTAGAACAAGTGTCCGGTGCTTTCTGAGATTGTAACACAAGGTGATTCCCAGGAACCGAGAACAAACCA
This sequence comes from Globicephala melas, assembly GCF_963455315.2. Classification (NCBI taxonomy): domain Eukaryota; kingdom Metazoa; phylum Chordata; class Mammalia; order Artiodactyla; family Delphinidae; genus Globicephala; species Globicephala melas. The sequence goes on along the minus strand of NC_083335.1, from coordinate 24,139,571 downwards.
ACCTATTTGAGTGGACTGCCAAGTTCCACTTTCCTCTAAGACGTGCGGCTATGAAAAATGGACGTTCTTCTCATGCTTAGAGTGAGAGCTGTCTGTAAGGGAGGATGATCTAAGCTAAGTGAGTCTTCCTCTTCATTTAGAAGATTTCATCTTTCGGCATTGGGAAGTTTGCAACTTCTCTGTCATTGATAGAAATGGAGAAAAGTGAAAACAGGCATTCATTTCTGGCAGGCCTGGTCTCCTATGGTTTGCAAGCTGCTTAAGAAAAAGAGGGCAAACCCCCACCCCCAGTGACTTCCCTAAGTGCTTAATAAGCAAAAGGATGGAGAACATGGAAGTATTTCTTGCAATAACACGAAAACTACACAGATAGACACAGCTTTATCTTTAGGGCATTTTCTCTTATACTTTTAGTATGTACAACAGATCAGAGTAGGAAAGAAAATGAAGAAAGGCAGAGATGAAAAAAGCTTCGCAAAGGAGATTTCAGTATCTGCCATAAAGTCTCAAGAAAGAGTCAAAATAAATTAAACTTCTTAAAGAAGAAAGAAGCCAATCAGCCTCTTTTCAGATGAGTCCTAAATGTTTTTTTCCTCCTCTAAAGAAAATCAAATCAAGGTTGATGTTTGGGCCACCTTGTATCGCTAAGAAGGCTATTTTTGAAACAAATGTCAGTAGGACACAATGTGCCCCCGTTATATAAGCTCTTCAGAACATTATGGACTTGAAACTGTCCACCTGCTTTTAGAAGTTTTGATTTTGAGCTTAATGTCTGTAACATCGCCACATGGCAGTTGTCCTCAGACCACAAGTTTTTACGGTTCCCAAATAGCATGTGTTTTAAGAGGACATTTAAAAACATTTTGTTGCTAGCAGGGCTCTTAGATATTCTTTAGCCTACCTTTTCATTCATTTTACACATAAATGTGGAGACTGGCCAGGACTGAACATTAGAACTGCCCATTGGGTAAACCAGGAAACCAAGTCCTGCTATAGGATGGGGATGACAGTAATAGTGGCAGGTACTGTGACAAAGTCACAAAATCACACAGCTTGGCAGAGCTTAGACTATAACTCAGGTTTCATGATTCCTGGTCCAGTGCTCTGTCCACTGAGTCATTGGTTCAGTTTACTAAGCGTGTCCAATTATGGGAAGATAATCCTACCTGCCTTCAAGGGGCTTACAATCTAGTTGGATTATGAGCTTTTCCATCTGAGATACCCATCCTGTTTATCTGTGGCCTCCAGGATAATGTAATACACATACATCTCTAGTTATTACTTGAAATATTTGAAAACCCAGATAGGCAGCTGAGGGTTTCTGCCCTTTGAGAGGAGATATGATCTAACAGAAAAAGAGAGTCAGGACAAGGGCTGGAAGGAAATTGAGGTCCTAATTGACAAAAGGACACCTCCCGGTGGGCAGCTGCCATGTTCCTTATGTTCCTAGCACTTAGAACTAAGGATAGAAAAGGACAGACAAAATACTACCCAGATTGGTACCTCTGGCTTACAAGAGAGCAAAGAGCTTGGGGATGGAGATGAGGCTGGAGGACAATTGATTCCAGGTCACATCCCCTGGGCATCCTCAGACTCCTTCACACTCCTGGGACAAATGGCAATTTTACAGATGCTATTCACACTGACATTTCTCTACCTAGAAGAAATTGTCTCTTAAGTTGTCACTATCCTAAAATAGATTCGTTTTCCATTAAGAAAGACAGAAAGTCGATCTGTCCTTCCAGCTAAAAGGCAGAGAAGCAAGGGTGAAATAACAGATGCCAAATATTCTCTTCTGTTCTTCAGGTGATTACACTGGGCTTTGGCAGGAGGGCTGATGGCTTGATAAAAGCACCCCTCTCTTTCAAATGAGGCATATGAATTCCAGGAAGGAGCATTAATGATGCATGGAAGTCTGCCATTCTGAGCAGACACGGTGGGGAAATATTTCCAACCAAATTTAGTCTCACGAGGCCTTTACCCAGCTCCAGGGACACTCCTTTATCTTCACTTTGTCTTTAACTCTCTCAGCTCCCCAAGGACAGGGAGCCCTAACCAAGAGATCCAGACTGGGACATCTGTTCTGTGTAAAGAAACGAGGAGATCCTGTTGTGACACTGCTTGTTGTTGCAGAGATTTAAATAGACCTCATCCCTTTCTCCAGATCCAAACAATTGCAGACATTAAACATCCCATAGAGTACAGCCAATAACGCAGTTTAAGTCCAGGCCCCCAACAGGTAGCAATTATATTCCTATTGTCTAACTTGATTCTGTCCCACTCCTTTCTCCAACACATTTAAACTTTCCAAACAACATGTCTGCCAAAGGCTACTAGAACCTTATGGTTGATACAGGGATGAGGGGTCAGGTCACGTCTGCCTCTTCTCTCAGATGACGTATAATATCTTATGCACTACACGCCAATGCATTGCCTACCCACTCTCTCTCATCCTCTCCCTTGCTTTCAACAAGTGCTTTAAAATTGTAGCTGACAAGCTCCTGCTCACGCACAGCCTCCAGGTGGGTTACGTTTTGCATCAGATCATCGGATGATTAAGCTATAACATAAGTCTTTCAGCTCAAAAAAAAGTTCTAAATGACATTTAAACTAAGCATCATGGCATCAGAGGTCAGATCCCAGGGAGAGGACTGGGGTCGGTTGTGTGAGCATGGCCTGAAAGGTGCTAGTGTGCCACAGCTAGCCGGGAGGGAGTCCGGGAAAAAAGTCTGGACCTGCCTAAGAGTCAAGAGACCATTGTTTCGCGGTACCCGAGGAAAGGAGATTCACAACACCGCCTAAACGAGCTCCAGAGATGGGCACAAGCCGCAGCTATCAGCGTGGGACACCACAGATGAGCATGAAACGCTAAGGCTGCTGCTGCGCCACCAAGAAGCCTGTGTGCGAGCACAGGTCACTCTCCACACCTCCCTCCCAGGAGCCTGTGCAGCCCGCCACTGCCAGGGTCTCGTGATCCAGGGACAACTTCCCCGGGAGAACACACAGCTTGTCTCAGGCTGGTGCGACGTCACGCCAGCCTCTGCCGCCGCAGGCTCGCCGCGCATCCGTGCCCCTCCCTCCCCCCGGCCTGAGTGAGCCAGAGCCCCCGAATCAGCTGCTCCTTTAACCCCGTCCTGTCCAGGCAGGAACAGACGCCCTCAGGCAACCTACACGCAGAGGCGGGTCCAAATCCAAAGCTGAACCCCAGGAGCTGTGCAACAGAGAAGAGAAAGGGAAATCTCTCCCAGCAGCCTCAGGAGCAGCGGATTAAAACTCCACAATCAACTTGATGTACCCTGCATCTGTGGAATACATGAACAGACAACGAATCATCCCAAATTGAGGAGGTGGACTTTGGGAGCAACTGTAGTCTTGGGATTTGCTGTATGAGACTGAATAGTTTCTGATTTATATGTTTATCATAGTTTAGTTTTTAGCACTTGTTATCATTGGTGGATTTGTTTATTGGTTTGGTTGTTCTCTTCTTTCTTTTTTAATTACATTTTAATTTTTTTTATTTTAATATTTTTAATTCTTTATTTTAATAACTTTATTTTATTTTATTTTATTTTTCTTTCTTTCTTTTTTTTCTACTATTCTTCTGAGCCGTGTGGCTGACAGGGTCTTGGTGCTCCAGCCGGGAATCAGGCCTGAGCCTCTGAGGTGGGAGAGCCGAGTTCAGGACATTGGTCCACCAGAGACCTCCGAGCTCCACGTAATATCAAACGGTGAAAATCTCCCAGAGATCTCCATCTCAACGCTAAGACCCAGCTCCACTCAACGACCAGCAAGCTACAGTGCTGGACACCCTATGCCAACCAACCAGCAAGACAGGAACACAACCCCACCCATTAGCAGAGAGGCTGCCTAAAATCATAATAAGGCCACAGACACCCCAAAACACACCACCGGACATGGTCCTGCCCACCAGAAAGACAAGATCCAGCCTCATTCACCAGAACACAGGCACTAGTCCCCTCCACCAGGAAGCCTACACAACCCACTGAACCAACCTTAGCCACTGGGGACAGACACCAAAAACAACGGGAACTACGAACCTCCAGCCTGTGAAAAGGAGACCCCAAACACAGTAAGTTAAGCAAAATGAGAAGACACAGAAACACACAGCAGATGAAGGAGCAAGGTAAAAACCCACCAGACCAAACAAATAGGCAAGAGGAAATAGGCAGTCTACCTGAAAAAGAACTCAGAGTAATGAGAGTAAAGATGATGCAAAATCTTGGAAATAGAATGGAGAAAATACAAGAAACATTTAACAAGGACCTAGAAGAACTAAAGAGGAAACAAGCAACGATGAACAACACAATAAATGAAATTAAAAGCTCTCTAGAAGGAATCAATAGCAGAATAACTGAGGCCGAAAAACGGATAAGTGACCTGGAAGATAAAATAGTGGAAATAACTACTGCAGAGCAGAACAAAGAATAAAGAATGAAAAGAATTGAGGACAGTCTCAGAGACCTCTGGGACATTAAACTCACCAACACTTGAATTATAGGGGTCCCAGAAGAAGAGAAAAAGAAAGGGACTGAGAAAATATTTGAAGCGATTATAGTTGAAAACTTCCCTAATATGGGAAAGGAAAGAGCTAACCAAGTCCAGGAAGCACAGAGAGTCCCATACAGGATAAATCCAAGGAGAAACATGCCAAGACACATATTAATCAAACTATCAAAAATTAAATACAAAGAAAACATAATAAAAGCAGCAAGGGAAAAACAACAAATAACACACAAGGGAATCCCCATAAGGTCAACAGCTGATCTTTCAGCAAAAACTCTGCAAGCCAGAAGGGAGTGGCAGGACATATTTAAAGTGATGAAGGAGAAAAACCTGCAACCAAGATTACCCGGCAAGGATCTCGTTCAGATTCGACGGAGAAATTAAAACCTTTACAGACAAGCAAAGCTAAGAGAATTCAGCACCACCAAACCAGCTTTACAACAAATGCTATAGGCGGGGAAAAAAATGGTTCTAAAGAACCTAGGGGCAGTACAGGAATAAAGACACAGACGTAGAGAATGGACTTGAGGCCACGGGGAGGGGGAAGGGTAAACTGGGACGAAGTGAGAGAGTGGCGTGGACATATATACACTACCAAATGTAAAGCCGATAGCTAGTGGGAAGCAGCCGCATGGTACAGGGAGATTAGGTCGGTGCTTTGTGTCCACCTAGAGGGGTGGGATAGGGAGAGTGGGAGGGGGATGCAAGAGGGAGGAGACATGGGGATATATGTATAACTGATTCACTTTGTTATACAGCAGAAACTAACACACCATTGTAGAGCAATTATACCCCAATAAAGATGTTACAAAAAAATAAAACAAGCATCATTTCTGTCTTCAACCTGTCATACTCTTAAGCGCATCGTCCCTATACATATGAGTTTGTTGGGTTTTAAGTTTTATGAAATTTACGACTTTGGCAACCCACCTATGAAAAGGATTATATATCCCCTCAAGCTAAATCCCCTGCAATAGTGCAGTTACTCCGGGTTTGCCACTGGTGAGTGGAAAAATCAAACCTAATTCTGTGTGTTTACTGAGCCCACACAGCCACTCTTAAGCCGCTTGATGAAAATCCTTTAAGTAGTCAAGATGCAAGCAAAAGCGCTAGCGAACTCTTACCCTGAGCTCTTTCCATTTGCTGGGTTTTGTCCATCACCCAGAGCACCGTCACACCACCTACTTCCCCACCAAGGTTTCTGAAAATGGCCTGCTGATTTCTGTTACTAGCACAGGCAGAGGCTTGAGGACAAAAGGCCGCTGGACTGACTCAGGATGCCACAAGTGAGACAGTTCACTACTGCGTCCGAATTTCAGCTGCTCCCTAGCCCTATGGAGAATTCTTAGCGCTCGATCCCAGACACAGCTGGCTTTCATAAGGAGCCGAGACCAGGAAAGCAATGGCATTTGGGGAGTTGCCTTTTTCACTTTTTCATCAGTGTTGGCACCTGAAATCTTTAACTTGACCTGAAAATGACCTTCCCGCTCATCTGCATGCTACAGCTGTCCCAGGAGAGCTAAATGGGTCTTTTCTGACACTCGTTAGTTACCTGCTACTCCCCATTTCCTCTAATAAGTATGTTGATTGCATCACAGACATTATGCCAAGCAGGCCTTGAGCTCTGAAATAAGAGACCATGACAAGAGCCTTTTCATATGGAGGAAGGGATAGTGGTGGCAGAGGGCAAGGGTTTCTCCAAGGCTGGCTATGAGCTGATATGACCGTTCTGCTGCGTTGGCTTCACGAAGCATGCAAGAGGTGGGAGGGGTTGCTCCCTTCTCTACCAGGTGAGCCTTCTCCTACCTGCTCTTTGCTATCCCTTTGTCTATTTCTGTCTGTATAGGTCTTTTTTCAGGTTCAGCGTGGTAATTCTCATTTTGGAGGCAGGTCCACATCAATGAAGCTTAATTGCACACAGATTTAACACTGTTCTCTCATTGAAGAAGCACCCTCCAGGAAAACAAACTGCCCTCTCTGAAAAAGCTCCTTAGAAAGAAACAATTCAGTCAAGGTAGAAAAGCCCGGGCTGAAGAGCAAGTGCCTGAGGGGAGCAGCTTCTTCCTGTTGTCTTGTGTGACTTCAAAAGTACTTCAAACTAAAAATGGCTTTCTTTTTCGCTGCGTTGGGTCTCCGTTGCTGCGCACGGGGGCTACTCTTCATTGCGGTGCGCAGGCTTCTCACTGCGGTGCATTCTCTTCTTGCAGAGCACGGGCTCTAGGCGCACAGGCTTCAGTAGTTATACCTCAGTAAAAAAAAAAAAAAAAAATACAGATGCTCAGGCAGGCAAAAAATAAATAAAATTTAAAAAAATAAAAATGGCTTTCTTTGGGAATCTGTTCTTTTGCTGCACGTTCCTGGGAACCAGACAAGAAGCACCGCTTTGTCTATCTAGCCACATCTTGTTAGCATTTAGCTGTGCTCATCATCTGGTGACTGTTTCAGTTACTGAGTTAGGTTTTTTTCTCTTAAAGGGTGTCAAGATTCTCAAAATCCTTTCCTGACGTGCTTGAAAAAGAACCTAATTCCCCTAAACTCAATCCAAAGTGATTTTCTCACACAAGTGTCCCTTAGTTCTTCCTTCCAAAACAAAGAAGTGGCAATTTCTTTTAGAACTATCTAGTATTTTGACTTTAAAGATAAAAAAACTAGTTAAATGAAGTAATTAAATCAAATGAGATCAAATGGGAAATGCTGCTAGCAGGGCATTTGCACGTTCTAAGCAGGAGGTAGAAATACGTTGGCAGGGATAGAAGGTGGCTTTATCTGTGAATTCTCTTGGCACGACAAGGTTCTTTCTAGCTGATTCAGACTCTCTGTGCCAAAAAACCCCACTAGCTTTTGGGCCAATTCCATTCTCCTCAGTTGCTTTTGTTTCTACCACCTGGTCTGGCCCCAGGCAAAAGAGTAAAATAGATAAAATCTGTGTTTGTCTCCCCTCCAGTTAGAAATGTGGAACTGGTGATTCAGGAGTTAGCTCAATGAGGGAAGAGTTGAAGCCAGAGGTAATAATACTGAGGGGAGAAAGGAAGAACAGAACCTTAAAGAGACTTGCTTATTCCACAAACCTTCATAAATTACCTACCAAACCAGGGCCCGTGAATAGACTCTGGAGGTACAAACGTACATCTTCACTGAGAGAGCAGAGCTAGGAAGCAAAGACAGAAAAGGAACATTCAGAAAGGTAGGAGAAGAACCGAACCCATAGTCTTCAGCATCAGAGAGCTAAGGAAAGAGGATATACATAGTGCTAAGGGCCAGTGGTATCATATGAGCGGTCTGCGGAAAGGTCTTTGAATTTGGTAACCAAGCATATAGTTCAAGAAGCAATTTCACTAAATTGGAGGGGAATGGAAGTTACAGCACAGGTGTATAAAGGAAACATTGTATTAAAATCAAGAGATAGTAAAGACAAATTTTTCAAGAAGATTGGTGATGATAGGGAGTGATGCTGTATGGTTAAGAGGGTAGTAGGATCAAAAAAAGGAGGAAGGGCTTCCCTGGTGGCGCAGTGGTTGAGAGTCCGCCTGCCGATGCAGGGGACACGGGTTCGTGCCCCGGTCCGGGAAGATCCCACATGCCGCGGAGCAGCTGTGCTGTGAGCCATGGCCGCTGAGCCTGCGCGTCCGGAGCCCGTTGCTCCGCAACGGGAGAGGCCACAACAGTGAGAGGCCCGCGTACCCCCCCAAAAACCCCCCCCCCAAAAAAAAAAAAGGAGGAAGAAGTGTTTTTTTCTTTCATTTTTCTTTGTCAGTAAACGGAATTACCTGAGTATGAGGTAATTATTAAGTGAATAAGATCTGTCAGTGGTTTCAAATTACAGCAAGAATGAGAATCACCTGGAGGGCTACCTGGGTTTTTTTTTTTTTTTTTTTTTTCCCCCCCCCCCCAGTTTCTTATTTAATAAACATGGCGTGGGGCCTGAGAATTGGCATTTCTAACAAGTTCCCAGGTGACTCTGTTGCTGCTAAGTCTGGGGAATCACACACTGAGAACCACTGGAATAGATTGAGAAGGAAAAAATAGTAAAAGAGAATAAACAGCTGAATTTTAAGGAGACAGAAGAGTATGAGATGCAAGGAATACGTAGATTAAATCTCAGAAAGAAAGAGTTCATTTTCTAAGCGATGGGAATGACAGCAGGGATAAAGATACAGCAATATATTGAGGAAGAGAAGAAAGGCACTGAGGTGATAGAGCTCATATCAGGTGGCTTCCATCTTCTCAGTAAAGGAAGAGGCAAGATCATCTGCAGAGAGGGTACGTAGGATTAGGGAAACGTTTGGAATAAGCATCATTCATAGACTTAAAGAAGAATCAACCTCACGGTGATAGATGATGGGTTTAATTTTAGAAATGGTGAGTTTGAGATGGTAGTCAGCCTTCAAGGTAGATTTGGTCAGCAGGCTGTTGGCTTCAATAAATGCATACATTCTGCAGCAGATTTTTGTCTGCTTGTCTTACTCACTGCTACACCCCTAGCACCAAGAACAGTGCTTGGCACAGAATAGGCACTCAGATACACACTGGAATGAACCCGAGAGGCGTTGGCTGAGGTTGATCATTGTACATAAGGTAATATATAGTAGAAACGTGCAAGTATCTCTGGAGTTAGAATATTATGGTGGTCAAGAGAGTGAGTTCTGGAATCTGAAGACCAGGGTTCTAATCCCAGCCTCTCAGTACCTCACTTCCTCCTTCTCTAACATGGGAATGATCATGGACCAACCTCAAGGTTGCCTTGAGAATTAAATATATATAAGGGGCTTAGCACAACACCTCACACAGAGTAAGCACTGAATCGATGTTAGCTGGCTGTTTATTACTGCATTTCCCCTTCAATTAATTAAGGAGTGTTTCTTAACCAGTTTGAGTCACCATGTGTAAATCAAAGTACTAAAACATTAAAAAAAAAAAACAACCCTGTCTCAGATTTCATCATTCTTCCCCTACTGGTAGGGATATTGAGGCATAACTATTTAACAAAGAAAAAACGATCATCAAAATTGGTGTTTTCACTTTATACCTGATATACCATCCAAAGCCTTTCCTTATGAGCATTTCTCTAAGTATGCATTTTAAGGCCTGGCTCCAGACTAAAACCTACCACTGACATAAGGGAACTAGTGTGGAAGACAAAAGAAATAAGCGTAGAAGTTCCAGTGCCTATTTTCATGGGACTAATATAAAAACATCGTCTGCCTTTGCCTGAACTAATTATGCAGTGCACTACTGACACGTTTATTTTATTGATCCAATACATGTGAGTGCTACACTGATATTTATCACTAGAAATGATGGCTTACTATATAAATTAATATGTATTGTGATAACTGCTTTGCCCTTATTGCCCATGCAGAATTCTTTCATGTTTGCATATTTCATATTCAATAGTCAAGAGCTTATTTTTTAGGCATCTACAGTTTCTTTAGTTTAGGATCTTTTGCAGTGATAGATACAAAAATAGGAAATTGAACCCCTGCCTTCAAAGAACTTATGTTTTTAATAGACATACTCTCAAAGAAATAAGTCAAGAATAATGGCAAACACTCAAGTGTTAAACTGAGTACTGTAGTCCTGTGTTGCACCTCATGGTGGGGAGGGAGGCACATATCAAAAGTATAGACTATTATGCTTTTCCCACAAGAATTTCCGGTCAGGTAAGGGAGATATGACATAAGTGAATGAAAATTAAAATAAGAATATAAGAATTAAACAGTGGTATGTCACAGGAGAGTAGCAGTTGAGTTGCAAGGTAGCAAAACAATTTTAGGACAAAAAATTGAATCAGGTGCCCTAAGCCAATATGCCTCAGAGGACGAAGTGTCTTTTCCTTAACTTACCATCAAGTTAGAGTATTTTAGGACCCACTGAATGCTACTACTTGTCTAACCAAAGCATTGACAAATCAGCTGGCTATAGTGACTTAAGACTTTATATTTCTACCAAAGAGGTATATTAAGTGGCAAATGACTAATGGAAATACTGTCTCTAAAAGTCAAAAAATGTTTTTTTCCAGAGGGCTGATATAGCTGTTGCTCCACTCACTATAACGCTGGTCCGTGAAGAAGTCATAGATTTCTCAAAGCCGTTTATGAGCCTGGGCATCTCCATCATGATAAAGAAGCCTCAGAAATCAAAACCAGGAGTGTTCTCGTTTCTGGATCCCTTGGCTTACGAAATCTGGATGTGCATCGTCTTCGCTTACATTGGAGTCAGTGTAGTTCTTTTCCTAGTCAGCAGATTCAGCCCTTACGAATGGCACTTGGAAGACAACAATGAAGAACCTCGTGACCCGCAAAGCCCTCCTGATCCTCCAAATGAATTTGGAATATTTAACAGTCTTTGGTTTTCCTTGGGTGCCTTTATGCAGCAAGGATGTGATATTTCTCCAAGGTTTGTTTCCATGTCATACCCAATGCCTCCTTGCATGTTATGGCCATGATCCATTCGTGCACATCTGACATTCACCCATCTCAAGTCCAGATTTCTTTCATTTAACATTCCATCCAGTGACAAATTATCATCAAGCCATTTTTGTTTGCTTGCGTCCATGAAGTGAGTGTGTTATTGGTGTTGCTTTGAATGTCTTTCATGCATTTCTATGGTATCATCAATTTATACACATTATAGCAAACATTTGAACTCAGATAAAGGCAACATTGCCAGCTAATATTGATATTATTCAGATAAAGCTAACACTAAATCTTGATCCGAACAAACAGGCATGGTTTCCTCATTAACTGAGCTAGAACATTCTCTCATTTGTCCAGAGACTGGATCTAGAAAATATTTAAAAGACAGAACTCTTCTTTAAAACCCTCCCACCTTCCCCTTTCTCCTCCATTTTTCATTTTTTCTCTCTGACTGCCTAGAACTATTTCACTGTAGTATCTTGCCCAAGCTTTATCACTAAAACAGTAAAACTTCTAGAAGAAAATATGGGAGGAAGTCTGTGTGACCTTGGATTGGACAAAGAGTTTCCAGAACGCAAAAAGCACAATCCACTGTAAAAATTGATAAACTGGACTTAACCAAAATTCAAAAATTTTGCATTTCAAAAGACATCATTAAGAAAATGAAAAGACAAGCCACAGTGGGAGAAAATATTAGGAAATCATACATGTGATAAAGGACTTGTATCCAGAATATATAAAGATCTCTTGCAACTTAATAAAAAGAAGATAAACAACCCAATTCTAAAAATGGATGAAAGATTTGAATAGATATTTCCCCAAAGAAGGTATACAAATGGTTAATAATCACATGAAAAGATGCTCAACATCATTAGTCATTAGGGAAATGCAAATTAAAATCACAGTGAGACAGCTCTACACATCCTCTAGAATGGCTATAATCAAAAAGACAGATAATACCAAGTGGTGACAAGGATGTGGAATAACTATAGCTCTCATCCATTAGTAGCATGAATGCAAAATGCTACACCCAAATTGGAAAGTGGTTTGGCAGTCTCTTATAATTAGACATACACTTAAAATATGGCACAGCAATTCCACTCTTATTTACCTAAAAGAAAACATATATCCACACAAAGACTTATACACAAATGTTCATAGGAGCTTTATTTACTATAGCCAAAAGTGGAAACAACCCAAATGTCCATCAACAGACGAATGGATAAACAAAATGTGGCATATCCGTACCACATTTGGAATGGGAAACTATTGAGCAACTAAAAAAAGGACAACTGATACATGCTACTAAATTAACTTTGATAACATGATGCTAAATGAAAGAAGCCAGATGCAAAAGGCCACTTACCATATGATTCCATTTATTGACTATCCCATATTGTATTATTCCATTTGTCCAGAATAGGCAAATCAATAGAGACAGAAAGCACGTTGTTGGTCTCCGGGGCCTTGGAGGGAGCAGAGAGGGGATCAAGATTAGGGTGAGGCAAGTGAAGCTGAGTAGAGCAAGTACAGGGGTCAGATCCAATCTTTATTTTAAAATTTGCTATTTTGTTAATCATGGATTTTCTTGAATTAATTTTGATTTTTTAAAAAAAATATACTAAAATTCTCTTTATTTTGATTAATGAGATTTTGGCACCCCCTTAAATTTTGTGTGGGGGGCAAATGCCTCACTTGCCTCACCCTAGTCCCATTCCTATCAGGATTAACCACAAAAGGGCACAAGGCAACGTTTCAGAGTATTGGAAATTTTCCAAAACTGGGTTGTGGCAATGGTTGCACAACTCTAACTTTACTAAAATCATTAATTGTACACTTGTGTTGGTGAATTGTATGGTATTCATATTTTACCTCAGTGAAGCTATTGAAGATATTCAATGTGAATATCCTAGATCTTACCCACTTAAAGTGTCGACTCACCTAAACAAAAATGGTGGCAAATGCATAATTATAAAATACTGTAAGCAAATGTAACATCTTTATAATCAGAAAAAAATGAAATAAAAAGTTGTAGCTTTGGTAAAATTGAACATTAATTCAAATACTGACCAGAGTCAATTATACAAACATATAGGGATTTTCATTTAGACTAGAAGGACTCAGAAGGTCACCTACCATGCTTTTATAGCATATTTCATTTGAGGTTATCCACTTGGAGCGCAAAACATTTAAAATGGAGTTTTGCAGTATACATCGCTGGTAACTATCTTCAGCAGCTTTTTAGTATAACACGTGTGGGGTAAGCCTCATTTATCTGTCATTCTTTTTTGCCACCCTCAATCTGCTTGGTCAGATTCTCCAAATTATTTCACTCCCTATTCCTTTTGTGCTTGGGATGTGTGTCGTTTTGTGATATCATCTGGGAGTTAATTGTGCTAGTTTCTTTCTTTCCTGATTTTTTAAAATGTTCACTTCAAGAGATGAGGGTTTCTGAATGATCCTGTAATTGAATGATTTTAACGTGGCTGGTAATCTGTGTTGAGACAATGCTAAAGACTTATTAAGGCTGGAGATTTTATTGGTTTCTGTAAGTGCATTTTCAAAACTAAATTTGTGATATCCCCACTGGAGTGCTACATGCTGCTGTGCATACTCAAACAGGACTCTTAAAAGGCCATTTGTTTTTAGAAGTATTTATGCATATTACCTCATTAAGTAATAACTTAAAAATGATGGTCTGAAAATGACAAGCTGGAAAGATTCTTTATTTTCATTTTTTGTAGCAGAATTTAAGCTGTGACTCTTCTGTGGCGCTGAAATATATCAAGTGCTTTTTTCAAGGTAGAGATTTTATTATTCTGCACTAGACACTGTCCTAGAGAGTGATGGCTTTCAAATGTTTTGAGCACAACCCTCGGTCAGAGATAAATTTTCCATCACAACTCAGTACACATATATGTACGTAACAAAATTTCACCAGAAATTACCCTTACAGTGTGCCATGCACTCTGATATTATCTATTCTCTTTTTTTTTTTTTCTAAATGCTGGTCACAACTCAACCCAGCAATGGGGCACACAGCCCCACTTCTGTTCAATGGCCATCCTTGGAATGCAAACTCTCCAGAAAGCCCAGAATGTGAGCATGCATTGTACACTCTGACTTTTCTCAAAATTGGAGCAATTCAAGGCATCATAAGAGACCACATTTTAAAGTAGAATTATCAAATATCATAGCAGGAGGAGATGTCAGAGATAAATTAATCCAGTTGCATCCGTTTACTGAGGGCCCAGGAACAATTTTCTCTGAGTTCCCACTGCATCTGGGCACTTTACCTGTATTATCATATGAATTCTAATCCTCAAAACACTACCACAAGGTGGGCATCGTACTTATTTTTTAGGTGAAGGTGATGCTCAGGTGAAGTAATTTGCCCAGTCACACAGCTAATGACAAAGCCAGTATTCATACCCAACTCCAATTCCAGAACCTGTGCTCGTTCCACTTCATACTGCTTTTCTCATATCATAGAGAAAGGAATAGTACCCGGAGAGATAATGTCATGGAACCCGAGGGCACGGAGGCTCTAAGAGCCAGCAGTACAATTATTTCCACTACCACACACAGCCTCCCACTACCGACCTAAAGGTGCACTGTTTGTTCCATTCTTTTCCTCGTGCTCATGCCCAAGAGATGTTTTCAGTCTCCCAACCTCTGATGAAACAGTACCTTTGCCCTGGCTGTTTAAGAAAATAGGCAGTGAGCATTTAAGAATGCTGCTGAACATGTGTTCACTCAAAGTTAAAGACTGGGAAATCAGCAACAAGACATCATGAGGAAAACTGAGCATGATTCCACTGCCATCAAATAAAGCTATGAACAGTAACCTAGAAGCCTAAAGAGTCTATGTCAATATTAGGTTTGATATTTTCAACTACCCCAATTGTTCAGGGTGACCAATTCAAGTGGAGACTGAGTAATCAATGAATAAGCTGAGGTTATATTCATACACGAACTAATTTGTTGGGGGGAGTCAGGAGAAGAAAGTATGAGGAGATTGCATTCAATCCTCTTCCCCCTGATTGGGGGATGGGGAGATAGCCAGTGGGTGTAGCCAGATGGAGGGAGCACAGTGATTAGGTATGCGGGTCCTGGAGTTCATCTCACTAGATTCACAATCCGCTTAGCTGTTGTGTAACGTGGGGCGAGGTACTAAAACTTGCTAAGGCTCAGTTCCTCATCTATAAAATGTAAAGCACAGTACCTGACACATAGTAAGTTCTCAATACACGTTACCTATTATCATTTTTAAACTAGCTGCTGTTAACCATCCTGGCTTCACAAATACTAATCGTTCATATTGCACTTGCATTTTAGTTCCTAAATACGGTTAAAATTTTAGTCAGTGCCAAATAGCTGCTTTCTGATGAGAAATAACCAACAACATTCCTTCTTGAACCCATAAAGTGCTTTCCTTAAGGATTACACAACTTGCAAACATTTTGATTGTATTATTCCACAATGTCTTGCTGATATTGACAGGTGGCTGGAATTTTTTTTAATCTGAAATTTATTTCGTTTGTAAAACGTTGACAGAACTGCTAAGCAGGCCAGAGTCCAAGTCCTTCCAGACAAATGCTCCCCCTGCTGACTTTCTCTAAAGCTGCAGGGACATCTGAGGGCTAGCCAAGTTGAAGATACAAGGTTCCAGGGAATTGCAGCAGAGAAAATGGAAAGAGCACACTAACTTGAACCCGGTTACTGTGTATAGATTATTCCATGGGCATTATTCTCCTGTTAAGTTTTCCAGATAGCAAACACTTTGGAGAAGCAGGCAGGGGATCTGTCCAGGTTAGCTGACACATAGATCCTCCTTTTTTAAATGGAAAGTATGTGCAGAATAATAAAATATACGAAAGGTAAAAAATGAATGGGATCAAAGACAATAGGAGAGTTTGGGGCTCCGTTTAAAGCAACAATAGCCTTTCCTTTACTGATGTATGACCAGTGTCTTCATCCTACTGCAACTGCAAATTCACTTCAAAGCAGTAGTGGTGTGGTAATAAATTAATTGTAGTAGCAGGATTTTTATTACAACTATTTCATGACTTTTCTGGCTGAAGGCCGTAGTTTTCAGTCTTTGGGAGATGGTTAGTTAT
The DNA here is from genome assembly GCF_963455315.2 of Globicephala melas. Taxonomy (NCBI): domain Eukaryota; kingdom Metazoa; phylum Chordata; class Mammalia; order Artiodactyla; family Delphinidae; genus Globicephala; species Globicephala melas. Next base: position 24,123,511 of record NC_083335.1, on the reverse strand, counting down.
TCCCATCAGAGAAGACTATAAGAACCAAAGATTGACTCTGCACATTTTTTTAAAAATCTGTCATAGACACAGCATTGAATGCAGTGTAGAAATGATGCCTACTGTGGAAGAAAGAAGAGGGAGAAAAGGAATGATAGAGTTTGTGCAAAGGAGAGAGGCAGTTTGCAGTTCCGGGTCTGCATCTTGTGAAGCTAGTAAAGTGCCGATTTCAAAATTTACTTACAGGATGAAGGTTCCAGCACACAGCTCACTTTTATTATCATTTCATAGGCCGTAAAATACATTTTATTATTAACTCGGAAACTCTAGTTTCTTATGATCACAGGTAACATGAGCATTGTGCATTATTTTGCAATGTTATGTCTGTTTTTCTCTTGTTGCTAATTTACTTTCATTAACTTCATGTCTCCTCTTACATTTCTTCAAAAGGTATGATATGTTCCTTTAATGCATTTTTTATAAATACTAAATGGCAGCATTTTACGGTCATTTCATTATGCTAACCTCAAAATCTGTCTTGTGCAACAAAACTACTTGAATGTTAAACATTTTGAAGCTGCATTAATGGAAGAAAAGATACTGGGAAATGACAGGTCTTTCTAACTCAACTATAAAGTCTTGTCTTGTTTTAATAGATCCTTTTAAAAATGTGACGGGGCTGACCCATCAGTCACTTTTTATATAGCCTCCATGTGAAATGTGGATTTAAAAGGCTCTAGTTTCACTAATGAGAAAAGGGAAATGTGAAAATTCTTATAGAGCTTCTTCCCTGTGAGTTCCACTGCACATTTTCTCAGTGAAAGGATTTAGGCATCCATGACATACAAGGGAAGAAAGTGGTAGAAATTCCACCAAGACTCTTGTCAAAGCTACCACTGTCTTTTTTTTTTTTTCTTTTCTTGATGAACAGAAAATTTTATTTATATTTTTAAAAAATCCATTCCTTTGAAAAACATCAGATCCCCAGAACTTATTCACTTAATAACTAGAAGTTTGTACACTTCGACCAACATCCCCTATTTTGCTCACCTCCCATCCCCTGAAAACCTATATTCTCTTCTGTTTTTCTATAAGTCTGGCTTTTTTAGATTTTACAGAGGTTAAATTCTTACTTGAACTGGCACAAAAGCTACTACTGTCTTGAAGGGAGAATGCTGAATGCAAGCTTGTGCATTCAACGCTGATTCCAAGGAAGCTCCTTTTTCCATCTATGCTGATGCTCGTGGATACTGTTTTACCATTTCTATGTGGATATTCACCAAAATTCTCCATGATCGTAGGTCTATCACAGTATTAACCACATAATTGCCAAAATCAACAGCCATGTAGACAAGAGGCCACAAAAAAAGACCATTTTGCTTTTAGGTTTATTTTCAGTCATGTCAACAGCCAATTTCAGCTGAGTCATACAGACCAACCACATGATCATCTGAGTCAGCCATTAAGGTGGCCAAAAGAGCCAGATTATGATGCGCAGGCTTGATTTTAGATCACACAGACACAGCCACAGTCCATTAGCTGCAATAGAATGGCACAAACGTAATTTCCATAAATTACTGTGTTGTTCTCCACATTTCAAGCAGATAATACATAAACTACCATTAGTATTCACAGCAGCAGAATACACCCTTTTCCATACCAAACCATGATTCTGGAAATACTCCAAAATCAGTTTTCCCCTTGGTCTCAGTAAAACCCCATCATCCCAAATAAGGAGGACATTCACAGTTCCATTCCAAATGAACAACAGATAATAAACAATAATTATCCAAACATGTTTGGTTTTCCTGCAGCTATATTTCTCAATGTTTGTAGGAAAATTGCTCCTTCTATAATTTACACACCATTTTGGGTTTTCTTATACAAAACATGAGTATTTTATACTACAGAAATGTGGGCATGTCTTTCCGAATGCATAAGTCTAGATGATTTATTTCCTATTTCTCCTCTCTGTGCCTCAATTTCTTTATCTGTAGAATGCTCCATTTTCTTATCTGTAAAGGGATGGAGGATTAAAGGAGTTGACACATGTAAATAATTATAACTGAGTCTGGCACATAGGAGGTGCTCCTTAAACGTTAGCTATTATTATCATTTTTATTACCCTATTACTACGAATGCTACTTTGAGCATTCATCTTTTATACAGTAAAATTATTTCCAGAGTCAGATCAACCCAGAATAAAATGTGTATGTTAACAATGAAGAAAGACTGTGAAAGTTTCAAATTCATAACTGAAATATTCTGTACACTTTTAGCATTCAGATGTGACATTCTTTCTGACTCCAGATGTTTTTACATCTTCTGATTAAAAGGGAAATGTTCCCAGGTGAAATCCTGAGAGAGTATAACTATCAGTTAGAAAATCTGTTGCAAAGCAGATTTGCACATCCCGAACGCTAAAAGTGATTATGTTCAGAAATAAATAAATAAGGGTTATGTGAAGCATCCAGGGACCAACAGGAATTACAGGCTTTAAGAAACCAAACAGCTTTGTTACAGTTAATCAATAAAGAATACTCTTTATCAAAACACCTGCCAAAATTATTTGATCAGGGTGTAAAATCTAAAACAACTGAATTTTCCAGAGGCTAAAAAAAAGGTTATCTTGGGACACAGGAATTTAAATTTGCTTCAAAGTGGTAAAATGCGAGTATAGACAGAGAAGAGCTTGACTTGCCAGCTTTCAGCCCAGAGCTGCCCTCTTCCCACAGAGCCTGGAGATGTGCCAGGCTCCTACGCCTATTCTTGACTCTATGACAGAGTGGGTTCTATTCCTGTGAGCTTTTCTGGGCATGAGAGAACACAGCCTAACCAGGATGGAGCTCCACCACAGAGCAGAACTATTCTCGGGATAATGTGGCAATGTTTTATAAAACCTAGTGACCAGATTTCATTTCTGCAAACAGAGCCAGCCTTCAGCAGCATTGTGAAGGAGATGAAGTTTCCTCACTACAAGCCCTTACCCATTGGGCATTCAGTGCCCTCACACTGCCCCCTAACTGCCCACAGACCCTCTCCCTGAGTAGCATTCATGACGTAGGACCATGACTCCCAATCTTGGCTGCCCCGGAGTATAACTGATTCACTTTGTTGTAAAGCAGAAACTAACACACCATTGTAAAGCAATTATACTCCAATAAAGATGTAAGAAAAAAAAAAAAGTGCTGCTGCTTAGGCCCAACCCTCAGAGATTCTGATTTAATTGGCCTGGGGTGGAGCCTAGGCATTTTTTTGGTCATTGTGTTTTGTTTTGTGTTGTCTTGAACTCCCCCAATGATATTGATGTGCAGGCAGAGTTGAGAATCACTGATGTAGAAGAAGAACAATATTTCTCAGTTTGGGCCGCAGACCACTGCAATCACCAGTGATGCCTGAGAAGTCCAGATTTTTGAGCACTCATATTCTGAATCAGCATTTTAACAAACACCCCAAGTAATGCCCATGCACAGTTCCATTTAAGAACAAAATTTTCCCTGATTAAAACTTACCCATCTTCTCTGTCCCATTCTCCACTATTGCATAGACTAATCCAGGATATGATAATAGATGCTGTTGAAGTAAAATGTTACATTTTGACCAAGCCTCCTGAAGAAAGCTCAGAGGATAATTCCAATAGTTAGAATTTCTAGGGCGGGCCAGTGAGGATGGTTTTGTTTGTTTTGATTATTTTGGTGGGGGAGGGTACAGACAAAGCTTTTAGTGCTTCTCAAATCCTATTAAGCAGGTAGTTTCCTACTTCACTTGAGGCCTGTCCTATGTGCTACATCTCAATTTGTAAAAGGGAAGAGTTTCAATCTCTGGATCTAAACTCCTGAGCCCCACTAGCCATTTATATGAAGACAATAATAAATATTATCTTATGGCCCCTTGCCTTATGGGTAATCAGCTCCACAGAATGGCAATATCTATATTAAATTTGTTAAACTCATAGTGCATCGTGCTTGTTTACTAGCTAGCACCTAATCATTTCTCTTCAAATATGCAAAGGTTTTCGACTCTGTGTTCCTCCCATGACATCACCTTACATCAGTGTTTTTCAACCTTGACTGCACATTGTAATCGCCTGGAGAGATTTTAAAAATACATATGTCTGGGTCCCACCTCTCAGGTTCTGATTTCTTTGGTCTTGGCTGGGTCTGAGCATGAGAAGTTTTTTTAAAGATCCCAGGTGATTCTAAGGTACAGGCAAGGCTGGGAACCACTTGCCTTAAAGGAAATAGAGCAGTCTTCCACAGGTGTGCCCAGAAAAGCTCACAGGAGGAGAATCAGGTAAGTACGATTATTACACCTAAGCAGGAACTAGCAAAAAGAAGGTATTTTTGCCTGTGATTAAATAAATAATCCTACTTTGAAACCCATGTAGGCCTGAAGAGCATTATGCATGTACCATCATCACACGCCATCATGACATGTGGTGATACTGTCAACATGTCACTTTTGTTTGATGTGTTAATTCCCTGACATCATTTACTTCCCTCTTTCATCAGCTACACTGAAACCATTCCTCTTTCCAAAAGTAAAGATAAGGATTTCTTAAACTGAAATCCGGCCCCTCTGGGTCTGGATTGGTCTTTGTTTTGTAGATCACTCTCCGGGCGCATTGTTGGAGGGGTTTGGTGGTTCTTCACCCTGATCATAATTTCTTCCTATACGGCCAATCTCGCTGCTTTCCTGACTGTGGAGAGGATGGTTTCTCCCATAGAGAGTGCTGAAGACTTAGCTAAGCAGACTGAAATTGCATATGGGACCCTGGACTCCGGCTCAACAAAAGAATTTTTCAGAGTAAGTGCTTTACAGTTAATTGGGCCTGCTGGATTTTATTTGATCATCTGCTCACAAAGGCAGATTCACAGTGTTTTAAGGGAGGATCGGGAAATGGTGGGAATGTTATCAAAGCAGAGCATCTTAAATACAGAGCCACTTGGTTGGTGACCTAATTCATTGTCCTTTAGAACTAAGACTCCTGCACGACATCACAGGGGGCATGTCAAGAGCACTGAGTTTGAACTCACAGGTTTGAATCCCAACCCTACCACAAAGTGATCGTTTGTCCTTGGGCAAGTCATTTAACTTCTGTCGGCCTTGGTCCCCTTACTTGAATAATGAGGGGATTGAACTAAATAATATCTATTCTCCTTTTTAGCTTTTACAAAAGCAGTGATTTTACGTCTCAGCAGTTCACAGAAGTTAGGTAATTGACTCTAAGAATCTGAGGAGTGATGAACTATAAAATTACATATTCTATTTTAGACATTGGTTTTCTATTGAAATGTATTACAGTTGTTTCAAGTATTCATGTACATGCTGATAATTCAATTTTCTGGGAAGCTGGTAATTGTTTTTTCTTTTTTTTTGCGGTACGCGGGCCTCTCACTGTTGTGGCCTCTCCCGTTGCGGAGCACAGGCTCCGGACGCGCGGGCTCAGCGGCCATGGCTCACGGGCCCAGCCGCTCCGCGGCATGTGGGATCCTCCCGGACCGGGGCACGAACCCGTGTCCCCTGCATCGGCAGGTGGACTCTCAACCACTGTGCCACCAGGGAAGCCCTGTTTTAATTTCTTTAGTAGATTTATTTCCCCCTCACTACCCGCACATAGGCCAAATCTTGGTGGGGAAACAGCAAGTTGTTCACTAGCAAAAGTTAGTAAAGTGTAAGTACTGTCAAGGAGAAAGAAGAAAGAAGATCGAAGGAGAATATTATAGAAGGATAATATGATGAACAAAACCACTTTTACGTAAAATACCAATATCTTTGTTCTGTAGCAACTGGTCTATAAGAAAGGCTACCGATGGAGTGTTTAAGAACTCACATGATTTTTCAGTTGTCCCAACCAGGAAAATATGGTGGTTTCAGTGAGAAAATGGACCCATTCTATCCATACCACTGCCTGCTACTGTAACCCATGTAACTGGTTGTAGCAGTGATCCAGAAGCCACTTGTGTAGTAGGTAGAGAAGAAAAGTTTAGTCATTCTCTCCAACCAATAATCAAATTATCGGATGGCAGGTATAATTACTGACTTTTCCTCAAAGATCCACAGTAAACAAACGCTGGTTCTAAACCAGCTTGCTTTAAGAAATCAGTAAGAAATATATTTCTATATGTATCATCATGGGATTTGTCCAGTTGTTTCATGGGAAAGCAGGAGGAGTGTGTTTTTCTTGAAATTATAGCAATTAACTAAAAACTGTTTTCATTCCCTGAAGGAGAAAGGGTTAATTCTGAGACCCTTTCCAGAAATCTCATTGGCTCAGGATATCCCTATCTCACCTCTACCACTATTTATCGAGCAGTTCATAATCTCCAACCAGGGACAGGGGCCTAGTACTAGAAGCATCAAAATGATATGAAGATCCTCTGGAACTAACCTGGCCTTGACCCTCACTACGTTGGCAGTTCCAGAAGCTTATCTGGGAATAATCCCCTGCCCTCATGAAATCACTCACACATTTCAGGGCAGAAAGCCAGGGATTTCCATCCGCTGAGTATTCAGCACATAATCAGCTCCACGGAAATCTGGTTTAGTACCAACCTTCAGCAGAGCTTACGTTCACCAACCCAATAGGCACCAAGTTGCTAGAAGGACCCCTTAAGCTATCAAGACACCAGACTTGGACCCTCCAATTAGGGATACTTGTTCCACCAGAAAGCATATTTCCTTCAGCGATGATTAGAAATTAGGAAGGTGTGCTTTAAATGGTAATCGATAGGTGGCATCAATTCCCATTAAGCTTTCAAAGGCCATTCATCCATATTGCAGGCAAAGGAGGCTCTCTGGGAAGATTTACTAACACAAAGGCTTGAAATTGTGACCAAGTAGTCAATGTCCCCATGCCCAGACCACATCCCCCACATATATTGTATCTTTCTCAAAAACTAGGAAAGCATCTATTAATCCATTCAATGATGGTTTCATTAAAGAGAATCTTATTACCAGAGCCAACTTGAATCAACATTCAATTCTGAGCAAAGCTATTGCCACATTCTAACTGGTTTGCGGTTTCCAATGCTCAGCAATTCCTAGTGACCTTTACAGCCAATGAGTAATTCGTATGGAAATGGAACTGTTCTGAAAATCTGATTCGAAAAGGAGCCAGATATTTCTAGGTATAAAGAAGTGCAAATCATTTTCTAATTCCCGCACGCCACTTTTCTTTTTCCTCAATTGGTTGCTAGCGACAGCAGTAAGGACTCTGGAGAAGTTCTTTAGGACAGCACAAAAAAGTTGATGATCTAAGAGTGGAACTGAGCAGTATAGGACAGGCAGCTCCTAGCCTGCTTGTACTGAAAAATGTTCTGTAAACCCAACAAAGGGAATGCTTGGTATTCATATAATACAGAGGGGCCCAACCAATTGGTCTCCAAGCCATCTGTCCTCTCAAAATCCTCTACTTTACCCCTCCTTGAACCCCATAAATCAGAGAAGGCAGCCAGCAAGAACACATCGTCTCCTACTCAGGGATGTAACCGCCACAGCATGTCACTTTCCTCTCAGTCCTCCAAGATCTCAAGGCTATTTTAAGAGCAGTAACTCCTCCACATGCCAAAAAAAAAAAAAAAAATCGAGGACCCCTGATGGCATGCCTTCTGAACTTTAGAGGATAAAACAGGATCACATGCAACATTTACAAACATAACATGAGCTCATTTCTTCCCATTCTCACTCCATATTAAAACCACAGGGACCAAGTTAGTAACACCATAAAACAGCCCCGGGGCCAGCCCTCTAGAGAAAATTAAATAAAAGAAAATTCCTTTCTAATTGCCCTGCAGACGTTTTAACTTGTCCTGGGTAAGGCTGCCATTAAAATGATGACATCTTTAAATGATTCTTTTCTCTCATTTTCTGAACTATCCTCGGCTGCTATCTTACAATCACATAAAGTCACTGGCACAGAGGGACCTGTTCCATCAGGAAAGGCAGGGAGGGACCAAACAAAATGCATGCAGCTGGAAGAGACATCTGAAATATTACAACCCTCTTGACTTGAAAACTGATTTCCTTAGACAGCAGCTCCAAAACTAAATGTCCCAACCAGAGGTGGAGGCACCCATGCTAAAAAACAAGTCGACAGCTTCATTGTCATTGCCCAGAGAAATGCCACTATGATTTGGAAAGCTACACCGAAACAATCATTCTCCACTAGGTTTTGAAATTTTAACCTGATGCAGGTTCAGGTTAAAAAGTAGATCTGGGAGAAAAAGCAATTCCAAAATTCTCTCTGCCTTCAAACCCCTAGAAATATTAGAAGACCACTATGATGCTTGACTCTTTTTTTTTAATGTTTTTATTGGAGTATAATTGCTTTACAATGGTGTGTTAGTTTCTGCTTTATAACGAAGTGAATTCTTTTCCAGATACTTGGCCATATCCCCACTGAAGATAGTTCAGGGTATAAAAGGATGTTGCTTTTTAAACTGAAGTGTTAATGCTAATTTAAACCCCTTTAAGAAAATAAATATAAATGGAATGGAATGGGGAGAGACGTGCCTTGCCCCAGCACCCCAGGTAGGACAGAAAAACTGAACTTTATCTGGAGACCACCAAGGGAACTGCCCTGTCTTCTGAGTTGCAGACATTCTAAGCCATAAGAAGCACAGTTGAATTACTCATGAAGAATGTTTTATCTCAACACTGTTACTGTTGTCATCGCTTACTTTAACTTTTAAATTTTTTTGAAATGCAGGCAGCATAAAGAAGAGCCCTGTATTTCAAAAAAAATTATTTTTTTGGGAAGTAGTCCCCAAGAGTATGTAGATTCTCCTTATACATTCTGAATCTCTCTCTCTCTCACACACACACACACACACTCACACACACACACACACACACAAACACATTTTCAATCAGAGTCCACATTTCAACATTTATTGGTTATTTATTATAGGGCTTTTGAACTTTATGGGGAAAGAAGAACAATCTCTCCACAAATTCCCCTATGCTAGGTATGGTGACATTTGGACATGATTAAGAAAACTAACCATTAATCTTTAAGCTTTACCACAACAGACCTCCCTTAACCCTACCCATCTCCTCACCGTAGGAAACACATCAAAATGTAAAAATTCTTTTGTTAAAAATTTTCTCGGCAAGTACCATGAAGAATTTGAGAGCTTGATACTGTACCCGGACAACTGCAACCACATTTAATTAGTTTGAAGACATACAGGATGTGACCGAATGCTTGCGGACACAGCCAACTACACACTAGGGAACACATAACAGCAGCAACAGGAGATGAGTTGATACCAAGGAATGGTAGGTCAGAGACATTTATTGTATGTATTACTTAACAATTTTTAAAAAGAAATTGTTTTTTAATTATTTACATAGTCCTTTTGATGCCGCCTTATCCCCCCCCAAAACTCTTATTTTCCTATGTCATATAATACATAACACAGCAAGGCTCATAGACCTCCAGGTTAAGACTGGAGGTGGAGCAGCAGGTACGATGTGAGGATGCTGAGGCCTGGCCACATGGTACATTCAGACAGCTGTCAGCCTTTCCCATCCCTCAGCTGTCAGGGATCTGTGGTTTCCTGGGTCTTCCTTGCAGGCAAGTCTCAAGCTGGGTGGAAAGGACACTCACCAAGGGAGTAGAGGTTGACCTGACAACTAATGCACACAACACTGTCTGTCTCCGAGAGAATGGAGGAAATGTGGCAACAAAGACAGGCTAATAACAATGCCCTAGATTCTATTACTTATTCATCACTCTTTCAGTAACTCTTTTTAGGTGCCTACTATATGCCAAACTCCAGGCTAAGCACTGCAGAGCCATCTCCATAAACGAAATTAAATTTCTGCCTTTTGCCAAATCACATGAAAATACTTAGGTTTCTTCGCCATATTTGGAGGTTATCTGGGGGAACAGATTGACTTAAAATATAGGCATCTCAGAGAACTAGACGATCATCCCTCCGGGGTAGCTGATGGTGTTTATTTCTATGGAGCGACTTCCCAGCATGTGCCAGTCTCTGGGTATGCTTCTCGGTGAACAAGAGTAGGGTTAATGATCCTCTGTAACCCCAGGAGGAAGGTCAGCTAAGTGATGAATAAAACAGAAATGGCCTCTACCCCCTAGGAGCTCACAATCTAGTGGGCTAGATTTTCAACACATATTCACATACATTACCATACTCTATTCACACGACAATCCTGCCACGCAACCAGAACAGGTATTATTACACCTCCTTCAGAGAGGAAACACCTGAGGCAAGATGACCTTGTGACCTGCTGAAAGTCGAAAGTCGCTCAGCTCAGAGGGGACAAGCTAGAATTCTGAGTCCAGATTGGGTCCTCTTCCCATTGCATCTCAGTGCCTTTCTGGTGTGAGTGTTCACAGAAACATGGGGTCCTATGCACGAATCAAGCCTCTAGGACAGCGCATGTTAAGGCATCTGTATCATCTCCTGGTTGATCTTTGTTTTTATTCCCCTTGATGGATCAATTAGAAAAGGAAACCTATACACATTGTTAAATGACATTTTTCCAGGCCCTGACAATCTCAAAAGGACCCAAGATAAGAAGGCAAAGAAAAGGAAGGCGTCCATAAAACTAGAGTGAATGCCACAAATGCAGCAATCCACACCCACTGATGCCTTTCTTGTTTTTCTTTGGGTAAGGGTCATTTGGTCTCAGTTTCCTCATCTATCAAGGGAAATATTCCCTGCTCTATCTTCCTTATGGGTTTAGTTAGAATATCAGAAAAATCTCTTTAACGCTATGAAGGGTTCTACAAATCCCAGGAGACTTTTAAGAAAAGGGCCCAGCAATAGAGCAATTGAAGCATGGAGACTGTCCAAATAAGGCTCTGTGGAGACATGAGGGAGGGGTATTTCTCAAAAATAAAAGAAAATAATCTCTGCTTGCTCAATGGAAGAGAGGTGGGGTTTTTTTCTGGCTTTGGGAGGAGAGAGAAAGCTCATTTATATCCTTCCCCCCTCCTCCTGATCCCATTCCTACCCCTATTATAAAATATGACTACTAGGGCTTCCCTGGTGGCGCAGTGGTTGAGAGTCCGCCTGCCGATGCAGGGGACACGGGTTCGTGCCCTGGTCCGGGAAGATCCCACATGTCGCAGAGCGGCTGGGCCCGTGAGCCATGGCCGCTGAGCCTGCACGTCCGGAGCCTGTGCTCTGCCACGGGAGAGGCCACAACAGTGAGAGGCCCGCGTACCGCAAAAAAAAAAAACATATATATATATATATATGACTACTGACTTCATCTCTTAGTCCATCTTTAGCCATTCCTTTGTGGTCTGCAGATTCGACAACTTCACCATGCACAATTTAAAGCTGCCCTTAAAGACCACCTAGAAACTTCAGGTGCTTTCAAGGTGGCATGCAGACCATCTGCCCAAAGTAACCAACCATATGGACTTCATTAGCCTGTCTCCGTTAGTCTTCCCAGGTAACCTACTTGCTTATGAGAGCATTTCACAGCTCAGAAAGCCTAAGGGGGTTAAGTCTTTGTTATCTTTGAGGCTGCCAACTTTCTCAGACCACACCAGGATAATTAACATCACACAGAACTCCCAGATTTTTGTGACAATTCTGAAACTCTCTTCCCTAGAGGAACTCATCTCAGGACCTCACTTTCTTTTCTCGTCTGACAAAGTCAAATCACCTAATAGCCTTGCAATCAGAGGACAGGGACTCATCTGTTCAATTAGACTTTCCTTGAGTTCACCTGGCAAGCCTGAGCAGGTTGATTATTTACAATTCCCTTCCATCACCATGAGAAGCCTAAATTGTTGACCATAAGGACCAACTAAAATTTCAACTTACTGAAACTCAACTCACAACAGCATTCAATTCACTAGAATGCTTGCTTGCACTCTGCTTTTGAAAGGAGAAGGAAACTCACAAAAACAAAACCTTGATGTGAATTTTTTTTTTCAAAAAGGCAGTAGCAAATGCCTCTGGTCAGGTTCATTCCAGTCTTCAACATCTTCTACATTTTTAACCAGTGAATAAAGAAATATTCAGTGTCTACAATACCAAGTTAGGCAGCTGGGATACAGTAGGGGAAACATGAACGAATCCCTACCTTCAAGGAGCTCACGCTCTGTTGGAAGGAGAGAAACAGTAAGCATGTAAACAAATAGATGCATAAAATAATTTCAGGCACCAATAAGTGCTCTATGTATTATGATAGAGAAGGACTTAGGACTGTTTTAACTGGGAGCTTGGGAAGGAGGGGCTCAGGTAAAGTCTCTTTAAGGAGGTAATATTTAATTAAAGACCTGAATAAGAGTTAGCCATGTGAAAATATGGTGGAAGAGTATTCTAAACAGAACGAATAAGAAGTGCAAAGGTCCTGGGGCAGAAACAATCCTGGCATGTTTAAGGGACAGGAAGACAACCTGGGTGACTAAAGATTGGAATTACATGCTAGAGTTATAGTGATGGAGATTGTATAAAGTGGTCAGGTTTAGGATATATTTTGGAGAGAGAGTCACAGAATTTGCTGATGAATTAGATAACATTTGTGAGCAAAGTGGAAGGGCTCAGATTTTTGGCCTTCCTTTTCAGTGGTCACTAATGAAATCTGTAAGTCCTACATTCGTTAAATGATTCAAGGATACTTGTAGTAACTGTAAACTGCAAACTATAGTAACAAAGTAAACTGTAATAACAAGGGCTGAAAAGGTACACTTACACTAGGGCTGGTTAGGGAACTCTGCCAAGTAAGAAAATAAGAAGTCTTAAGGTTAATCATCAAAAAATTTTAGAAGTCCAGAAGCCCCTAATGATTCATGCCTTCACTGTGTCTTATTGCCGTCTTCTTAGAAGACGATTTATGGTAGAGGTAGATTTTCACAGATGACTAACTAACTCCATTTTGCAAAACCATAACTTTCTTTATACTCCTGTTACTGGTACCTCATTTTTGCCACATGGCAGAAAAGATACACCCAGATAAATTCAGGCAAGTTTAGTGATTTCCTAGTCATTTCAGGATTTTTCACTCCCTCTTCCCTGGGATAATATCCAAGTTGCAGGGACTTTACAGGATAAGAGGTAGCCATGTGAAAATGTATCAGGCATCAGGGGCAGCCATCTAACCCCAGATCATCAGTATCATTTCCAGGCATCCATTGGGCTGCACCACCCAGTTTGGATGTCAAGTAGTCTTTCCCCTCCACACTGACATTTGCTGCGTCATCCCCTCATCCAGGCCACAAGACCTCTGCAGACCAGCTAACCCTGCACTTATTTCAGCTCGTGATCTCTCTCTCTCTCTCTCCCCCTCTCCCCCTCTCTCTCCCTCTCCCTCTCCCTCTCCCTCTCTCTCTCTCTCTCTCTCTCCCTCTCTCTCTCTCTCTCCCTCTCTCTCTCTCTCCCCCTCTCCCTCTCTCTCTCCCTCTCCCTCTCTCTCTCTCTCTCTCTCTCTCTCTCCCCCTCTCTCTCTCTCTCTCCCTCTCTCTCTCTCTCCCCCTCTCCCTCTCTCTCTCCCTCTCCCTCTCCCTCTCTTTCTCTCTCTCTCTCTCTCTCTCTCTCTCTCTCTCTCCCCACCCCTTGCACTGTTATAGGGCTATTGGAATAGTCTCCTTCTCTCCTTCCACCAGTCTAGGACAGCACCTTCCTCCTAGAGATCTCATAGATCTCATGTAACCATTGCTATTCTACGATACCAGCACCAAGCTAGACATGGGCTGTTCTCTTCAATTTATCATCCCTATGCTACACCCCGGGAAGTAAGGCCTCGTTACTTCTGCCCTGGGAGTCCCATCCTCCCTCCCCCTTTTGGAGAGCTGGGATGGGGGGTGGGAGATGGGGGGCAGGGCACAGAGACCTTTCTCAGAGCCGTATAGCCCAGTCTGACTTCTCTTGTACTCCTCTCTGCCTCAGCTCTTATCTGGCCTCCTAGGGTAGTTAGTCTGGCTCTTTATCCATCTGCTTTCCAATTTATTGAGTATGGCAGAAACTTCGTATTTCCCTCTAAAGGGAATTAGAATTTGGAAACTCAAAAACCTTTCTTTTTTATCAGAAAGCTTGGTTCTTACTAATTTAAAACTTGGCTTTCAAGGTAGTGTTGTCTCTGCTATGACTTCTTAAAAACAGTTTAATTAAGATTCAATTCACCCATTTAAAATGTACTGTTCAATGAATTTTGGTATATTACATTATTGTTTAAAAATTATAATAAAATATATATAACATAAAATTTGCCATTTTAACCATTTTTAAGTATGCAGTTCAGTGGCACTGATTACAGTTACAATGTTGTGCAACCATCCCCACTGTCTATTTCCAAAACATTTTCATCACCTCAAACGGAAACTCTGTAACCTTTAGTCAATAACTTCCCATTCCCCTACAACTTCCCATTCCCCCACTCCCTCGGCCCCTAGCAACCACTATTCTACTTTCCATTTCTATGAATCTGTATGGAATCACACAATATTTGTCTTTTTGTGTCTGGCTTATTTCACTTAGCACAATGTCTTCAGGGTTCGTCCATGTTATAGCATGTGTCAGAACTTCATTCCTTTTTATCGCTGAATTTATCTATCTATACCACATTTTGATTATCCATTCATCTTTTTTTAATATCTTTATTGGAGTATAATTGCTTTACTATGTTGTGTTAGTTTCTGCTGTATAACAAAGTGAATCAGCTATACGTATACATATATCCCCATATCTCCTCCCTCTTGCGTCTCCCTCCCACCCTCCCTATCCCACCCCTCTAGGTGGTCACAAAGCACCCAGCTGATCTCCCTGTGCTATGCGGCTGCTCATCCGTTCGTCTTTTAATGGACACTTGGGTTGTTTACACCTTTTGGCTATTGTAAATAATGCTGCAATGAACACTGATGTACAAACATCTGTTCAAATCCCTGCTTTTAATTCCTTTTGGTATATACCTAGGAATGGAATTGCTGGATCATATGCCAGCTCTATTATTTTCTGCTGTAAGTTTCTGAAAGTCTGTTTGGAAAGCAAAGGTGAGGGCATTTTCTGTTCCATTGATATTTTCTTCCTAATCCTCTCTTAGGCCATTGATGCCCCCATCCCAATAGAAAGAAGATCACTGGGTACCTGGTATTGGGGACAGAACTTTAGTTAATATCACAAAGTTTTATCTTGATACATGACTGAAGTTGAGAGGGAGGTATGCTATGTATGTATGTGTTGAAAAAGACCTAAATTCCTGTCTATGCTGCACACCACACATATGTACAGAGGGCCCTGGATATTTTAGCTAGTGATTTCAGCTTGTAGCAAAATCTTAGAGGAGCGTGCTTCCTCTTTCTGTGCTTGGGCTACAATTCTGATGCCCCAGCAAGATTGCACTAGAATGCAGGTGATGGATGGTAGAATGAAACCCATCACCCTCCTGTTCTAAATGGTTTAGAATGTTACCTGTCTGAAGGGAGGGATTTGGATAGAGATGATCTATGGCATTTCTTTCCAGTTCTGATTGTAGGTATTTGTATGTTATCCCCAAAACTGATCTCCTATCTGTACACTCTCTGGTGCCCTAAATGAAGAACTTCCTGAAAGTAATTAGCTGCTATGCTTAGAGGAACCTGCATTCCGGAACTGATTCTTACTTCCTACTTTTATCAAAATTCTTATGTGATCACAGCCTGATTTATTTCCCTCTCAGTTTAATTGCCATGAGTCTGTGGTCTGGATTACAGACTATTTCTGGTATCATATAGTAACATTGATTTTCCCAACTCACTGGGTAAAGAACTCTGTCCTAGACACTCTGGGAATGAACAGGAGATGCCATCCAAACCCCTGAGTTCAGTATGCAGATAATAAAGGAGTCAGGGGACTTAGTCAGAAAAGGTTTCTGGAAAAGGGGGCATCTTAAAAATATCTGGAGAGAAAATAGAATTCAAAAATAGTTCAAAGGATATGTAAGAATGTATTTGTGACCAAAACAACAAGACAGACCATGACTTTATATCATGTTAAACTGTGGCCACTACTGACTGAAGAACTGTTAGTTCTCTCTAGTGTTCACACTAAGATTTGTTTGCACAAAATAGTATATGTATATGTGTTTGGGGTGGGGTGGGAGTTTAGGATGAAAAAAAAACAGTTTCCAAGAAAAAATTATTGCCTTGAAACAATAGTATCATAGTAGAAATCAATAGACTGCCAAGGGTAAATTGGAAATCACCGCTTAAGGCCAGGGTGCTCTGAGCACTGTCTTATTTCTAGTTTCATAATTCACATCTCACACGTGAAGATGGGGTTCATTAAAAAGAACACCTTGCTTTCTCTGAAGAATACTTTACTTCTTTTAAATGAGTTTGAGGAACCAGTAGTGAAAAGCAAAATCCATCTATGCTTTGGCAAATAATATCAAATTGAACTGTAAGAAGCTTTCATCTTTAAAAACAACCCCATGATATTAGACATTATTTCATCTAAAATAAACAGCCCCTTTCCTGATGTGGTAGTATTAATCGGATAATCATGAAGATAATCATATTAAAGCTCCTTTACACAAAATTTTGAAGTTTGGTTTCAAAATATTTGTATCTTGTCCCTTTCCTCCAGTCACACACACACACACACGCACACACGCAGGTGCACACATGCACACGCCCCACAACTTGGGTAATTGTGATTAGCAAATAATTAAAGTTTATTATATATGAAAGTACCAGGGAGTAAACTGGCAAGATCCTGAAGAACACTTTTGCTTTATTTTCTTGGCCTGGGGTTTCAGCCAATTGTACAAACAAGAAGGTTGAGAATAGCATGGTCAATGACTGAGGAGAAATATAAATGAATTCAAGGAAGCTTGGATAAATTCATGCAAAATGGATCCATAGAAAGTTGTTAAAGGTAAGGGACACCTCCAGATTTTTAGAGTTGACCTCAAGAGGAAAAACATGGCTTCTCATAGTTCTCTACTGGTCTTGTCTTAAAACATTTCTATCTGGAATTGCCCAAAGAGCTGACCTATGGGGACTGGTCTACACTTTTTTACAAGATTGTTTCCCCCATCACAAGAATTGAGACTATTTAGCCTGAAGAAAATATGCAGGAGTAGGATATATTAGGATTATCTTCAAATATTTGAAGGGTAGAAACTTTGAAGATGAATTGTACTTCTTCTGTGGGGCCCTAAGGGATAGAACCAAAATCAAAGAGTGGCTATTACAGGGATAGAGATTTTAGCTCATTGTAAAAAGAACATTCTAATAAAGGAATACAAAAATAGATTGGGCTGTCTCCATAGATAGTGAGCTGTTCATCTTTGAAGGGCTATAGGCCAGGAATAGGCAAATGGCCACTTGTCGGAGATGTTCAGTTGGGAACTCAATAATCTGATGAATGACTACACTAGACCAGTGTCTTCCACCACTGGTTGCAGAGAAAATCATTTGGGGAGCTATTTTAAAACACAGATTATTGGTTCTCACACCTCCCCCTCCAAGGTGCTCATTCCATAGGTTCCATTAACGTGCATTTTTAAACGAGCACCCCCAAGTGATTGCAACACAGATGACTAAGAGCCACTCTTTGAAGAGCGTTTGACAATACAACGTATCAGAGGATTTCTGCTTTGACGATTTGGATTTGCTTTTTTTTTCTTTCTATTAATCCTATGTGAAAGATGCAGGGAAGAGGCTAGAGGCTAGGCCTGTGGGACAGAGGGAAGTCTGAGCAGAAGTATCTTGAGGATGGTCACAGCTGATGGCTGAGTTGTAGCCTCCTCCTCTGAGTGTTCCTGTTGGGGTGGGAGAGAAAGGGAAAACCTTCCTCTGATCAACAGGGACCAATGGGAGATGACTGTTTCGGGGGCTGGAATCTGAGGTTGAGCTGGCACTGAGAATTGAGGGTGCCCCAAGTGCAGGGAAGCTCAAGTAATGGTATCGGGCTGGAGACTAGGGTCAATAAAAGTCCAAGAAAACTAAAAGCGGTACACACTGCTATATTTAAAATAAAATGCCTTTCCATGAAAAAAAAGAAGAAAATTAAAAGTGAGAGTGAAATGAGACTGCAGGGGAATAATACCCAGATGCCTTGAAGTGTTTACAATTTTGACCTAATTTTTTTCCTATAATCCATATGACACCATTCCTTTTCCATTCCTCATCTATAGGATGGGGCCTGGGTGACCAGGACTGTTGGGTTAATGTCTTTAGGGACCCTTCAGCAAGCCACACGATTCAAACTTCCCATCCTATAGGACTGGAAGTGGCCAGGTCCAAGTGTTGGTTATCAGTGGAGATTTCCAATCAGGATGTCCTAGGTTGTTGTTAAGAAGAATTTCTTAGGAAAAAAATGGGACAGAAGTACTAGACTAGGAGCTGGAAACTCCTACCCTTTAGAGACAAGCTCTCTCCTAATTTCCTTTAACTGCCCTTGCCTCCCTTTCTCTTTCCTTCTTTTACTTGCTGGGTCTTGGGTGGTCAGGGCTGCTGCATTAATGCTTTTACAGAGGCTTCAGAGAACCTCTTGCCTCAAATGTCCCTACCTGGAAGAATTTAGGTGAACATCCCTAGGTGCTAGTCGGCATGGAAAAACAAAGGCAATAGAACCTGGAAAGAAGCAGGGGCACAGAAAATTTCATAAGGAGAAAGAAAACAATAGGACGGAAGGCAAAGATTGCTCAGGAGCTTGAAATCTGCCAACGTGACAGAAGCTGTCCTACCAGCCCTTCTTCTAACTTTCCCCCATTTGACCTGCAGGGTCTCAGGTGGCCAGGACTGCGGTTTCAGTGTTTTTACAGAGGCTTCCAGGAATCCCAAGCTTCAAAATTCCCCGGTCTAAAGGACAGTTAGGTAGACATACAGAAGAGGTGGGCTTCACATGGGGAAGTTCAAGTATTAAAATATGGCTGGTATTTACAATAGCCAAGACGTGGAAACAACCTACATGTCCATCTACAGATGAATGGATAAGGAAGATGTGGTACAGACATACAGTACAATACTACTTAGCCAATAAAAAAGAATGAAATAATGCCATTTGCAACAACATGGATGGACCTAGAGATATCATACTAAGTGAAGTCAGCCAGACAGAGAAAGACAAATATTATATCACTTATATGTGGAATCTAAAGAAATAATACAAAAGAACTTATTTACAAAACAGAAAGAGACCCAAAGACATAGAAAAACATATGGTTACAAAAGGGGAAAGGGGGGGAGGAATAAATTAGGAGTTTGGGATTAACATATACACACTACCATGTATAAAATATATAACCAACAAGGTCCTACTGTATAGCACAGGGAACTATACTCAATGTTTTGTAATAACCTATAAGGGAAAAGAATCTAAAAAAGACTATTATATATGTAAAGAATATTATATATATATATTTATTTATATATATATATATATAATTGAATCACTGTGCTGTACACCTGAAACTAACATAACACTGTAAATCAACTATATTTCAAGTGTATATATATATATATATATATATATATACATGTACACATATATATACATATAGTTGGAAGCTATGGGCAAGAGAAATGTCCTTTTAAAATGAGAAGGGGCAGAATGAGAAATTACAACGAGAGCTTTGAGCTCTTGGACATTAGCCAAAGCTCTCTCCTAGTATAACATCACCCCTCGCTTCCCTCCCTCTTGGTCCTTTTCCATGCCTTTTATTATGAGGCAGCTGTACTGTGTTACTACTCTTCAGAGGTTTCAGGGAGCCTCATGGCTCAAAGGTACCAACTTAGCTGGGTAGACATGAACCCGGCCACCAGGAACGGCTCAAAATGAAGAGGACATAAATGCTATCAGGAAGAGGAATGTATTCTAAAATTGGTACAGAGGGAAAAGACAAACCATGGGTCAGGAAAATCCTGCCCTTCAGCCAGAAGAACTTTTCTCATGTACCACTCCCTATTCCCTAATGCTGGGACTGGGCATTGGGCAACCAATGTAATTGCATTCATTTCTTACGGAGGCATTAGGGAGACCGGGGGTTCAACCTCCCCCACGTAGGAAACTCGTTGAGTGGCCAGCCCCAAGTACCCGGATGGCAGGGTGACGCCTCCTGAGAGTAAGTGGAGGTGATTGGTGAGGGAATTTGAGCTGGACCCATCCTTTTAGTATATCTACCAAGGAAGGTTAGTGAGAGCTTATCTTTCTAGAAAAGAGTGGTATAGTAAACATTTATAACCAGACTGAAACGCTGGCTCCTTAGCCCTTAAAGAAAGAAGTGAGATGGCTGTGATCTTTCCTCCCTCCCTCCTTTTGTTAATTCTACAATGCCATTGCCATTTTTACATGCTATGGGTATTAGGTAAACAGAAGTGTGATGCACCAGGGTGGTAGTGGGAATGTTCCAATTCCCAAGCAGGAGAGAAATGCCTTCCAGCCCCGAGGCCAGATTGCCCAGCCTTCATCCACAGCATCGGTTATAGAGGCAGTTGATCGAGTGCAAGCTGTGGGCATTGATAAGACTCATACAGGGTTAAGCTGGTGTGGGGAACTGTTAACAAGGTAGGTAGAGTTTTCCCAGCACAGATATTTGCAATGCTAACAAATACGTAAGAGGAACCATTCCTTCGTTCTAACCTCCTCTGGGGTGCCGTCATCTCCCAAATAGAAATGTGGATCCCGATTGCTACAGAAAAGAGAACCCTAGCCTCCCCGCCTTGCTGAAGAGTAATTTCTCTCTTTTATGAAGACCAGATCAGTTTTGGTGAGGCTAGTGTCTGATCTTTTTCCGCTCCGTTCCACTAGGACCCTTGCTGTTACCATGGATACCTCTTCCAGTGGCACTGATGGGATGCAGCATCTTATGCATTATATCAGGACCTCCCACCTTGAACCGCTTTGGACTGGCTTTTTTGTCTTCCCAGGCAGTTACTGGGCTTGCCCTTCTGCCAGTCCAGAGATTAACAAGGACTAGCTAAAACCATTTGTTATCTTTTAAGGCTTCCCTTTTATTCCAAAACCTTTGGATTCAAAACACAGCTAGACCCTACCTTAAGTAATCCATATACCAGAAAATTCACGACTGATTAAAGCAATAAATAGTAATTCCTCACATCAGAAACATATTCTTTCCTGGAAAACAGAGATCTCCCTAGTGCCTTTTGGTGTTTACAGATCATTAACCACTTGTCAGAAAAACCTAAGAGGCAGGCTTTCAGAAATAAACATAAAACAGCCCATGCATCGATAGAGAAATAAAAGTTGTTTTTCAAAAATGAATCTAATTTACGGCACAGATTTTTCCAGGAATTTATCTCCTACATGATGGAAGGCATGCTCCTAATGTAGGCAAAGCGGCACAAACCTGGGGAAGGAAAGTTCAAAGGCATTGGAAAACTTACTTATTGAGGTTGAGCCAGTCTACGTAGGTATGGTTTACAGCATTCCAGAAGTCTGGTAGCTAATCTTGGAGTCTCCCTTACAAACATCAGTCATTTTTCAATAATGTGACTCCATGTCTTCCTAACGCTGTGCTATATATTCAGTATGTCCCACGTTGCCAGTGCAGAAATGATGAGAAACTTTAAAAGTTCTGCAGTCCCTGATTTTGTGTTTAAATTTGTAAACTTAATGTTGCATTAATGGCCTATTTTGCATATCCACTTGATTGTACCATCTTAAAGATTCATTTAAACCTGGGGAGGACAGCATGACTCCTACCTGCTTCTCATTAATAACATACTCTTCAGTGAGTGAATAATGAATGACCTGGATAGAAATCAGTAGAAATGCAGATCGCCATCAGGTAGAGAAGGGGGAGGAAATCTACTTTGTCTACCACACCGACAAGCAATTTCAAGGCAGAAGGTAAAGAAAGCAGGCCTTAAAAAGAGATGACTGTCTAGGAGGACTCTTAATTAAATATTGCCTTGTCTTTACATGTAGGACTGTGACAGAAAAGTCCTTCTGATGGAAATTAAAATTTGCAAATGGCTTTTAAAATCTTGGGTTAATAGAAACAAGCCATTTAATTATGAAGAAGAAAACCAGATAACTCTTAGCCACAGATTATCCTTAAGAGCTCTGAAAAAACATAAGGATCTGCCTAAGCATTCTTAATCTGTTGCGTTAACTGCTGTTTGTAGCACCCTGTTGAGGATGGAGGTCCGGGAGGTACTGGGTAGTAAGCAGTCCAACTGACAAAGGTCTGCCATTGGCTGATCAGAGTTGGAATAGAAGGCAAGCTGGAGAGTCTTAAAGGAACATACATAACTTCTTTCTAACTGAAAATATTTTTTCTTCTCTTTTAAATTGAAGTATAGTTGATTTAGAATATTATGTTAGTCCCAGGTGTACAACGTAGTGATTCGGTATTTTTACAGATTATACTCCATTAAAAGTTATTACAAGATAGTAGCTATGTTTCCCTGTGTCGTACAATATATCCTTGTTGCTTATCTACTTTATACATAGTTTATTCCTCTTAATCCCATGCCCCCATCTTGCCCATCCCCCCTTCCCTCTCCCCACTGGTAAACACTAGTTTGTTCTCTATACCTGTGAGTCTGTTTCTGTTTTATATATACATTCATTTGTATTAGTTTTTAGATTCCACATATAAGTGATAGCATATGGTATTTGTCTTTCTCGTTCTGACTTACTTCACTTAGTATGACAATCTCTAGGTTCATCTGTGTTGCTGCAAATGGCATTATTCCATTCTTTTTTATGGCTGAGTAGTACTCCATTGTATATGTAATATATACTACATCTTCTTTATCCATTCATCTGTTGATGGACAGTTGGGTTGCTTCCATGTCTTGGATATTGTAAATAGTGCTGCTATGAAGATTTGGGGTGCGTGTATCTTTTTGAATTAGTGTTGTCATTTTTAAGGAAATACATAATTTTTTAAAAGTATTATTGGCCTATTGACTTCTCTGAAATAGCAACAGATAATAACAGTCTTGCTTGAGATACAGGAGGCTGTTTTTAAGTTACTGTATTTCTTTGGTAATAAGGTCCCGGGAACTTAAGAGAAATGCATTTCAAACTAACAATTGCTAATAAATTATCCCACAGGCCACAGATTTCATGGGTTCTAGAAAATATATGAAATTTGGAAATGCAAACTAGGCTTTCCATTTCCCTTTACTCTTCTAAATCCTTTAGGATTCAACACGGCTTCCTTCTGCAATTTGACTATTGACCTTTACTGAATAGAAGTTCAAGTCTATCAGAAATTCAAGTCAATTGAAATAATTGTCAGATTAAGTTTACTTTAGAGAGTCTTCTTATTTTGGTTTTGTTTCTGTTCAATAGTCGCAGTAAATACACAGGCCTGAAAATAAAACAACCTAGTTTTACAGATGATTTTTTTAAAAACTGCATGCTGCAGCTCATGATTCTGTTTCCTTTTTTTTTTTAATTTCTAATGGACTTTGATTTACAAATAAGCCGTTTGGCAGCACTGGTTTCAGTGTAGGGCTTTTGGTATACCTCGGTTCAAGCCCCTGGTCACTGTATGACAGTAACCAAGCTGAATGACTGTAACTTTCAACCTAATTCCCCCAGTCTTAACTCTGTACCAAATGCTGGTCCCATCCTTCCTTTGGTGACTCAGAAAAGGCAAATTTATATCTGTGACCTTAATGTTACTATAACACAGTTTGAAAATGCTAGGCAGAGGCATTTGGAGTGAGTACTTGACAAAGTTATTTGGAATTTTTAGAGGAAAGCATCTCTGGAGATTCTAGCTCTTTCCGTTTTGATTATATTCCATCTTTCTACCCATCTATCAGAGCTGACACAGGGAAGTACTATTTTTCAAAAACCAGGGGAAATTGTGAATGTTGTCACTTGCCTGCCCACTGCTGTTGTAATTCTTCCCTTGGAAAGGGGAATCAGAGAGTGGGAGTCCAAACAACTTAATGTAGCAACTCACAGAGCCACAAAGAGAAAAATCAGGCTGGGTGGCAATTTAGGGAGCACACTCTATTTTTTTTGCACACATATTTCCTTGGATAATGATCTTCTCTTTTAAAGAAAAGTATGGTTCTCAGACAGCAATAAAAAGAATATTCTTTCATGGTGTACCTGGACCCAGGAGTTCATTTATTTTCAATTTTGCACAAATAGGATAAATTTAAAGGAAACAGTTCCTACGTACACCCAAGGGATTTTTGCCCACGTGAATAATACAGCTTACCTTTTTTCTAGAGAGGCCTTCCATAAACACAGGCTGGGTAAACTATCCCAGAGTTACAGTTTAGCCCTGAATAAGGCAGGAGTTATTCCCCCTCCTCCCCTGCCCCTTGACCTAGGCTATAGCCAACCCCTCCAACTGATGCAGGCAGGACTTCCATTTCATGCAGCCATCACTTCAATCATCAGGGAAAATAAGAAAAATATTGTGAAGCAGGCAAAATAGTTCTTGGTGCCCCTGAGCTGCCTTTGGGTACCTCTCTGCCTTCTCCTTTACTTAAGCTGTAGACCTGCACTATACAATATGGTGACTAGCACCCACATGTGACTATTTAAAGTAATTAAAATTAAATTTAGAATTCTGTTGCTTGGTGACACTAGCCATATTCCAAGTGTTCAACAGACATGTGTGGCTAGAAGCTACCATATAGGATGACACATAGAATATTTCAGAACGTGCTATTGGACAGGGTTTCTGACTGTTAGTTCCCTTTGCTTCTTGAGCGTAAGGACCATGTCTTCCAATATCTTCATCCCCTACAGCAGCCTTCCACAGTGCCTGAAACAACTATTGAATGTGGGAGAAACTTTACTAAGTTTCTAACTTAACTTTCTTAACTAAGTAACTCAGTGCTTACTATGTTGTCAAGAGCTCTGCTCAATTCATTATAAGCAATCTCTCATTTCATCATTGCAAGAACACTATGAGGTGGGTCCTATTACCATCCTCATTTTCCAGATGAGGAAACTGAGACTCAACGAGGTTAAATTATTTGCCCAAAGTCGCACCGGTAATAAGAACCAAAGCCAGGTCTTTATAACTTCAGAACCTATGCTCTTAACCACTGCTCTGTGCACCCAAAGAAAACAAGTCACTATAGACAAGCAAGCCTCTTGCAGAACAAGTGGTGCCTGGGTGGCTTCTCCACAGCCCTCATGCTTGACCAAAGCAGAATAAAGACAGGTTGGGATCAAGGACTGAGCATGAAGAATACGGGTGTAAAGTATGTTGATTTGTGTTTGAGTGTGCATATCAAATTAAGTGGCTATCTGACTACTTCTCTAAATTAGTAGTTTTATCTGCCATTTTGCATATGGGAACCATTGCCTTGGTCCCCAGTGGTGAAGGTTAGTGAAGCCTAATCACTTTGTGAAGTCACCTCCACATGCTGCACTTACCAGAAGGTTCTATAGCTTGAGTTTCTATACCACAGAGCTTGTGCCAGGACACGCAAATGCCAGAGAATCCAGTTTCCTGCAGCTTTCACAGTCAGTGTGTTTGCCAGACAAAACCCCAGCCAGCCACGTTTTTTACTCGGCATAGCGCCTTTAGAAATAATACTTACCGGAAGACTCCTTGCGTATCAAGAAGGAAAAGACTTACAACTTAAACCCAACAGTTCAAATATTGAGAGCCGCAGGGGAGGGTGAAATGTGATTATATTGAAATTGAGCATTTTAGTAGCCCCATTTGGCCTTAAAAGGTATTCTCTGCTAAACACCTAGTGAATTAGCTTTGATTCTAGTCTGTGCCTCAGTCCCACTGACATCACATAACCTGGCACCATCCTTCTGCCCATCTACATGTGCCCATGCCCTCATCTGCCCCCTGACTTATCAGGGTAACACCTCATCTTGCCTGCCCTCCCCAAGAACTATCTTGATTCTCCTTCCCTCCAGTAGTCCTTTGGCACAAATTCTCTAACAAACCAAGTCGTATAAATGTGGTGGTGATGTGTTATGTGACCCTTCCATTCGCCATGATAGCATAATCTAATTTATTGACGATTTACTACATGCCAGGAACTGTGATGAGGGCTTTAGATAAATCATCTCATTTAATATTCTATCCCCATTTCAGAGATGATTATTAGAGTCTTAGAGAAATTTAAGTAATTTGTCTAAGTCAAATAAGGCATGATCTCTAGTGGTAGGATTTAGGGCCTTGTGACCAGCTAGTGGAGTAATTTGTCTAAGTCAAATAAGGCATGATCTCTAGTGGTAGGATTTAGGGCCTTGTGACCAGCTAGTGGAGTAATTTGTCTAAGTCAAATAAGGCATGATCTCTAGTGGTAGGATTTAGGGCCTTGTGACCAGCTAGTGGAGTATTATATAGTTGCCTTTTACCTCATAGCATATTGCACAGGCTTCAAAGTTGAGCCAAAGAAGATTAAGGCTATAGAAAATCATGTCAAAATGACAGGTCAAAGAAGTAAACCTCAATCAATTCACGGGCATTTTGGTTCATGTCGTCCTAGCAATCTCTCCACTGGAAGGCAGTATGGAATAGTAGAAAAGGCATAGGCTTTGGAAGCCAACATACCTAGAGTTGAGTACTAATTCTGCCACTTCGCATCTTTGCAACCTTGGAATTGCCACTTGACTTCTCTGAGGTGTGAAACGGGGTGGGAGGGAGACCAATGATGACAATGTAATTAAGAATATAGACTTTGGTGTCAAATGATCTGGGTTTAAATCTCAGCTACTCTAGTTAATATTTTCAGATAATTTATTCATCCAGTTAATATTTATTGAGTATATTCTATGTGACAGCCCTTGCTCAAAGTGCTCAAACGAAACAAAGTCCTTGCACTCATTGCAGTGGATGAGACCAAAAACTATAAATATGTAAATAACATGTTTCAGTTGGTGTTAAAATGAAAAAAAAAAAAAGTAGGTAAGAAGACAAATTGTTGGGAGTGCTATTTCATCTCAGCTGATGGAAGAAGACCTCTCTGCTGAAGTGACATTGGACCAGACACCTGAATGAAGTGAGGGAGCCAGCTATACAAATACGAGGTGGAGTAGGGGTGGGGAGAAATGCATTCAAGATGTTACAGCATGAGCAAAGGTCCTGACATGGGGATGTGCTTGGTAGGTTTGACGCTAAAGGCCCATGTGGCAGGAGTGAAGTGAGAGAGGGAAACAGTGGAGAGAGATGACAGCAGCAAAGACAACCCAGAGCCCGTTGTCATGGGTTTCCAAAGCCTGGTAAGGACTTTGGATTTTATTCTATGTTTGATAGGAAGTCATTCTGAGGGCTTTGAGCAGAGGAGTGACATGATCCGATTAATGTGCAAAAGGATGCTGCCGACTGCTAGGTGAGGGTGAAAGTTGAGGAGCAGGGAGACCACTTAAGAAATGAGTGCACGACTTCAAGTGAAAAGTGACTGGCTTGGACTAAGATGAAGGTGGTAAGAAGAGGTTGGATTTTGAATATATTTTGAAGATTGCACTGACAGGCTGTGAAATGTGCAACCAAAGAGAAAAGTCAAGGATGACTGCAAAGATTTTGGCCTGCACAACTGGAAGAACTGGATAGTAGCACCGTTTTCTCTGATAGAGAACCCTGGAGGAGTAGCAAGCGGGGGTGGGGAAGAATCAAGAGCTGCATTTTGGCCACGCTAAGTTGGAGATGCCTATGAGATATCCAAGTGGGGATGTCAGGTAGACAGTTGGATAAATGAGCCTGGAGTTTAAAGAGGTCAGGGCTAGAAATTTTACCAGCTGTATCATCTGGAACCAGCAAATTAACTTCTATAAGCATCAGTTACCTCATCAATAAAATGGGGATAATATTTGTTTCACCAGGTCATTTTGAGGATTCTCAATAATGTATGTAAAGTGTGAAGCACTGTTCCTGTACATGTAAGTGCTTATAAATGGTAGCCTTCTCACTGTCAGTATCCATTGCAAATAACTGGCAGTCAGTTGTTGCTGTTGTAGAATCTTTGTTGATTGTTCTAAACCCAAGTTGAATGTTAGAATCACCTAGGAAGTTTTCTTCAATGTAGGCCCCACATCACGCAATTAAATCAGAATCACTGGAGCAGTGATCAGTAGCTTCCCAGGTATGTATTACCTACAGATAGAGAACAGAACTCTTCAGATTAGTTCCAGCTCACCTTTTGGGAAACTAACTAAATTGGGAAAATTTGGGCTCTTCTTGATATCCCTGAGCAAAATTGCTTCTTTTTTTCCGTTGCTTTTTTTTAAAATTAATTTATTTAATTTATTTATTTTTGGCTGTGTTGGGTCTTTGTTGCATGCAGGCTTTCTCTAGCAGTGAGTGTGGGCTACTCTTCATTGCGGTGCGCGGGCTTCTCATTGCGGTGGCTTCTCTTGTTGCAGAGCACGGGCTTTAGGTGCACGGGCTTCAGTAGTTGTGGCACGCGGGCTCAGTAGTTGTGGCTCACGGGCTCTAGAGCACAGGCTCAGCAGTTGTGGCGCATGGGCTTAGTTGCCCCGTGGCATGTGGGATCCTCCCAGACCAGGGCTCGAACCCGTGTCCCCTGCATTGGCAGGCGGACTCCCAACCACTGCACCATCAGGGAAGCCCTTTTCTGTTGCTTTTTTTCCCTTAGTACGAAAATAGTTCTTGTTCTAAGGACCTGGAAAAAACAGCCACTGCGGAAACTCAAAAAATTGCAATTCCAGGATAGCTTTTTCTCCTTAATAGAAGAGAATTTGTTCCTCTCATTTTCTAGGCTCTGCATTGTCAGGTTTGCCCTCTGCAATACAATTAATTGATTCAAGAATAATAAGAGTATTGAACTTCTCTTTTTAATATCTTACTGATAGAAAACAAAAACACAGTTGGAAAGTGAAGTCCAATTGGTCAAGGGTTATAGGCTCCGGATTGCTGAAGATGAAGTTTCATTGACAGATAGAACTCCAGCAAGCTGAGGGAAATGGCCTTGTAGTGCTCGATAGTGATGGCAGCCCTAGAGCCAGTCCATCGCTTGGGAGTCATGGATTCTCAGGATTCTCAGCCTCTGTCTCCCCTGATTTCACTGTCTTTCTTCCTTATCCATCCTGTACCCCTTTTCTGGTATCAGTAGTCTTGGTCCTCATGGAGGTGTTCACTGATGTTATAAGGGCTTCTGTTACCCTTGAGCAAGGGATAATTTTTGTTTGAATAGGGGATTCACGTCCCGAAAAGGAGAGTGGGTTTCCTGGTATCATATAAGGTACCTTCTAGAGGCTGGAGAAGACCAGCCCTATGAACAGGACACTAAGAAAGGGGAAAATGGCGAGAGTTTCCAACAAAAATGCCTTCCCCTCACTCATTTTTGCCTTCTCTAACTTTACTGTGGACTATTTATTGCTTAACAATTTGGTCAATTTCTTCTCTAGATCATACCTTTAATTAAGAGAACATCATTATAAACTATAATCTGCTTTCTCTTCTGAATTACTTAGCCCCCTCTGAAATTTCTGCTTTTAATAAAGGTTCAGGTGGCATTACTAGGTGGTACAAATGAAAAAAAGGTGGCTTTGGGTCTCTGTCTGCAGATTCTAGTTTGTATTGCACATACCAGTGATGTCAAGAGGGGCCACAGAGGGCTTTTAACCTACCTGCTCTTTTCCACCAATCCACCCCAAAGTCACCAAACAAACAAGTCTGGGAAAAACTGTGCTTGCTATGCAAACATAGTTTACAGATAGATCCCAACCAGAATGCCACCCTGAAGGGCCTCCTATATAGAAATTCAGAGATTGCCACTGGCTCAATAACTTGCCCAGGTCACACAGTTAATGAGGAACAAAGCTGAGACCCCATCCAAGCCTGCTGAATTCAAGGCTACAGACACACTTTTTCCACTACAAGCCCAGCCTCTTCAGCTCTAACACTGACCATATCCTTTCTGGTGAAAGTGAACAACTCACCTTTAAAAACGTTTATTTCTTCAAGTTTTGTTTTGTTTAAAGTCGGGGCAAATTGTAAATTAACAGCAATCTCTTCCCACTGAGGCACTGGAATAAGTGAACATTCTTGTCACACACTGTAACGCTGCTACAGGCCCCTGGTGTCCACACTTCACCACGTGAAGGGATCAGAGCAATTTGGGGCAGAGAGGAAGAGCACATCTGGCTTGCCAAATGCATCTGACACGCGTTTTAAAGAAATCAGTAGCTCTGATGAGGCACATTTGCGAAAAGGAATCATTGAATTTTACACATTTTTTCCCTGAAGCAAAGGAAATGGTTTCCATGTTGACTTGGAGCGAGGCACACAGGAAATGATTTCATTTCTAAAGCATGACTGAAGCCCCAATTTCATTGTCCTTATTTCCTTCACGTCAGTTCACACCTTTCTAAACATTCAGACTGCTTGTCAGTTTCCTTTTGCCTCAGACAATCAGTGGCTGCACTGTGACTGTGTTTTAGTGAAAGTAGGGGGAGGAAGGGAATGGAATACTGGTTTCTGTTCTTTGTTTTTCTCTTGGTGTGCTATGATCCTGGCTGAGTTATTTTGGGGGCTGGGCTTTTAGATAACGTCAGTGCAGGCGAGGTCACCTTTTGCCTAGACATTTGAGTTTTGCTTGCAAACGTCAAGTACACATCCCAAGTGCCTTTGCCTGACGTTTTCATGCTGTGCTCTAAAGTCCAGGGACAGGTTTCCTTCTACCTCAAGGAATACTATTGCAGATGTCTCCTTTCCAAAGGTGCAGGTGAAAACCCAGGTCAGTTTCCGGTCACCTTCCTGGTGTCCCTCCCTGGCATGCAAAGTCAGATTATTATTCTGATTTGTCTTCTGCGTCTCTGGTCAGGTCAGGCTAATAGTCCAATGGGTTGAAAGTAGCATCAGTGGCTCTGTGACTTTGAAAGCCAGAGTCAACAAACTCTTGGGGAAAGTGGTTCTAAGGTCCTATTGCTCTATTCTGAGGGAATAGAGGAAGGGACGCAGTATCCTCTACCCCTGTGGCTCTCAATCAGCAATGATTTTGCCGCCCAGGAGGCATTTGGCAATATCTGGAGACATTTTCTTTTTATTGTCACGACCTGAGAAGAGGAGGCGTTACTGGAATCTAGCGGATAGATGCTAGTGATGCTGTTAAACATCCTGCAATGCACAAGACACCCCTACAACCAACGATGATCATGATCAACAACAGTGCTCCAAATATCAGTAGTGCTACCCAATTGAGAAACCCTACTTTATGGGTTTTGATAAAGCCACCATTAAGTCGGGAAAACAATAATAATGAACATTTAATTGAGCTCATACTTTGTTCTAGGCTCTGTTTTAGGGGTTTTACATGTGTTAACTCATGTAATACTCATGACAACTCCATGAAATAGATTATATTTTTATCCAATTTTCAAAGTGCAGAAACAGAGAAATTAAGTAACTTGCCCAAGGCCATACAGCTAGTAGGTGAAGGAGCTGGGAACTCACTCACGCAGACTCCAGAGTCTGTGCTCGCAAACAGTACACTGTTCCCAGGTGGGTTAGGTAGTGGTTGTAAGTCGTATGCTAGGGCTGGACCATATCCATATAAATTCTGTTTGAAATGGTGCCTATACTTTAGCATAACTTCAAGGGGCATGATATTTCTATTAATACCTCCCTGAAATGTGAGATTGGAGACCAGGATGTCTTGCCCTTAACCCACATGAAAGCCCCACTTTTTAAAAGAAGTCAACAAATTATTTTTTTCTCTTTATTTTGAGAATGAATATCTATAAAAATGTACTACTAGGGCTGTTATCAAGCAAGACTGAATTAACTTTTACTGTTTCTGATGCACTTCATTTGTCACTTCCCCACCTGGGCAGTACCACCTCTTCCCCATTTACCTTACCAGGTACAAGATGCCCTCCCCCTCCCCTCCCCTGCTCACAGAAAAGAATTGGAAACATATGCACTGAGGAATAAATGATGGAAAACAACCAAAAGTGTGATCCCCTTGCAGGAGAACTTGTATTTCAGCAAAAAGCAAAACATAGCTAAAGGAATGATAGCCTAAGTGGTGGACATATCAATGGTTAAGGGAGAGGATTTAGAAGCTCAATCTAGCCTCTTTTTGACATGTCTGTACAAGGCTAGTCTTATACATACAGTGATGCAAATGGACAATATAGGCATGATGGCAACAGTGGCCAAGAAAAGTTAATAAATACATAAAGCTAGACCATTCCCCTTTGAGGAACAATGGAGTACGAAGTAACTAAAACCGTCTTCCCCTTACCTTTCTTTCATTCTGCCCTCTCAAATTATTCACTCAGAACACATCTGACACATTTGAGGCATAGAGATGTCACAAGCACCAATACTATCTTCACAAATTATGTAATACTTTGCCTGCAAGCTGACAGTAAATTAATACCATAAAGTGAATTAGCAGATTATGCCTCTGTGGACAATTATGCTTTCAATTTATTGGTCTGTTTTCTGAATGCAGTTAATTCTCAACTATCAACATATCTAAATATGCCTGTTGAATCCTGTCAGAGTGAAAAATTGTGTTCATGTCCAGATCGTGGGAAGAAATGGTCTCATTGTCATTTGTGCTAGTACCACTATATCAAGGATATTGTGGTCAATTCTGGGGCCCACATTTTAGGAGGGACTTTGAAAAATTAAAAAAAATACATATCTGGGAGATGGTGACCAGAAGGGGAAGGGGATGACTGGAATTCACGTCATACAAGTAACAAGTGAAGCCCGTTAAAATATTTAGCTTATATAAGAGACAATTAAAAGGTGACACGGTGGTGATAGTCTTCATGCTGTACATCATGTGGAAGAGAGAGCGTAGTTATTCAGTATCACTTCAGAGGGCAGAATTAGGACCAGCGGGTGGAACTACAATTTTAACATTCATTCGTTCCACAGATCCGTAGTGAGAGTTCCCTGCATGCCAGGCATTATGCTCGACAGTGGAATACAGAGACAAAAAAAGACGTAATCCTTACTCTGAAGAAGCTCAGAGTCCACTGGGGGTGACCATTACAAGGCAGTAAAATCAGTACTACATGCAGTGGAGAAATGGAAGCCGAGAGATTGCCCAATTCAAGCAAAAGGCAGAAGGAGGACTGGAGGGGAGAGAGGCTCTCATGAGAGATGTCAGCCCAACAAAAAGAACTTTCTATCAACTTGAACTGTCCCACCATGGAGTAAGCTACTTCCTGAGCCTCTTGTGAGCTAGGGAGTGCCTGACCGCTAGAGGCATCTGAGCAGAGAAGCCATTGCAACACTGGGGGAAAGGCTGAACCAGATGGTTTTTAAGGTCCCTTCTGTCCCTAAAAGTCTGTTACTCTACTGACTCCAACTGGATGTTCTATTGACCAAGTGAATATTCTAATTTAACTCTGAGGGAAGCAGAAAATTTCATTCACCAGGTCTTCCCAGTAGCGGTGTTCTGGCTAATGAGGATTTTAATGTATGAACCTCAACTAAACCACAAAACATAAATTTAAAAGGAAATTTGCTAGATAGCTAGTGGGAAGCAGCCGCATAGCACAGGGAGATCAGCTCGGTGCTTTGTGGCCACCTAGAGGCGTGGGATAGGGAGGGTGGGAGGGAGAGAGACGCAAGAGGGAGGGGTTATGGGGATATATGTATACATATAGCTGATTCACTTTGTTATACAGCAGAAACTAACACACCATTGTAAAGCAATTACACTCCTATAAAGATGTTAAAAAAAAGGAAATTTGCCATTCTACCCATTTTTCCTCCACCAACAAAAATTTTTAAATCCAAATCACATGATAATGATTTTCGCTGACGGCAGACCATGCACATTCACCAGGAATGTGTCTGAAGATCCAGATACGTGAATAATACTTGCACATATAATTTCCTTTATAAAATGAAGTAATGTTCCTGTAAATATGAGACTGAAGTAATTTATAGTGCTATTAAATTCTGCCACTAAAACAAATTACGCTTTCTGTACTATAAATGTATGTATTGTTTTTCAGCACTTCCTGTGTGTCAGGCACTGTTCTAAGTGAGATGCTTGTGTTAACTCATGTAATTTCTCTCAATAAACCTTTGAAGTGGACACTTTTAAAAAAAATCATCCCATTTTATGGATGAGGAAATTGAGACACATAGGGGCCAGATCATTTATACACTAGGCAAATGGGATTATAACACAAGCAGTGTGACTCCATACTCTCAACTACTGCACCATACAGTTACCTTGTACTGACCTGGGTCTACAGAGGAACACTTTTATGCACAGTGACAAGGAGCAACAAATACCATTGCAAAGAAAGCCAAGGGCTGAGTGGTGGGCTGAGCGCCCTCACTAGTCACTTGCTTCCACACACCAGCCTCACAGAGCCCAAGATTCAAATTCTCACCTCAACAAAAAAGCAAACTTCTCCATATCATTGACCTTCATGGTCTATCACAGATCGTCAGAACAGTGACTGTAGAATCCGTGAATGCTAGTGTGCTACTTTAGCTACCGTTTGGGGTTAATCTGTTCCTCCCCCATTCGTGTATTTCTCTTTCTGGATTTCATTTGCTAATTATCTAGCAGTTCTAAGAGAATTTCTTATGGCCTCTCTACATAACCATTGTCTACTCCTTCTTAGGTACAAAATGGTGCTCTGTGGGATGAAATAAATGAATCGTGGTGGGTTAGAGAAAAATGAATTTGCTGTTACACATCCTGCCCATAAATTTTAAAATTTCTTCCAGATGATTGAGCTAAGATCCAATACCTTTTATTGCCTTCAATATTTCAACCAAAATAAGACAGACTGCAAAAAAAACCAAAATGCTAGCGATATTTTTTTCTCAATGTTATACTGTCACTTAAACACTAGTTAGGAAGGTAAACATTTCAGCTTAATTTTTCTCACTGATGAGCCATTTCTTTTTCCCCTTTCTAACGTCCCTCAGAAATCAGTCATCAACCAGGACCCAATCATTTCTGCCACTAACTAACTTTTCATTTACTGCATTCATTAATATCTGTTGCATGTACACCACACACATTTAAAGTACCCACTTCAAGTACTGCCATTTTTTCTCCTAGAAATGCATCATTACCTAAAGGAATAAACCTTTTAACCTGTATCAGCAATCAAAGAGCTCAAGTAAATGATGAAGTAAATGAGTCCAAACTATACTACACTCAGATCAAATTTCACGGACCCCTTTGCCCTTGCCTTATAAATTTACCTTTGGAAGCAATGGCCTATTTGCAAATTGTGTAAGAGACAAATTGTTCTAACTCCCTCTCCCTTTCACTTAGATTTGATTGGGCCAAGACGAAGAACACAAAATGCCTCTTTGTAAGTGAACAAAGGTACACACCCACCACAGTGTTGTCTATAATAGCAAAAACTTGGAACTGGCCTAAGAGTCCTTCAGTAGGGGATTGGGTAAATAAGGTATGATATATTCGTAGATTAAAATGCTATGCAGCCATTACAAAGGAGAAAAAGTATAAAGAGATGCAAGGGAATGATAAAGACCAAATTCAGTATAGCGATTACTTTTGGCCCAGAGGAGGGGTATGCAATTAGGGAGGATACATAGGCACACTTCAACTAACTTCATAATATTTTATTTCTTAAGTTTCGTGGCAGGTACACAGGTGTTCTTAACATAATTTTTTGTATCTTTCTGTGCATCGGAATTATTTACTGCTTTGAAAAATTCTTTGAGCAATTGTCTAGGAAATTCCTACTGAAATGAAATAAAGTCATTGGGAATATTTCATTATGATGCTTAGAAATTGTTTCATGTGTCAGATGAGGATAACGTGATGTGAAATGAGCATAAATTTCAATGGATGAGATTTCATTTCAATCTTATTAGGAGGAAAGTTATTAGGGTGGACATCAAAGGCAGGCTAAGTGGCAAAAAACCAAACAAACCACGGATTATAAAACATATATCCTGAGTGGTTTAGCTGAGAAAGATCCAATGATCTTTTTTTTAATTAACTTTTATTGGAATATAGTTGATTTACAATGTTGTTAGTTTCAGGTGTACAGCAAAATGATTCAATCATACATATAATTGTAAAGCAATTATATTCCAATAAAGATGTTAAAAAAATTATACATATACATACATACATTTTTTTTAAGATTCTTTTCCCATATAGGCCATTACAGAGTATTGAGTAGAGTTCCCTGTGCTATACAGCAGGTTCTTATTAGCTATCTATTTTATATAGAGTAGTGTGTATATGTCAATCCCAATCTCCCAATTTATCCTTCCCCCCCCTTTCCCTGTTGGTAACCATAAGTTTGTTTTCTAATGAACCTATTTACAAAAAAGAAAGATCCAATGATCTTTAGAGTAACTTCAGCTCTAGAATTCTACAGTGCTATAAAATTAGTGCTGGTAGCCATTTTCACCAACCTTCTGATATCTTTGACCAAGAATCTTGTTGTCACCCTGATCAGGCCTAAGGTCAGTTATTAAATATATCTTGAGTACCTACCATACATCAGGCATTATGCTGGATTCCAAGAGGGCTACCAAAATGAATCAGGCATGGACTTGTCCTCAAAATCACCCAGAAACATGGAGAAGACAGACCCACAGCCAACTCACCTTAATGCAATTTAGTAAAAGCTCTATAGCAAACGTACGAACAAAGTACTTTGGGAGACTAGCTGAGGAAGCACTTCTGTGGGGACTGAGGTGAGTCAAGAAAGATTTCACAGAAGACATGATATTCACTCTGGATCTTGTAGGGTGAATAGGGATAATTCAGGCAGAAGCAAAAGCGTAACCAGAGGTAGAAGATATGCAAATGTGTGGCGTATTTCAGTGAACAGTGAGTAGTCCATTGTGACTGGCTCCTAGGAGAGTAGTCAAGATCATAAAGACTCTTGAGTATCATACGTAAGAGTTTGGATTTTGGCCTGTAGCTATTAGGGAACTATCGGAGAATTTTAAAGAATGAAGTAACCTGATGAGATTTACATTTGAAAGGAACACTGGAGGATAAATTGAAGAGAGAGGTGAGGCTGGGAGACCAGTTAGGAGGCAATGCAGTCTAGACCAAAAACAGGAGAGCCTGCCCCAGGACAACGGTAATGAGAATGAAAAGAAGACAAAAGGACAGACCCTGCAGGCATTTCTATGTTAGAATAAACATGGCATAATGAGAGGCTGAAGAAAGAATAAAAACCAAACTTTCTAGCTTGGATGTTAGGTAGTTTGCTGATGAATTTAGAAGGAGAACCAGGCTGTACAAGGAAGACAGTAAGTTTGGTTTGGAAATGTTTAATCTGAAAGTATCTCTAGGTCCATCAGGTGAAGATGTCCATCAGCAAGGCTTGTTTGCTGTCTCCCCAAACCATATCCTGAATCCAACCTCTTCCCTCTACCTCCATTGCTCCCAGCCTAGTCCAAGTCACAACCATCTCTTCCCTGGATCATTAGGATAGCCTCCTAACCAATCTCCTCGCTTCCACTCTGGCCCACCTCATAGTCTAGTCTCCATACAGCAGCTAGAGTAATGCTTTAAATTTTTAAATCTGATCTTCTCACACTCCTCAAGTCCTCCAATGGTTTCCCATCACATGTAAAACAAATCCAAACTTTTTACCATGACCTACAGGGCCCTACAAGATCTGACCTCTGATTATTCTTCTCAGCTCTTTGCCTACCTTTCTCCCTTTTGTTCATTCGGCTTCAGCCATATTGGCTTTTCTTCCTGTTCTTTATGCGAATCAAGCATATTTCAACTCAGTGAATAATTTCAGTGACTCATTGAGGATCTGACTGCCATAAACACAATGCTTAATTTCCATGGTGATAGTTCTGGGAGTGCAAATAATTCTGGAATTATTTGAGCAGGTCCAAGCAAGCCTCAAGAAAGACACAATGCAGCTGGCCAAAGTCCAGAGAAGAGAAGCTAAATAAACAATCCAAAAAGCTGAGGTAGAGGCCAGAAAACGCCATAAAAGGATGCTTGAAAACATGGCATGTGTTTATAGTTTCTACCAGGCTATCTCACTTCTGGTCAAAGATTCTTTTTAATTTTTCTCTAGGGTTTTCATTCCTAAGGATCTAGCTCCCAACTCGATTGTAAGTCATGGGGTCACTGAGACCATGCTTCCTTTATATTATCCAAAATGCCTAACATAGACCTGTAAGTATTTAGTACATGTTCTAAGGACCACCTGAATTGAATTGAAATTTAATGGAATTAAATTCAAAAATCTAAGGATGAGGGAAACTTGGCATGGTACAAAAAACTAACAGTTTGGAGGGTTTGACCTCAATCTGAATTGAGGGAAGGACTCACATATTCTTCACACACCCCAGCAGAGTGGTTTGTATGTAGCAGGTGCTCAATAAGTATTTGTTGAAAGGATGGATGAAAGACTAAATATGTTAATGAAAGCTCAAGCAGTAGTGATAGAAAATAATGCTCCAATGACGGGAAGCAGTTTTTTTCATTCTGTCCTTGTCGTATAACAGGGATGCCATGCTTATTTCTAGACACTCCAGTTTAAGAGAGACACTGCTAGCTAGAACCCCATGGGAGAAAGACCCATGGGGTTCTATGAGGCTTCCGGGAATAGTATTAGACATCAGTGGAGTTTAACCTGATGAAGAGATGAAGAGGGGACATAACAACAACCTTGCAATATCTGAAGGACCACCGTGTAGAAGAAGGAACAGAATTACTTTGCATAGCTCTAGTGGATAGTAGTAAAGGGTAGGAGTCATAGAGAAACAAATTTCAGGTCAGAATAAGGAAGTACTTTCTTAGAATATTTAATGCCCCATACTGGAGTAGGCTAACTAAAATGGTTGTATACTCCCTTCCAATAGCCGTTTTTTGGTTTTTTTTTTTTCTTTTTCAGGCAGTAAAGGGTAATCACATAGCAGGATAGTGTAGGAGTGATTTCTGAATTGAGAGAAAGATTGAACTAAGAAAGTGTTTTTCAAAGTGTTGAAACCCATTATTGGAGCCATAAAATCAATGTAGTGGGTCCTGACTGGCATTTTTCTAAGTGAATTCAAATAGAATAGAAGATATCAGAGAGCATCACACACAGCAAAGGTGACTGTGGTTCAAATAGAATAGAAGATATCAGAGAGCATCACACACAGCAAAGATGACTGTGGTTTTGAGAAACCTATTTTGGAACCATGCTTACATACGTATGAATGTACTTACTGGGTTGCAGTGTAACGTGCTTTTCTTACTGTGGGTGGCAATCAAAACTATTTGAAAACCACTGCACTGAGGCCTCTTCCAGTTTTAATATCTGGTAGCTCTAAGAATTCTCATCTCTGTTGCAGAGATCCAAGATTGCTGTCTATGAGAAAATGTGGTCTTACATGAAATCAGCAGAGCCATCTGTGTTTACCAAAACAACAGCAGACGGAGTGGCCCGAGTGCGGAAGTCCAAGGGAAAGTTCGCCTTCCTGCTGGAGTCAACCATGAATGAGTACATTGAGCAGAGAAAACCGTGTGATACGATGAAAGTTGGTGGAAATCTGGATTCCAAAGGCTATGGTGTGGCAACCCCTAAAGGCTCAGCATTAAGGTGGGTGGAATAATATAACAATATCCGTGTTGTTATAGTATTCCACCTACCCTGATGCATTTTGTTGTCATTTTCTTTCTTGTGGATTTTGAGGTAACTTTTAAAAGTTTAAAATCTACAATATTCCATGGAGTTAAATAAGACGGTAAATTATGGTCTCATCTATTTAATGCATCCATTTTTTTTTAATGTTCTCTCTCTGTGTTGTCCTCTCTGACTGTTTGTTGCTGTTTAATTTTACAGTTCAACGGCTTTTTCAATTTAAATGGTAAAAGCCAAGTTATGGTACCATATGTGACGAATGTTAATTGCATGGATGTGGTGTTCTTGTTACTTTCTTTATCAAAGACAATCTCCCCATCCCGCACACTTCAGTTTTGAGCAAATGTTATCCTCCATGCCACCTTCCAATATTTAACCCTGTATTTGCTGTACAGACATTTTTATAGCTCCACGTTCTGTGAAATTTAGCCAATTTGTCCTCTTGTGCTCCTTTTTATACGTTAACGATTTCCTAAGCATTTGTGCATTTTCTTACAAGTTATGTTTTATCGTTTCAAGAAATGCTGTTAACCTGGCAGTATTAAAACTGAATGAGCAAGGCCTCTTGGACAAATTGAAAAACAAATGGTGGTACGACAAAGGAGAGTGCGGCAGCGGGGGCGGTGACTCCAAGGTCAGCCTCAATGTCACCACAACCGGGTACCCTTAGTGACGAGTAATCGGCAAGACTGTTATCTTATTATTGAGGAGAGAGCACAAGACTCACACATGAAGTGGAATGACCAGGTTATTCCCTTG
This sequence comes from Globicephala melas, assembly GCF_963455315.2. NCBI lineage: Eukaryota > Metazoa > Chordata > Mammalia > Artiodactyla > Delphinidae > Globicephala > Globicephala melas. Next base: position 24,083,330 of record NC_083335.1, on the reverse strand, counting down.
CCTGGCAGCTTTGGGACCTAGAAAGGCTCCAGGGCACCGCCCGCAGCTTTGATCTAACTTGGGTCCCTTCTTAAACTCCCAGACAGAGGCTTCCCATCCACACCCCTTCCCTCCCCTCACACACCAGACCGCTTGCCTTATGAAGGCCGTGGTGTAGGTTTCAACGCCCTAGGCTTTCAAGAGCCCGAGGCTTTCCTTAAGACTGTCCCCACCTGCCTCGGATGAGTGGTGTGAGAAATCAAATCCATCTACTGAAAAGTCAGGTTACAGCCTTTTTTCCCCTAAGGCATGACGGTATGATGGTTGCTTACAGTGGCTGGCTGGCTTCTTCCATCATGTGTATGAGTGATGAGACGTTGCTCTCTATATGTGATGGCCTATTTAAGCTGGCCCCACTCAACTTGAAAGCCAAAGAACAAGCTCAGTTTCAAGTTAAATGGGGTCTTTCTTCAATAAGTCACCACATATATAGACTTTACAAAGATATTTTGTATATTTAAACAAGCGCGTCACCTAACTGATACTCTATGTGTGTGCATCCCTGATGTGGCTTCTCCTTAGCTGTGTTCTTAGTTCAGGTAGGTGTAATGGTTATCCAGGCTACCGTTGTGAGAAAAAACCATCTTACTTGGCATTCCTTCGGCTCCTTAATGCTATTCGGGGCTAGAAAGAATGAATAGCCTTCAACCAAGCAACAAGAAATAGGGGCGAGCTCAGAAGCCACAACACCAAATGATGGAAAGACACGTTGGGTAAGTACAGGAGAGGACCTGAAAACAGAATCCTCCACGGCCCAAAGGGCATGAGAATTATATTGAAGCATGTACGATCGGCTCTTGTACGACCAAGATACCATGGGCGTCTTAAGGTGAAGAATAGTGTTTCCCAATCAGAGACGAAGACAGGCAAGCCGAAACTTTTCTCCTTCAGAGACAATGGTTACACCTCTGCTCCTCTCTTTCTCTCTCCACTCCTCAGGACCCTGACGGAAAAGTTAGTTTGCCAGTCTGCAGTATAATATGGGTTTGGAAACACAGAGCACTTTCCAAGAACTAAATTTAAAAATGACTTTCTTCAGGACATAATCTTACCAAGCATTGGCAAGGTCTTTTATTGTAAAACCTTGATTAACCAGAGCTCACCTAACCAGTACCCCAACTAACTGAATTGCCCCCCCCCCTCAGTACTCCACATTGATGAGGAAGCAGCAGTAGTACCAGAAAAGAAGACTGCAAGGAATTGATTTTTTTTTCAATCACTTGCCAAGAGATGACCCATGGTTGGGTCACACTCAGCTCTGTCTCCTCTATCTTCTCTCCATCTGGATTGACCCTCAAACATTAGAGGCCGCTTGCCTGAGGCAAGAAAGTGGATACAAGCATTTTGAGAAAACAAAAAGTGTGATTAGCTAAGAATGAGACAAAATGAGTATTCTTATTGAAAATTCCATCCATCCCTTATGGATTCCAATTAATCAAGGTTTTACCATGTGTCAAAAAGCAGTAACTTCCTCTCCCACCAGTGTGAACTGATGCCATTCACGTGGCTCATTTGAGTTTTGTAGTGGCTCACCTGATGCCTAGAGTATTTAGAACCTTCTTCCTGGTCTTTTTTCTCATATTATTATCAGGCCACGGAGAACCTAATTATATCATTCAAGTGAGTTGCAGAGTGAAAAATTGAGCTGGATTGGATACGTGGCTGTCACGAATTCATCATTCATACCCAGCACGGTTAAAAAGGAGCCATGGACTGTATCAAGATGACTCTAAAACATCCACAGGATGCCAACTGCCCCGAAGTTCTCAAATAGCCAGATGTTTGATGTTACATAAACAAAAAAACCTGCACACATCTGGCTGAATTTTTACTTTTCACCCAGATATTTCCTCAGCTAATACTGCTGCAAAATTATCAAGTAACTTTGTTGCCAGCCCCATGATTTCCAGATTATCTGATTTTTGATATGCAAATAGAAAAATATTTCAGTAGATCCTAGATATTTCCAACTTCTCTGACCATAGTGCTACTTGCCAGGCATCTTTCAAATCACTTTTTTTTGGTCATTCCTCCAGACAACCTTTGGAAATAAGTCGACCCCTTTCTCAACTATGGATAATAGTATGATCAGTGTTGCCTATCCAACAATTGCTTATTCTGTTTCTGGATTACCAAGGAGCTTGCCTTTATCTCCTTCCTTCTTGCTACCTGCAGTTTTCTGAGAGTGAGCAAGAGAAGGGGCAAGAGATGAACTTGAATCTGTTCCCACTATTTAGTGGTGATGCCAAAAACAAATCAATGGAGAAGAAGGTAGAAAAGGCAGTGGAACCTCATTACTTTGGAGCCCTCTAATTTATAATTTGAGATAAACTGGACAGGGACCAGTCTACAGTCTAAGAGAGGTTGAGAGGTTTGTTAAGCAAATGAAGAGTTTAGACTAGACTGCCAGTTGAATTTTTCCTTAAGAGAACAAACCTTTTTCAAATGTCGGAAGCATTGTTTTAGATATAATCATATTCATTACAAATTTATCTGCTAAAGCAGTTCTCACGAGGACCTCCACTAAGGCAATGTTTTAGAGTGAGTTTGAATTACAAAACAGACTTCAAGCAATGAAACTGTCATTCTTCGAACCTATTTTGTAATTCAGCACTTTCTTCTTCAGATAATCCTTCACCTCTGTTAGTCCAAATCAGTGAGTCTTAACTGTATTAGTAAAATGGCTTGAGAATTACATTTCTTTATTGTATTCCATCCCCAGTTAACATGACAATTGACAAACAGATCATCATTTCATAGAGAAAGTGAGACCCAGAGATGGTGGTGACTTTGAGAAGGTCACACAGCTAATGCTGTCACAAATCTCTGCTGACTTTCAGGGCCACCTCTGGTGATAATATTGTAGACAGCAATTTATCACATCTACCCATCCAATGAGCAATGTGAATCTGATTGCATGTGATATATTTCCATAAAAATCAGGTTTATTCTCAACTACCTTGGTTACAAGGCAAATAGCATATTTAAGCCATTCCAGCCCTCAGTACTGATGACTAAAAATGACAATAATCACAAAGCCTGACATTTATGAGTGCTTTTACTTTTTCAAAAACGCTTCTACACCTATTATCTCTGAGACCAGGAGACAGAGAAAAGCATGTATTACTTATCTCGCTCTCCCCCCCATCTCTCTCTCCCCCCTCCCTCTCTCTCTCCCCCTCTCCCCCTCCCCCCTCTCTCTTTCTCCCCTGCAACCTTTAAATAATGATAAACGGGCAATTATGTTAAATTGTTGACTTTTCCCCCCTGACATGAGACATTACACATTCTAAGCCTTTTCACAAAATGTTACTATTCTATGGAAGAAACAAGCAATGATCAGGCTGTTTTAAATGTGCACTCGCTTAAGCTAATGAAATAGAGTTTTTTTATTTTTCTGATACAATGAATAAAGACAAGGTCAGTCACCAGGGTAGCCCCTGCGCCAGCCCTACAGGTTAGAACTAAAATACTGCTTGGTTTTACCAGTTTCCTAAACCTGGGCTAATTGGGCCTAAACAAATCAGACTTGATCCTTCCATGATGGACTATAAATGCACAGGCAAGGATCAGGGAAATTAGAGCTGTGGTTTGGGAATTTTTAACCTGCAAACCACCCTTTTGTGTTAGTGCTTTATTACACTGTGTGTGCAAATGCCGTAATTAAGAGCCAATAAAGAGCGATAAGCCCCAATCACCAGGGGTTTGTGACACAGCCAGTGAAAGTCTGTCGCTGTAAATCACAGCAGAATGGAGATTCAGCTGCTGAATTACCACATCAGCCTCCCTCCCCAGCTGCTTGTCCCCTCAAACTTTCAAATTCTTCTGATCCCCCCACCCACCCTGCTTCATTCCCTTAATCTTGGGTAAAGGGCACCAGCTTAGCTTCCCCATGTAACCTTACCTTACCTGAAGGGGGCTGGTCACTGAAACAATCTATTTGTGATGGGTGATAAGGCATTATAAACTCTACCCCACCTCACCCTAGAATTGTCCTGGTTCTAGTTCTATCCAGGGATTTAAATCGACTTCCAGTGTGCATATTTTCCACGCTGAAGATCAGCACACTTTGCGTGCTTTGGGGGACACTGGAACAGAATGTTTAAAGGAGACCATTCTGAACTACTTGACTGCAATGAGAGTTGCCTTAACTTGTAAGGCATATAGGCAAGTAAGGGATAAGGATAGGATATGAACTTAAACTTCCATTAAATAAATGGTTGGATGACCATTATGATTTATAGAGTATTGACAGAGAAATGCAGTTTTATTATCTTCGCAAATATATAGGAACTAGAATAAACTAACCAATGTGATGCTAGGGAAGAACTTACGGAACTTGTTTTAGTAAATTCCAAAAATGGCTTGCAATTAAAATTAGTTGTGCTTCCTTTCACATGGGTGCTTTTAAAGTACCTAAAAAGAGTTGTTCTCTTAAGAAATTCAAACATGTTCCTCCTCCCTATAACTAACAATCTTTTTTTTTAATCCCATACATTTGCTTAGCAAGTGTCCTATTCAGAGATAGAAAAAAATTTATACTTTAGGACAGCACATTTCCAAATGTCCTTGGCTTCTGTTTGGTGGTGCGGAGATGAATGATGTGGTGCTGTGTTTCCTATATATATAAATGAGATCCTCAGTTTTGTGTGTATTTCTTCTTCTTCCATGTATGTCTACAATTCTCCTCTCCTATGCCACCATCTCTTAACCACTTCTCTTCCACACCCAGAACTCTTTGACATTCTTGGGCCTTAGGTAATTGATGTGAATCTTCATCTGTCTTTTACCTGCAACAAGATGGACCTTTTATTGGCAGGAGCCATCCCTAAAGGTAGACATTTTGGATACCCAGGGTTAAGATGGATCCCAGTGACTCTCTATTGACACTGTTATGTGTGTAGTCAAGAATCATTACAGATTGATCGCACTCCCTGGGTCTTAGAAGAAGTTCCTGTGAATCACCGAGACTGGTTTGGGATCAAGGAGTAGGGTGAGTATATTATGCTCTTCGTTGGTTTGCATGTCTCTATGCTGGTGCCGCCTCCTGGAAGTATGAAGAAACTGACAGTTATCTTTCCTGATAGTGACTAAATGTGCTCCTTGAACTTACTCAGGTTTTCTTTCCAAGAGCAAACCCTCACTTTCTTTCAAGTGGCTACTTCAAACAAGGGATCTTTTTGCCTTAAGAACTGAACCAGTCCAGGGACTACCAAAACCATTGATTTTACCAGATGGTGTTAAAGAATAGATTCTACCACCGGAAAAATATATTGTAATCCAGAAAGAAAACATTTTAAAAAATTAATCCATTCTAATGAATTTTTTTTTCAAATTGACTGCGTGGCCTTAACATGGTTTCTATGATTAGGATGTGATTGTTTGCCTTTGGTATTATCCTGATAACTTGAATGTGTTTCTTATTGACAAATAATGAGCAAATGTCCAACACCAGAGCTACAGAAAGAGGAGCAGGACTGAAAAGCCTGAAGGTAAGAATGCTGTTGAACAATTGCTAAGAAGAAAGACACCGCTGCAGTGCACAGTTAAATGGTGCATGTCTATGCCCTTTCTGCCCCTCTAAGACCAAATCATTTGGTTTCCTTTCATTTGGAAAGAAGATTATAGAACTACACTCTCTGAAAGGTAGGACAGCCATGGAAAAGAAACACGAAAGATTTGAAATGATTGAAATACATTCGATGAGGGTGGGAACTGAGGCTGGTGGAACAGGGTGGGGGGCAGATTTCTTTTATGGAGAACTGAAATCCATTCTCTTTTGACTTCCTAGAGAGCGGTATAGCATCTGGCCCTTGGCACATGAGGCAAATCTCCATTTGTCAAAGGTGGCAAAAGTGTGGTCCAAGTGCTAGATTCACCATAAAGCTTACTTTCATCTGGCTTTGAAGCAAATATTTCTCAAAATATAGACCTAAGACAATAGCATACGTTACATTAAAAAAAGAGAGAGAGAGAGGGAGAGACTGACTCTGCTAGTGTGTCTTGTCTAGCATCACTGCTGGAAATGCAGAGAAGTGGATGCTAGCATGCGAGCTGGAAGAGGGTGGCATGTACCCTGGAGCAGCAAGCAGAAGTCAGCTTTCAGATCTGACATATAGACCCCCATTTGTTGCAATCTATTGGAGTGTAAGCTAAGACTGATTATTTTTCTATGGGTCATGGTCAACGGAGGGCCATTGGGGGGGGAATAGGATGCTGGCACCCATCATTGAGATTAAACTCTCAATGAATATTTTGCCTAGAATCAGGAGAATGAACTAGATGTCTTCAGAAACATTTGTCATGTGAGTTTCTGGTCGGTTTCTGTCCTTCTCAATCTATGCCTCTCTTTCTCAGTACCATTGGGATGAACTAAAGAAAATACCCTTGTATGTGATAAAACCCAACGAAGTGTGATAGTTTGAATTTTTAATGGATCTCAAAACAGACTTTTCAAGTGAATCATATGAATTATGTACTTGGGAAATTATCTGTGGCCACACCTTAAACAAGACTGGCTTCTCCAGAAGCTTAGCATCTTCCCTGAGCCCCTTCTCCCTGTCAGGGACAAATTGAGTAAGAAGTCTTTCCAGACAAATTGGGTTATGTGAGACAGTCCACAACCCATAATGGTTTAGGTTTCCTGTTCTAGAGGGAGAGATTGGACAAAGGCCCAGTTTGGCAGAAATCCATCAGTGAAACTCACAACTTGTATAATCAAGGGATCTATCACTTTGAATTTGAGAGGTTATCATTTGGAAATGCCCTGGTTTTATCCACATATCTCCAAGTGACTTTGGGGGCTGCTTCTCTAGCACAGATGCTCATCAATAGGTTTCAATCACTAGCATTGTTGGGCCCTCAGTAAAATAACTCACAGCTTTCAACTCCTAACGTTATATGCATGCATTATTGAATTCCCTCTTTGCACTTATATTAAATTATGATCTCATTAGCAAGGAGTTAAATAGGTTTGAGCTACATTTGTGAACTACATGATATAAATACTGTCTCAGAGGAAGCGTCTAGCAGCTAAGCACTGCACAGCTCTGCAAATCATTGTGGCTGCCCCTGTGGAATGAGGGTCACTTGGGCGGCCAGAGTCCAGTATTGCCAGCAGTCATATGTGCCTGCTCCCAGCTTGTGGAGAAAGCTCAGGCTGATCCAAGGGTAGAAAGATTAAAATAACTTAAACCTTCATTCTCCTAGAATGCTGCATCCAGAAACCCCTGTGAAAAGAAATCGATAAAGCTTCTTTAAAGGGGTCCAGATACTAATGTAGTCTAGGGCATATTTTGAACTTCCACAGCCTCCAACAGCTACTGTAGAGAGGTAAATCCCTTTACTACACATTTCCCAAGGTAACCTATGGAAAAGAATATAAAGGACTGTAGAATAAATCCTTTTATCCAACAAAGAATCTTCTCTTGCTTGGTTATCAATTGGCTTCAACTTCATAAATCAAGCCCTGCCTGGGCAGAGATGTCTGTAACTGCCTTCCTGCCTGAAAAGGCTAGGGAAGCAAGTGAGCAATTCGGAAAGGTGACTTGTCACCATGAAAACCTGAAATATATTCAGTAGAAAAGCCAGTGAAAGATGGCTTTTCTCCCTCCACTGGGCCGAAGATAATTTTTAGAAGTTGTTCCAAGAAATCACTAGGTACCAAGAAACAAATGCAGTAACTTAGAGTGAGCTTCGGATGAAGCATAGCATGAGGGATGGGCTTCCAGCTTAGCTTGTGATAAGTTTCTGTTATCATCATTCAGACATTGTGTTCTTAGAGCAAGTTTCTAATTAACTATGCAAATACACCATCCTTGCTCGCATATTTCTTTTACTTCTCTGTGATCTCCTTGTCTTTCCCTCCATGACCTACATATTTACACATATATCCATCCCTCCTAAGGGCACCATTGATGATCTCTTGGCATCATTTATTAAACAGACATTTGCTCTTTAGGTGTCCCTGCTCAGAAAGGAGAAGTGAAGCCATGTAGAGCAGAGTATATCCCATATTCTCTCAGATCAATCGTACTACATCATGGATTCCTATATTTTTCAGGCCCAGAACAATACCCATAGTACAAATCCTTATCTCAACCCTTCTAGGATCACCATATGGGGGAATCAACTTGGTCATTAATTCACGAGCCCATTTTTTTTTCTTTTCCACTATGGGAAAACTCAGCACCCTCACGCCACTCTGTCCACATTTCTCTCTTTCATAAGAAAGAATCCAACGTGGCTCCAAACTACCTATTTTAGGTATTTCCTGAAATCAACTTGAAAAATAAATTGGACAGTTCTTTTGAAATATATCAACATTTTTAGTTTTAGGTGTTTTTTTTTTAATAAGCAGTTTCTACTTTCACAGGGGAAAAAAAATGGTCTTCTAATCCTAAAACTGTCTTCATATGTAACACTGGCCATCACTAAGATGACACTGAACTTTGCAATGGCCGGTTCATAGCTCCCAGGAACAAGCTGGGAACCTAGACAATCGCCACCCGGGGCTGGATGCCCTGGATTAATGAGCACAGTGCTTTGTCGCTGAGTTGTTACCAGGTGTGGATGAGAGAGATAAGCAGAAATTTGTATCAGTTAGTTATGTTTTCTTCAAAAACAGAACTCATTTTCAAGGCATTATGAATTACATTACTATCCCAATTAAAAAAAAAATAGATGCCACTCCGTGACTGTTGGCAGCATTCAGGAATAGTCATCCTGCCACAGGTCTGTGCTACCTTCACATGCTGTTAACTGACTATCTAGTTCACATTCACTCTCATCCTCTCCATCTGATCAACAACCCATATACAGTTTTATGACATGGGTGCAATTTACACCCTTTACATAGGAGAAGTTTACACCCTTTCCCCCCCGAACATTTTTTAAACGAAATGGAACAAAGAGTTGGAGTTTAGAAATAGTTACTCTTTGCTTCCTTTCCCATTTCCCAGGAAGCTTTGTATTTTAACAAGGAATGCTGCTCAAACTTAAAGGTGTGAAATTCTCATGATGGAAATAAAGGTACCAGTGAGGAAAATACTTGTGGACAGGGGGATGTTCCCAGACCCCTTGAAATTACATCACAAAGCCCTCCTGTTCTCTCCCTATGCTTGCCAACCTGTGTTTTTGTCTTACGAGTGCTCTACTCAGCAAAACGTCCACAGCAAGCCCTTCAGAGGGGAGAATGCCTGCCTCATTTCCATGATAGGAATCTGACCTACTTTGTTTAATTCTTTCTTTTCTCTACTGAAGTGAGTACAGTAAATATTTCTGACTTATAATTCTCTCAGGTACCAGTTAAGGGCCTACAGTAATTGCTCTGAAACATTCCCCTGGAGACGTATTGCTGCGTCGCAGTGAAAGGCCCCAGCTGCTAGATATACCCTTGCTAGGCTGATAGTTGGAGTATGGTGATCCCTAAAGAAAAAATTCATTATGAACATCCAAGCCCTAAGAATGAAAACAATGAGGACTGCTACCCCTTTTCTGTGTGTTCCATTGGAGAATGTACAGTACAGAGTTGGATGCGTGTTAATTTGCCTTCTGGCCTGCCCCATAATTTGCTGTGCAGTTTTGAGCAGATTACTTAACCTATCTGTGCCTCGATTTCTTTACTTATAGAGACCATAAATCTACCTTCTTAAAGTGATTATTGAACTTGACCGATAATAATAATAATTTTATTATGTGTGAAGTACTAGGCTGAAAAACAAAAGCTAAAAGAGAGTTTTCTAATCAAGTATTTATTGAGAGAACTATTCTAAGTGGGGAATACAAATACATAAGTCATGGTGCCTCCCTTTGAGAAACACAGCCTAGAGGGAGACACAAGACCTGGGCCCAAATAATAAGGCCAGGTAGAAGAGGAAGGAGGAGGGAGAGAAAATATTGGGTGAGGAACAAAAATGGCATCATGAGGAAAGTGACATTTAAAATGACCAGATGTCCACCTAATTCCACTTCCTTTAAAATACCAAATTGTGTGTGTGTGTGTGTGTGTGTGTGTGTGTGTGTGTGTGTGTGTGTGTGTGTTGGGAGGAGGGTGTCAATACATTTGGTTGATTTGAATTGAGTTTGGCAATACATCCAGTAAGGTACAGTAAGAGAGAAAATTATGTGGTTACAAGCAGTTTTTCTCTGCCATCTTGGGAATTTATTCCACCCCACAGCAACATACAATTCTAGGAGATTTGGCCTTTAAAGTACTTTCTTTTCCTGGCAGCTATCCTAACCTTGTTAAGTGGTATTATCTGTGATTTCTGATTACAGCTTTTATGCTCCTTGCCTGTGCTACTTCTTAAAATGTTTGTTTTTCTCCTTCATTTTTATTTAGAAGTTCCCAAGTGCACATTGGTTCCCTGCCAGGTTCCTTAAGCCCTGTGATTTTTTTTTTCCGATCAAAGACTAAACTTCTAAGGGTATATCATTTGTCAGATTTCTCTAAAGCCCTGGGGCAACAGATGAGGTCTGGACGCTCTAAGGCAGGGTTTCTCCGCCTCGGTACTGTTAACATCTGGGGCTTTGTTGTGGAGGGCCTCCCCGTGCCAAGTAGGGTGTTTAACAGCATCCCTGGCCTCTACCCACTAGATGCCTGTAGCATTCCCCACCCTCCCAGTTGTGACAGTGAAAAATGACTCTAGACATTGTCCAGTGTCCCCTGGAGGACAAAATGACCCCCGATTGAGAACCATTGCTCTAAGGTAACCTCTACTGTAACCGTGGATGCCATGGGCGTAGAGAGCAGCTACCAACCATTCTGTGGGAGCCACCTGATGGCCTAAGGCAGGGGTAGGCCATTTGTCAGAAAAGTAGGATGCTAAGTTGCTGACCTGGATGCTTAAATGCTCAGCCTGGGTTTTGGCAGGAGTGGAGGGTGGCAGCCCAGACTAGGCCCCAGCAGGGGAAAAATCTACCCTCCTCTAAAACCAGTGCATCTCAACCCTTTTTATCCCAGGACCCCTTTACACACTTAAAAGTTATAGGGAACCCCCAAAAGATTTTGTTCATATGTATTAAGTCTATTAACACTTAACATATCAGAAATTAAAACTGAAGAATTTTAAAATAATGTATTAACTCCCTTAAAAATAATAAACCCAATGTATATTAACATAAATAACATACTTTTTATGAAAAATAACTTTTTAAAAAAATTAGTGGGGAGCGGCATTGTCCTATTTTTGCAAATAGCTTTAACGTCTGGCTTAATATAAGAGAATAGGATTCTCATTTCTGCTTCTTCATTCAATGTGTTGTGATATTACATGTCATGTAGCCTCCAGGAAACTCCACTGTACATCATGAGGGAATAAGAGTAAGAAAGACAAAGAATGCCTTAGTATTATTACAAAAATAGTTTTGACCTCACAGACCCTATGATGAAAAGTTTTCAGGGATCCTCCAGGGGTCCTTGGACCACACTTTGAGAACCATTGTTCTAAACGAACATGTCACACTTTTATCAACCTAGTTCACTTAAGGGTTGACAAATTTTTTAAAACCCAGGATCTCTAGGGAAAGGTCTCTATTTGGACCTTAGTGTGAGGGCCTTTAATCAGACTGCTCTGTTCCTGAGATCTAGTAAGAGCAGCTGTACTAAAGAAATTGAATGAAGTAATTTGAAGAGTATAGTAGCTTGAGGGAGGTCGGGGCCTGGTAAGGGCTTAGAGAGCAGCGTGAAGACACTGGGCCCTTTACAATAAGAAAAAAGGAAGCACAGAAAGGAAGAAAAAAATGCTTTGTAATTTTTCCTGAGGTCCTGATGGAGTCAGTCACCCATATGCCATTGGAAAGCATCTCCCCTGCAACTTAAGCCGACTGTCCTAATCCTTAGCCTGGGTCCCAGTGCCTAGCTTAAGGCACAGCACTGGAAGAAAGGTGGGGGTGATAAAGTAAAAAATAATAGGGGGAAAGGAGAGAGGAGGAGGCCAGACAGTGGGGATTAGGGGAGAAGGCAGTTCCAACACTGATCTCAGGGCCATAGATGGCCTGTCTGTCCCTTAAAAGTCTAAGACTTAACTTTCACTGCCAGTAATATCCTAAAGAGGCTCCAATTTTTATTTGAGTATCTTTTGTTGCTTTGCATTCCAAGCAAGTCTGGCTAGCATTTGAGAAGCCTCAGCTTCTGAGCACTGATTGAAGGAATTGTTTAAAGTATAAAAGGACCTCAGTTTCCTGGTGAGAAACAAAATGCAGACATTCTGGCTGCCAAGCTCTGCACTCCCCAAGAAAGTGTCACCTCTGCGACACTAAAGGTTTACAGCCTTTCAAATCCCAAGTACTCTGAAATTGCCTATTATTTTAAAATGATGATATGTTTCTCGGAATTCTCAAGATGAGATGGTCCTTCTGCTCTCAACAGCAAAGGGGAGAAGAAAGGAAATAGGCTTTGGGGACTTGGTCTGATAGAGGCCAGATCTCTGTGACAACAGAAGTCTTGTCAATGACTGGATATGTTAGTGGGTCCAAGTTACCCAAAATAAGCTCAGAAATTCTATGGAATGTTCATAGTTACATAAATATATCTGTTTTCCTCCTGGTAAACTGGTGGCATTCAGAAAAACGTGCACTAGTATTGGCAATATTGTTCACGTGAATCTGAACACACAGCAGTTTATTGCCTCATAATAGAAATATGCCACCCTCTGTAAATAATGCATTTTTAATCTAAAGTTATTAGAGATACTTTATTTAAGATTCATTAGCTCTAGAAAGGAGACAGAGTAAAGGTCATTATTCCCATTTTACAGCTGAAGAAATTTCTAAGAGAGAAGATCGTTATCCTAGAACCAGGAGAGTATCCTGCGTTTGCCCAGTGGCTCTCAAAGAAGTCCTCACACTTTAAGCGGTGGAGGACGAGGGAGCAGTGGGCTGGCCTCCTGGGGACTTATTAGCCTCTTAGTTGAGGAAGTCTTATCTCACTAGAACAGCTTATCTAAACTTCCTCCACAGCGCTACCCATAGGGGCAGTCAGCTTGCCATTTCAGGCCATGCCATATTAATAATCCATTTTTAAACAATCTAGTTCACCTTTTGGTGATCTGAGTCGCTCACAGACTTATGACCATATCAGAGAGAGAGCTGATCAGTAACTCAAAAACAATCCATAGACCAGTTCTCCCATTGTTGAAAGTACTCTTATCCAAAACTCAGAGGTCCACGTTATACCTTTAATACTAAGACAAGTATGTGCATAAGAATGCAGTTTGTGAAGACATGTATGTAGTACAGTTCTTTCTGAGCTCATTTTCAGCTGGGCAACAGATATGTATAATAAAGGACAACTCATCAGAAGGCATGTTATTCACGTAGAATCTATCTTCTATTCTGTTCGGATTCATCCTTTTGTCTCCACATGTGGAAACGTCTCCCCTTCTGGTCCCGTTCCCTTCCCCACTCCTCCATAAAACTTGCTTTCTGTCTGGAAGTACAACAAGACACCCAGTTAGATCAAACCTAACACACCTCCGTCACAAAGCTACTGCAAGCTGCCGCCGACAATTGTCACTTGAGGGGAGACCCTCCTCACCCCACACAGCCTATCTGAGGAGTGCCTTTTTTCTATCCTCATTATTTAACAGTGTGTGCCGATTACTCAAAGCGATATGGGCAGGCCCTGGTAAATATAGCGTTGCTGTAGTGTTAATTTTTATAAGGTAATGCTCAGGTTGCCTGCAGTGTCTAAAATTACTCTGTGGCCAGGGCCCCCTGCTTTATCGCTTTCTATAGTTTTAAAGTAGTTTGAAGCTTGAATAACATAAAATAACATAATATAATGTTATTTATGTTATTTCCCACGTGAAGAACGCCTGTAAACCTTGCAGTATTGAAACTCAGTGAACAAGGCATCTTAGACAAGCTGAAAAACAAATGGTGGTACGATAAGGGGGAATGCGGAGCGAAGGACTCCGGGAGTAAGGTCAGTCGCTGAAGGTCTTTTTGTACTGATTAGCAATCACATTTTGAACCACTGTTTATTTTCTACCCTAAAACGGCTTTCCTTCCCAACAGACACTCCCTGACACAGTGGGACCCCTTTATAACACCAGCGCTGAGGGAATGAGGCAAACACCAGTCTCAGAGGCCTGCCACGTGACATCAGTCATCGACTCCGGCGAGCTATCCTTACGATTAGGGAACTCAATCTGACCCACCATGTTCCCAAAGCAGTAAAATCACGAGCTGTGTTATAAGGGGGTTTTACTGTATTTCACATTTCGAAAGTTCAAAGAGAAAACAGAACAACAACGACAACCCAAAAAACAAAAAATGATCCAGTTGTGACAGTACTTTTTCTTAACCTCTTACAGTGTCAGAGACTTTGTAGTTGTAAATGCCTTTGGTTATGAATATATTATGTCGATCCCACCTGAAAACAGTCAAAGAAATCAATAACAAAGACTGGTCTCTGTAAGCAGAATGATTAGCCAGCCTCCTCTCAGCTGCTGTCGTATTGAGTTCAGCATCTATTTGGATCTCGAATCTCATTAAGTCTGTCACACTTCTCTCTTCCAAAGGTGTCATTTGAATCTCTGTACGTAATACTTTTAAAATTCAGTCGCATGCTCCTTAAGGGTATACCTTCTCAGGATAACATCACATTGATAAGCATGAAACACTCTTCCCCGCCTCCTTCCTGCCCCCCTTTGCTCCCCTAAGAAAGTTCCTTTTTAGTTTCAATTTTTGCCTTTCCTTTTTTTGAACTAATATTGTGGTATCAGTTAATTCATTTCATGAAATGTCACTCATTTTCCTTGTGCAGTGAACCATTTTGCTACTGGTTTTCTACATCCCACAGCAGGGAATTCTTTGAAACTTAAATACATGGAACTTGAAACTTTGTTGCTACGGCTTACATGGGTGATGTAAAGGACACTTTTTCCCCCATCAAAAACCACATACATATAAAAATCTAATGGGAGAGGGCAGGTTACCAGAAATTGGTCCTTTTCCTAATGGACTGTGGAACATACTTGCAGACAGCTTCACCTGCCTCCTTAAGGAGATGATCCATTGTTTCCTAAGTTATAGAAATTCTTACCACTTGTCTAGCTAACTGTCACTCATCCTAGAAGAGTGACTATTTGCAAGGTTGTTATAGACATGAGGCATGTCCCTACCCCTCTTCCCGATCATGCGACTTAATTCCAATTGGCCTTTTTATTAAGGTAAACAAGTGCAGGACTGGCTCCTATGAAAACAGAATCAGGACATGGCCATATTGTCTTTGCATTTAATTCTTTACGTGATACCAGGACTGGCTGAGCCACAGTGTTGAGTGTCAGCCATGGCCATCATCTGGTCACTGTGCTATCATTTGAATAAGATACTCAATTCACTGGCTTGACAATTTGGGTATTCCATTCCGTTGTATTCAGCAGCAAAATGGTTACATTCCCTCTAAAAAGACTACAAAATGCTACTTTATTTTATTTTTTTCAAAGAAAGGCTCCTGGCCCTTGCTGTGTCCTACCTCAAGGTAGGGCTCAAGGCACCAACTTTTTTCTTTCCGTTGTTCAGCAGTTCAGTTTCTGCTTTTTCATACAGGCAGATAGCTTAGTCAGATTTGCAGTTTGACCTGAAAGTCACTGACCGGCTTCCTCGATGTTCCCCCCATTTTAAATAGAGAGCAGATGAGTATAGGGGTGTTTTGTTTTGGGTTTTTTTCCTAATTATTCTCTACATTCCCTGGAGTAAAAGCTAAAAATGAGCCGGATTTTTTTTTTAATCATCAGCCTCCTGGAAAAGTTTTCTGATTTGTATGGAGCCAATTCAGGACCCAGCGGGTCCTTAAACTCTCAGGAAGAGGGAACAGAGCCAATTCTTTGTGCTGTGCCCTTGTTCCCGCAGCACAAAGACTTGCTGCGCTGAGGATGAGGCCTTAGCAACCAGTCCTCAAAGGAGCAATTTCTCAGCCACTGGGTGAAAGGGGAGAGTTAATCCTTTTAAAACAAACCCTTGTGAGGTAACTCCCCAGATATGAATATCAGGAACCTCTAACGTTCTCACCTGTCATCTTAAAGACCAGTTGTTGACAAGGGAGAAAGAGGTGTTGCGGGGCAGAGAGGGGAAAGAGTGCTTCAAGTTCCCAAATGAAAAGTGTTACATCGACAGAGATGATGTCACAGCTCAACTCTGGCAAATGGTGTTTATCGAAGCCGGCAGAGGACTAAGTTGTGCTTGTGTTTCCACTTTTGCTCCCATGGCCGAGTGCTGTTTATTTAGTTGTTGACACCATCTTGAGGTACTAATGGATTTAAGGAGTCAAACTAAAAGAACATTTAGGGGAGGACCACAACTGTCAACAGAAGCACCATCTACCATCTTGCTGGCCATTGTGAAACATCAGCCAGTTGCCAGAGTTGAGTCATAGCATTTACATCAATGTTTAGCTATTTTACAACTTAGAACTATCATATACTGTTGCAATGCATTATAATGTCCCATTGTCTTTGTTTTCCCCAAGAACTAATCACCTTGTTCATTTCTCTTAGGACAAGACCAGCGCTCTGAGCCTGAGCAATGTGGCAGGCGTTTTCTATATACTTGTCGGAGGTCTGGGGCTGGCCATGATGGTGGCTTTGATAGAATTCTGTTACAAATCACGGGCAGAGTCCAAACGCATGAAACTCACAAAGAACACCCAAAACTTTAAGCCTGCTCCTGCCACCAACACTCAAAATTACGCTACATACAGAGAAGGCTACAACGTGTATGGAACAGAGAGTGTTAAGATCTAGGGGTACGGTTAAGGTCTAGTAAACTAATCAGTTTATGTTACTGTATGTCAATCTCTTTTTCTTTTCTTGTTGTCTTTCAGTTTGGTTTGTTGTTTCAGGAATTGTCTATTCTTTGCAACCATTTGATTCTTTGAAAATAATGGTTGTGCTTTCTTGTCAGACAGTGGTGCTTTCCTAATAGCATAGTTGTAATTAAATTGTGGTCTGCGACCCAAAAGGAAAAAGAAATTCTCTAGAGCAGCACTGTTCAGTGGGAACATTTGCAAGCCACATGTGAACCACATGTGTAATTTTAAGTGCTCTTCTAGCCATTTTCTAAAGTAACACAAGCAAAATTAATTTAATGATATATATTTATCCCAGTATATTCGAAGTATTATCATTTCAACTTGTTAGCAATGTAAAAAGTGAATGAAGTGTTTTACATTCTTTTATATATATATATATATATATTTTTTTTTTTTTTTTTTTGTGGTACACGGGCCTCTCACTGTTGTGGCCTCTCCCGTTGCGGAGCACAGGCACCGGATGTGCAGGCTCAGCGGCCATGGCTCACGGGCCCAGCCGCTCCGCGGCATGTGGGATCTTCCCGGACCGGGGCACGAACCCGTGTCCCCTGCATCGGCAGGCGGACTCTCAACCACTGCGCCACCAGGGAAGCCCTTACATTCTTTTCTTCATACTAAGTCTTAGAAATCAGGGGTGTCTTCTATACTTATGGCACATGTCAATTCACACTAGCCACATATCAAGTGTTCCATAGTCACATGTGGCTGGTGACTACCATATTGGACAGTGAAGCTCTAGAGAAAGCAGCTCTCTGGAACTGATGTTAAAATGAGGAATGGAAATGGGGAGCTGCTACCTTGAGAAAGGTAGTGCTTCTATAGGGGTGTGGTGGATCTCTTAAGTATAAGCCTGAGACAATTTCTTTAATCTTTGAGTTCCTTTGTTGTCCCTTTCTTGGAACTGATGTTCATTGAGGTAAGTGTCTCCCAAAGGACAGTCTAGGTTCCCTGCTGCTGGCTGTTCCCAAATTCATACTTAAATGAACCTGACTGATGCCACCTTGATTCTGGCAGCTATAGCTAAAACTCACCAATAACTCAGACATGTTCAAAGGCAAGCTTGAGTTAGGATAACATCTCCATTCTGGAAGTGTTTAAGAGAAAATAGTTGTGTTACCTTCACGTGCATCTGTCATCAGTAACACACCTATCCGAAGTGGAACAGAACAATTAGAAACTTCGTAGCCCTTATTCTAGGTAGATTTTTGACCTCTTGAGTCAATGTCCATGTGTTTGAATTTCTACAAATGCATCTGTGTTTTGACCTTATATTTCATGGTGCGGATCTAAATTCAGCCAATTTTTAAATGATATTTCATCCACATAAATCATTTGTCCTCACCATGGAAGGCATTATCTTGTTTGATGAAGTTGCTGGTTGTTCTTTCCTGCTGCAGGCTGCAGCCTTTTGCCACCGACTAACCCACTAACAAAGTGTTCCCATTGCATTGTTGAATGGACAATACGTGGATTCATCTGCAATTAGCACTGTTTGCATGCAAGCATTTCATGTTCCAGCGTGCTTAAAATATTTTACTCTTGAGTAGGTTATATAGGCCCATTACAATTGGGGGCATGTTATTGCTTTCTCATAAGAGAGTACATGGGTGATTTCAGCCTAGCTTACTTATCCCAAATTCTGAGATATTGGCATCCAAAGAAATAATACACCTGAAATCTGCGTATCAGTTTTCCAAGTGCTCTCACATCTATTGCCTCAGTTGAGGTAATGGGGCAGAAAATATTTCCCCTTTCAGGTAATGAGGTACCAGCCACATCAAATGACTTGCTAAAGGCAACACAGCTAGGCAGTGGCAGTTCTGGGACTAGAACCCAGCTCTTCTTCCTCCTGTAGCTGTATTCTTCACTAAACCACGCCACCGCTCTCTACGCGTGGCCCGGTGCTCTCCAGAAACCTTGAAACCCCAGTGGGATCCTGTCAAATGGAGAGCAGATCCTAAGTCTATGTCTCACTTCTTTACAAAAATGTCTTGAGAGACTTCACCAAGCCTCCATTTGCCCTCCTTCTTATGCACTTGACATGAGGGTGTATATTCAATCGCTCCTACGTTCCCCAAAAGGAAGCTTTCTGTAACAGGGCTTAGGGTCACACAGCCTCCAGACCCTCTTTATTATCAGCCATTCCATCTGAGAATCTATGTCCCTGCTCCCCAACTCCTATAGCCTCAGTCTCTCATTAAAGGCCCAGAGCAGTGCTTCCCAACTGGCAATATGCATATGAACCACCTGGGGATCTTATAAAAATGCAGGTCCTGAGGCAGCTGCTCTGGGATGGGGCCTGAGGTTCTACAGTTCTCACAAGCTCACAGGTCGTGTTGATGCTGCTGGTCTAGGGAGTAGTAAGATTCTAGAGAAAGCTGTCTCAGAGGATGTAACTTAAGGAATTGAAGGAAGGGGGAGGGAGAAAGGGAAGGAGAGTGACAAAAAGGCAGACAGACACAGAGGAGGGGAGAGAGGGAGAGAGGGAGACCAAACTGGGATCAGCAATTTGGGCAGAATGCTACAGTCCTGAAGTGGAGGCCCAGAACATTAAACCTGGGGGAAGAGCATAAGAAATTAACTTGCCACAACTTCTGGTACTCTGGCTTTCCTTTCGTCATCTTGGCTGACCCATTTTGTGAAGCAAAATTCGGGCTGAGGCAAAAATCACACTCAAATAGACATCGATGCCAACGTGGTTACAGCCCAGTTAGCTAGCACCTTGGCAATCATCCCTAGGATGAAAACCTGGGGAAAGCCTCCGCAAACAAGCCATTGCAAAGTTCAGTGTCATCTTAGTGATGGCCAGTGTTACATATGAAGACAGTTTTAGGATAAGAAGACCATGTTTTTCCCCCTGTGAAAGTAGAAACTGCTTATTAAAAAAAAAACCCTAAAAATGTTGATATATTTCAAAAGAACTGTCCAATTTATTTTTCAAGTTGATTTCAGGAAATACCTAAAATAGGTAGTTTGGAGCCACGTTGGATTCTATCTTATGAAAGAAATGTGGACAGAGTGGCGTGAGGGTGCTGAGTTTTCCCATAGTGGAGAAGAAAAAAGAATGGGCTCGTGAATTAATGACCAAGTTGATTCCCCCATATGGTGATCCTAGAAGGGTTGAGATAAGGATTTGTACTATGGGTATTGTTCTGGGCCTGAAAAATATAGGAATCCATGGTGTAGTACGATTGATCTGAGAGAATGTGGGATATACTCTGCTCTACATGGCTTCACTTCTCCTTTCTGAGCAGGGACACCTAAAGAGCAAATGTCTGTTTAATAAGTGATGCCAAGAGATCATCAATGGTGCCCTTAGGAGGGATGGATATATGTGTAAATATGTAGGTCATGGAGGGAAAGACAAGGAGGAAAAGCCTCAGAGGATGCCAGAAAAAACCTGACATGTGTCAGTCGAGGCACAGAGCAGGCTGAGCAGGAAATAGAAACCGCTCTGCTGTCCTCAGCCAGTGTGGTGATGTAACGTTAGGGGAATGTTGGTCTTTGCTCACTCATCTTTTATTTCCCAAGAAGTTCTGGAATATCTCCTAGTGCCTTCTGACTTGTTACCTAGTTATCAGGCTTCCGGTTCTCTGAGCTGGCCTAGATCTGTCAGGGTCCATTCAGGGGTGCAGAGATGGAGAAGCACCCTGAGATTTTACTTTTATTGTTATTATCAGAGCCAGCCTTAGCAGTTTATGGTACCAGTAATTCTTCAGGAAGAATGACTCAAGTGCAAATCAGCTGCAAAAATATGATCTAGGTGGAATCTAGTTAACAAAAAGACATCCTTGAAAGAGAAGGGGGTCATCTCTCATTTGCCATGGCTGAGAGTAGAGTCCGGGTTATTGGACTCATTGTGGGAACACACGCCTCAGATCCAGCACCCACTGGGGAGCAGACGGCCTCTTGATGACCTGCTGCCTGTTTGGGTTACCGGCCACCCACTGGAAGAGGGGCCCCCAGGATGCCTGGGCAGGTGACCAACCATCAGGCGTTCCAGATTCACTGCACCCTAGGGCTCACTCTGCTCACTGTTTTAAGAAATCCTTTCCCATTTCCTCATTGCTGTTCACAACTACTTCTGGCTTCTTTGGTTTCTTCAATATTTGTGAAATCCTTCTTATTTTCAAGACCTCAAAATGCCTGAGGTTAAGGAAAAAGATTTCCATTTTTCCTCTAATACAGTTCTGTTTAGTCTTCCTAGAAAATATTAACTTCGTTCATGCCGCCCATTTCGAAAGAATCAATTTTCCTTCTGCAGCCATAGACATTCTTGCTGGGGAAGCGTTCCTGCTTTAAAGAGTTCATCTTACGTTAAGTGGAAAACATTCTAGATAACTGAAGGGGTGATGTTCTTTGTTCCCAGAGGACCTTTCCTTCAGTGGTAATATCTCATCTACCCCCATTTAAAAACAGGAAACAGAGGCATTGAGAGATTAGGTGGCTTTCCCAAAGTTATGCAGGTGGGAAATGACATCCCATGGCCAATAGAGAGAGAAGAAGGTTGATCTTCCTGTCATAGACATAAGCTTTCCCCAAACTTCTGAGATAGATATGACTCTGGACCATAGTGATTCCAAGGAAGAGGTTTACCCACTTCTATGTTAGTCTTATTCTGCTTCTTTGGGGCTTTTGGCCTTCAGATGCATCTTTGACATTCTTCTTACAGATACTTTTATTCCAGGGCCAGTGGTAGATAATGATCATGTCATTCCTTTGGGATAAAATTCAGCATTAGCTCATGAGAAAAAGAAGGGTCCCATTAGTGTAGCGGGAAAGGATGGAGAGGATGGATGTGAGCTTGAAAAGGAGTCATGAAAGTGGTCTTAAGTTTTCAGAGTTGGGGGCAAATGAACTCCCTGCACTAGTTAATGCCTCCAAAAGGAGGGCAGCATCAACATCTCAATCAGGCCCATAATATCAAGGCAAACACCCCCATGGAAGCCAATCCCCTTCGTGGGTATCACTGTTCTGGCCTCTTCCTGGAATGTGCTGTCTCTTTACAGTCCATGTGCTATTTTCTGACTTTAATAACTAAGGTTGTAGATATGAAGAGAAACAAGCTGTGACCTTTCTGGCAATGAGCAGTCAAATGGATTTCAATTGAGCGAGCCGTAGAACACTGCTTCCACTCTGTCCTAGGTAAACAGTCCTGTCACAGGTTCTGCAATCAGAATATACTCTACAGTGTCGTTGTCCTGAGAATCTATATTGAAATGCCACGAAGGCTTTCTAGTATACCTACACCCTAAGTGATGAACGCTTTTTGAGTTAGACATCATGCAATGCCCGTGTATTCCTTGGTACAATGCATAGTAAAAAAATGAACCTAATTTAACCTATTGCAAAGCATTTGCTTCAAGTGAAAGAATTTAAACAGACCTGTTGGCTAAAGCCAATCAAGCAGGGTGCAGCCTCAGAGATGCCAGTGTGAGAAAAGAGCCGTGGTTTTTGTCCAGGATAGACTGAGCCATAGTAAACTTCCATTCCCAATAGAAAGCCCGTTCAAACTTAAATTTCCCCCTTGCCTTTGCAGATCCCTTCCCACTGGAGGCAAGTGACAAGAGGAATCACCGAAAACGTGGCTGCTTCAAGGATCCTGAGCCAGATTTCACTCTCCTTGGTGTCGGGCATGACACGAATATTGCTGATGGTGCAATGACCTTTCAATAGGAAAAACTGATTTTTTTTTTCCTTCAGTGCCTTATGGAATACTCTGAGACTCGCGACAATGCAAATCATCATTGAAATCTTTTTGCTTTGCTTGAAAAAATTAAAATAAAATCAACAAAAAAATGGACATGCAAGATTCCAGTATGCGAAAACTAATCTTATTTTAAAAAAAGTCAATTCAACAAAAGCCATTCTTTGATACCACTGCACAGTATACAAACACCATGTTCTTTAACACACACACACACAGACAAATTTAAAATTCCAATTCAGCAAATCGGCCCATCTTAGCTAAAATAATTATTCCTGATTTAAATAATTCCTCCTGATTTAAAAAAAACAAATCTGACTCCCTGTCTGGGAGGACAGACTGGCATTTCTTCTAGGATCTGCTGACCAGATGTTTTTGGTATTTCCTGTTGGTGGTGATGTTCTGTGCACCCTATTTCCTTTCAACTTTGCTGAAATGTGTATATCTTTAGAATGTAAATGCAACACTTAAGAAAATTGAAACACTTTGGAAAAGGGACTGAACAGTGACTTCTGTGTTTTGAAATGGTTTTGTGAAAATGCTTTGCTAACTTCCCACTCGGTGAAGGGATTCACATAGCTTTCGAAATTGACTTGTGTGTAGCAAGGGACGGGCACTATTAAGCATACCTCTCGGTGCTTTCCTAAAAACGGACCCCGGGGCTTTCTGAGAAGCCTGGAATTTCAGCTCACAGATCTGTTTTTCTTGCTTCAGTGTGCGTTTTAAGTCACGACAGCTGAGTATTTAGCATTGAGGTGAGGGAAATGCTGCCGACACTCCCAAATGTGTTTGGAATATCTTTCTCAGAAACAACACTGTGTTTAGCTCTGCTTTCTCTGCTAAGTATGCCTTTCAAGCGTACACCACGGGGACAGGACCGCATTGCAAGGCGGGCCAGTGGGTTCAGACCACAGTTCTCATCTAACTTTTACTCTTGCTAGGTCTGTCTTACCAGCTGTTGCCTGTGATTGCCCATGGCTCTCCGTCAGACTGCATGTGTCCTTTTCTAGTTTGCAAAGACTAAAATGCATTCCCAAACCTACTGCTAAACCGAGGGCCTCAGCCTCATTCCCAGGTCCATGCTTGGAGCAGTCTCTCTACTGACTCCGAAGATCGCTCCACTGCTCCACGGGCTATCAAGTAACTAACTGCGTACCTGCCATTGGCATCATCAGAACAGTCAGAGGAAATAGTCTCCGCTCACTAATTACCTCCAATAGAACGACGTATGCTTTCTGTAGTTCAGTAGTTTGCTCTCATCAGTGACGTGCACTGGGAAGTTTCCAGACAGTAAAAACTGGGAGCTCAAATTCATTTCCCAAGTGTGACCCTTAGATGCTCTAGTTGACTCGCTGCACATTTGCTCGTCTTCAGAAAAGAAAGGTACAAGTCTCATTTCCAACGAAAAGTTTCCGGAAAAGTGTAATATAAACTTTCATTCCAAAAAATTGTGTCATAAGCAAACGACTCACCTGTCAAATTTTAAATGGTATTGAACAAAAAAGGAAAGCTGTTGTGTTTTTGTTTTGTTTTCACGAAACTGATTTTTCAACTTCTGAATGCTATGATGTTCCGGCGCGGGAAGCTAACCGACCTACACACAAACTTCTCATAGGCACTGTTTAAAGAGAAGTGGATGTTAGTTGACTCAAGTCAATTTTTCAGAGAGGAAACTTCACTGGGAATGAAGAGGCGGGTAAATTGGTTTGTTATTTTTTAAAAACTTGCATGTTTAAAGAAACATTGATTGCTTCAAATTTCTGCTACTAACTTCAAGCTACGGGAGTTTGGCGGTAGTCACTTGAAGATTTTTTTTTCCAATTATTTTCTTTTTGTTGTTAAAGCTGTACTTCAGTGAACAGAAACATTGCCAAGCAAACTAATGGCCGTAAAAGCGTAAATTGCATGTGTGGGCGTAAATTACGGAGCCTCATTGCCATGAGGTATTGTACAAAGTTTTAATACATTTTGTAAATAAAATTGTAAAGAAAGAATTCTGTCTCTGGGCTTTGGCTGTTTAAACTTTACTTGGGTGCAGGTGCCAAGAAGTTATTAGTCACCAATTTACTTCCCACCAGAAGCCTTACCAATGATGTACAGTCACGTGACAGGTGATCTTCACAAAGGATTATGCCTCTCCCCACCCCAACTGCAGGATCACCACCAGTGATCATCTCCTCCACCCCTTGGGACCCTCTCCTCAGACACTTGCCTTGACCCTAACCCTGATCTCCCATCCTTCCATTGCCAGATCTGGCCTCCTGAGGAAGTGCCCAAACTCAGGATTGATGATCTTCAAAAACACTTCCGGGCTTCCCTGGTGGAGCAGTGGTTGAGAGTCCGCCTGCCGATGCAGGGGACGCGGGTTCATGCCCCGGTCCGAGAAGATCCCACATGCTGCGGAGCGGCTGGGCCCGTGAGCCATGGCCGCTGAGCCTGCGCGTCCGGAGCCTGTGCTCCGCAACGGGAGAGGCCGCAACAGTGAGAGGCCCGCATACCGCAAAAAAAAAAAAACACTTCCAACTGCTTTCCCATGTCATTACAAGTATGTGTCTTAGTCCTCCTAGTTAATTGGCTACGTTTTGTGCTGCTGCCTTCATTACTGATGATAACCTAATGTCCCACTGGAAAATCTTTACTCCACCCAGGTCCACTGATCTAGAGTGGAGAAAGAAATCCTGAATTTAGGATTAGACTTGATCTTAGAATGCTTCTGAGAGAGAAACAAAAGGCTAATGATCTAATCTAAATTATATGTACTGAACATGCAATATAGTTGTATCCAACAAATAAAGCAAGTGTTTAAATACAGACCAGTTTTAGATGATGATCACCAAAGAAAACAGGGGGTAATGATAGGAGAAAGAGAAGGGATAATTTGAAACTAAGCCAGAAAGGAAGAAGAGTGCAGCTGAGATGCTAGGGAAATAAAGATATCTGGGGTTAGGGAGTTAGGGAGCAAGGAACACAAGGCCTTGGCGAGAGAAAGATAGGAGCGGGAAAGGGAAACTCTCAGAAGATTAGGAAGTGTAGGCTGATAAACACGAGGCAGTCAGTTTGGCCTGCAGGCTTCAGCATATTACTATCATTTTCACTGTCCTCTGAAATGCCATTTATCTGGTGAAACACTCACACTTTATAACTCTTCAAGTGCTTTCCTTTTCTTTGACTAGGACACCTGTAGCAGCCCCCAGAAGAGAATGACTCTCTAGGGAGCAGATTCAGTGACTAGATTACAGCAGTGGTCCCCTTGGTGGCTGCTGAAATCAGTTCAAGTACCAAATGTCTCCAAGTCTTACAAAATAACAGATTTCTATTTTAACAGGAACTCCAGTTCCTTTCCTCAAAGAAGTTCATCTCAGGTGCTGTGGCAGTGGACAGTGGAGCACAACTTGGGTTTAGGTGGGGGTTGAGTGTTTTGCTCCTGGGAGGAAGGGAGAAGCAAGAGGTGCTTTTAGTCTTTCTCAAGTTAGACCATAGGTAGCTATATATCTTGCTTACACATAGGATCAGACTCGCCAACCAGGTCTGCCAAACAGTCTTTGCCCTTCAGATGTCACACTCCCCCTGTGCACAAGAGGAGAATGCCTCTTGGTCTCTGCATTGGTTTTCTTGCCCTGTTAACACTCACATCTGATCACACTCTGTCTATAGGACAGTCTCCAAACAGGAAGGGCAAATGTAGGTAAGGAAACCTTGGTAGGATCGTGGAAGAAATGGTCCTATATATCACCTTCCTGGTATTGGGTAGTGAGAAAGGGCCAACTGTGACTTGGGAAGATGAACATAGAAAAAGATGAGAACAAATGGAGAAGCAAGAAGCAAAACCATTATTCCTCAGAGTCCAGACTCAGTGAAGCAGAAGATGCACTGACATGTCTCATAGGGTCATAAACCACCAAAGCCTATTATCAGTTGGAGAGTTTACTTTCAAAATCTGAGCCAGCTGTTCAGCTACTCTCGGCCATACCCCTCCCCTCGTATCCTCACCCTATTGAACTGGGCTTCCTGGGCATCCATTTATTACCAGATCACTTGGCAGATATAAAACTCAGTGACAATATATCTGCATTCAGTTGTGGGAACACACAGAACTTAACGTCCCATCAGGAAATTTCTTTTGAATCTGGGGTTACTGGGAGGACTCACAGTATCACCCCTATCGATCTAGACTAAAGAAAAGGCAAGGTCGGGCTTCCCTGGTGGCGCAGTGGTTAAGAATCCACCTGCCAATGCAGGGGACGTGGGTTCGAGCCCTGGTCTGGGAAGATCCCACATGCTGCGGAGCAACTAAGCCCATGCGCCACAACTACTGAGCCTGCACTCTAGAGCCCATGAGCCACAACTACTGAGCCCACATGCCACAACTACTGAGCCCACGTGCCACAACTACCAAAGCCTGCACACCTAGAGCCCATGCTCCACAACAAGAGAGGCCACCGCAATGAGAGGCCCATGCACCACGGTGAAGAGTAGCCCCTGCTCAACGCAACTAAAGAAAGCCCATGTGTAGAAACAAAGACCTAATGCAGCCAAAAATAAATAAATACATTTATGTTAAAAAAAAAAAAAAAAGCAAGGTCTTGGAAGAGAGTGGTTGGTGGCACTGAGAATTACTGGAACTTGCCTCCAGGCCTGAGTGTGAAAGAATGAGGTTGCTAGGAGACTTCCCTTACATCTAAGACTAAGAATCATGGACAAACCATTTATATTCAGTGAAGATGGTGCAATTGGACTTTCTCAGAAGGCTCCCTGGGAGGGCACTGTTGTTAGGACAGGATGGAGGAAGGTATTAGGAGTGTCTGCCATTGTCCCAACCTACCGCCACTGTCTTAGCATCCTCAACACTTGAGAGTTCACAAACCCATTTGAATAGACAGGATACCCAAGTTCTTTGACAGCCATTGCTGTCCTTGTAACCAAACATCACCTGGACAAGACGGTTGTGGGGAGAGCCTACACTCTCTTCCTCTCCTCTCCAGGCTGAGGGGAAAGCACACTTGGCTCCTGACCTCAGGGGCTTGCAGTCTCGGCAGCAAGGTAGATGATGACTAGAAAGAATCTACATCCATCCATGCCCAATCCTGTGCTCAGAGAAACAACTAGAAAGAGCCCCAAATGAAGACTTTCCCTCTGCCCCTTCACTTGGATTTGCACTTCCTAATGTAATCAGGTAGAATCTAACTGAATTTCTCTTTGTGCCTCAGAAGCTGTGAGCCTTTTGAACTAAGGAGTCACACTGGCCCCTATTAGCCTCTAGCTGTTGAAAACCTCAGAACGACCACTTTCCTGCCAAACTGCCCACCCTCCAAGCAGGAGGTATTTGCTTATTTACTGACTCACGATGCCCTAGCTATAAAAGTGTAAAAGAACCTGCAATGACAGCCTCAAAAATAATCCTCTCCCCGTGACAGCAGCTTTGGCAAAATTATCCCTGCAGTGGTTTCACTGAGCTTCAATCCTGTAGCAAAATGGTTGATTTAACTTTTTCTTAATAAATATTCATTAAGCCTGAACAAGTCAATTAAAGCTCTGGTGGCAGCTCTCAAGGAGCTTGAATGCAAGGCTGACAGGGTGAAACAATTTTACGAATATTTCCAAACATTGCAGTCTTCCTCCCTGAGATTGCTAGTTTTCTTGAAAGACGGGAAACCCTCTCTAAACCTGGTAAAGCCCTCTAAGGCCCACATTTTCCCCCAATTACAGTATATTCTTATATTCTATAAAATAGAATATAAGAATAAATCTAATAAACTTTAAAGTTGGTAGATGTGACAATCCGAGAAAAAAGTAGGCTTGCACTCAAAAAGAGAACCCACAGCACAAATGACAACGAAACAACAGATGAGTCAGTTTACCGTCAGCTTGTACAGCTGTAAGATGCAGTGAAAAGCTATGACTCTTCTCATCGTTTTGGATCCCGGAGTCATAACGTGGTTTTCTTCCACATGAGTGCAAACCAACTAGTATTATCACCAAAGAAGGAATATGCAAACTAGGAACAAGCTACCCAAACCACTCCCTGAAACATAATATGAGATGATTCTGATCACCCTGAGGGAGATGCTAGGTGGAACCTGGATAGAATGAGAGAAAGAACAGGCAAAGAATGGGCGGATGTATTCAGTTTACAGAAAGCCAAGTCTGGGTATTTGTGTAAGCGTTCAGAGCACTGTAAGCAGCCCATTCTTTTGATTTCTTTCCTTTACTCTCGCCATCACCACAGAGGGTTGGGCCGCACAGAGAAGACAGGAGGACAGGGGATCGATCACCACAAGCCTAGTCACCCAATCCCGAAACCTAGTAATCAACCTTATCTGCTCCTTCCCTCATCTACCCTCAGCCAAGTCCTAATGACTCTACTCCCTCCATCTCTCTGAAATCCATCTACTTCTAAGAATCTCTACTTTAGTTTGAGCTTGAAATACTTTCTAGATGGCTTAATGCAATAGCCTCTTAGTTTTTCCTCCTTTTTCTAGTTTTTAATCCCTTTAATTCACCCTCTGCACTGCAGCCAGAATGATTTTTCTGATCTCGTCACTCCTCGGCATCAGTGGGTCCCTAATGCCCTATGGCATAAGAGTAAATTACCTTAGTTTATCATTTAAAAAGCCCTTCATGATCTGCCTCCTGCCCATTTCTCCAGTCTTACTGTTTACCACCTCTTCACCTCCATTCTCCACTTCATCACAAATATCCACTAAGACCCAGTCATATTCAACTACTTAATTTCTGGCTTTGCTATGTCTTTCCATGAGTCCATGTTTTTGACCATGCTTCTCCATCTGCCTAGAATTTCCATCCCTTCACTTTTATGCTTGACTAACTCATACTCTTGTCTTTAAGACTAAATTGGCATCCTTTCCTCTGCGAAGTCTTCCCTGACTGGCCTCTCCCCTCAGGATTGAGTTAGAGACCCTACCTCTGTTGTCCCATCTCAGTAGTGCTTGCCTCTTTCACAGCACTACAGAGATATATTGGGGGGTGTGTGTGTGTGTGTGTGTGTGTGTGTGTGTGTGTGTGTGTACACACTATATATATATATACACACACACAGATATACTCTGTAACATCGTACAGAAAACCCGAATGAACTTTTTGGCCAATCCAATATATTGTCTTCCCTGCTAGACCATGGGCAGATTCTCTCTTAATCATTTCCATAACTGAAACAGAGTTGTGTCTGTTGAACAAATAAATGAATGAACAAATGAATGAAATGTGAGAGTGGAAAAAAAACCCAGAGGCATAACTTAGGAAGTAGTGCTGAGAAGAGAGAAGAGATGCCACTTTATACTGTACTCAGCCATAAAAAAAAAGAACAAAATAATGTCATTTGCAGCAACATGGATGGATGTAGAGATTGTCATACTGAGTGAAGGAAGTCAGAGAAATACAAATATCATATGATATCACTTATATGTGGAATCTAAAAAATGGTACAAATGAACTGATTTACAAAACAGCAAGAGTCACAGATGTAGAAAACAAACTTACGGTAACCAAGAGGGGAAAGAGGGTGGAGGGATAAATTGGGAGATTGGGATTGACATATACACGCTACTATATATAAAATAGATAACTAATAAAGATCTACTGTATAGTACAGGGAACTCTACTCAATACACTGTAATGGCCTATATGGGAAAAGAATCTAAAAACAAGTGGATATAAGTATATGTATAAGTGATTCACTTTGCTGTACAGCAGAAACTAACACAACATTGTAATCAACTATACTCCAATAAAAAATTTTTTAAAAAGAAAATGAAAAAACACACAAGTTTTCTGTCCAAAGAGGCCCATCCTTCACATAATCAGTTAGCCAAGGAAGTTTCCCATAGCCTGCCGTCTTTTCAATGTCTCTCTTCTCCCAAAATAAGCCTTACCTCATCCCCCACCAGACAGGCAGCCAAGCCCTCAGGTTCCTTCGGATGTGGCGTATCTCCTGCACTAGTCATCATCATCACCACTATGGGTGCCCTCCCTGGCCAATGCCCCAAGGTACTGCACTCTATGAAGGTCATACATTCACTCACAGGACACTCAGATGTGCAAATCTAATCTCTTTTGTGAGACTCAACCACTGGATAGTGGGTGGGCAATAAAATTTTAATCCAAACAAATAAATTTCGCTCATACACAATGGTATTAGGCTAGTCCATTAGCAGACCATAGTTATGCACCCCTCATATCTTCTTCAAGAAAGGACTTACTGCGGGCTTCCCTGGTGGCGCAGTGGCTGAGAGTCCGCCTGCCGATGCAGGGGACACAGGTTCGTGCCCCGCTCCGGGAGGATCCCACATGCCGCGGACCGGCTGGGCCCGTGAGCCATGGCCGCTGAGCCTGCGCGTCCGGAGCCTGTGCTCTGCAACGGGAGAGGCCACAACAGTGAGAGGCCCGCTTACCACAAAAAAAAAAAAAAAAAAAGAAAGAAAGAACTTACTGCCATCTGACTCCTCGTAGGTAGCTGACAGCCTCCAGCTGTTAACATCTCCAGAATCTGCCTGGGCTTTTGCACCGAGGTCACACTCTTGTTGGGGTAGCCCACAGGCAATGACAGAGCAAAGTGGTGATAATCAAAGTCGCACTGTCTCAGGGTAATCCCCAACTAGTAACCAGGCAAAGCAGTAGTACAAGAGGCTAGCTATTTGTACCCAATATAGGACTTTTCTTGCCTTGGGCTGGCAGAGACTTTGTCAGATTCACATCACAGTCTGCTGGCCCCCCCGCCACTCAATCCTGCTTCTCTGTCCCTATCCCTTCACGGGCATTATTCCCTAATGTTGGGCTGCGCTCCACAGGCCTGCAAGCCTTGTGGTTGTCCAGCCTGAAACCGAAGAGCCTGGGGACAGCAACAGAGACATCCATGGTTTGTTAGACAGGGGAAATCTTACATGTCTGAAGCAAAGAGTCCTGGAACGACACCCCTACTGTGTACCGCAGACAGGCCACGGCAACCATCTTCACCACTCAGCGGAGAAGGAGGCAACCATTTATAGGGGAAACTGACTCAGGTTGGCTCATCAGTTACCAGGGAAACCAGCAGCTAGGGTTTGTCCCTCACAGTCCCTCAGGTTAATTACCATCACAAAGGCAGGTGTTTCCCTTTAACAAACTAGCAGGTGGAGTCATTCTGGTCTAAATATGAGAACAATCACTAGCTGGGGCAAGGGGCAAGCACGTTCCTGTGAGGAGGGTGAAGGTGAAGCAGGCATTGGTCAAGCAGGGGGAAGTACAGACAGCAAGAGAACAGCCATCTTGAGTGGCCTGACCATACACCTAATAAAGCTTTTGCACTCTTAACTCTTCTCGGCAACTGCTTCTCTGAGAGTCCAATCTGTAACATTATCATGATAACAGAAGTGGTCCACGAAAGAAGGCCATAGATGGGGCTTGGGGACCAGATCCCTCACCACTTGCCTGGTACTGAGGACCGTCTTCCTGGTGGGAGTTTTTACACAGACGGCCCCTACTACCAGGCGAATTATTAAACTTTCACCTGTGGTATTTTGGAAAAACGTGCCAGTGGAGAGGATGCACTAGCTGGGAATGATCAGCCATTTGAAATCTATGGGAGATTATAAATATAAAGAAAATAGAATTTGGTGCTTATTATTAAGTGACCTTGATGCCCTAAAAACAGATAATAAAATGCTGAGGGCCAATAACAATTAAAAACCGTACATGAGAAGCCAACAGTCTCCAGCTTACAAAGAAGCTTCCATTTCAGGCAATGGGGAGCATAAAAAAGCAAAGATCTAACCCAGGATTCAATCATTAAGGTGACTGAACTTCCAGGATCGTTGAATGCTCAGCTGAGACAGGTATGTTCTGCTGAGGTCAAGGTCCTAGGTGCGAAAACCCAGCACACTGACACATGGGATGGGGACGTCTAAGTGGGTGCCCCTGAAGGTTTTGACTCTCCAGTCTTCTCTAAAACTTCTCGGCCTGTAGAAGTGGCCCACTCTGCCCAAAAAACAGCTAGTGCTTCCTCTGTATGAGAGACAATAGAGGTCTGTCACCCACAAAGTCATAGGTCTATAAGCAACATTATCCTTCTACGAAGAAGCTGGACCTAATAGGGAAGGAAAGGGACTGGAAGGGACTGGGAGACCTCACCAGCACGTGCTGGCAGGAGTCAGGGGAGTACCTATGAGACTGGATTCTGAAGGTGCTTCATCAAGAGGTGTTTTATCTCAAAACCAAACAAGGGAGAGTTTGTTGGTTTGGAGGCACTTTCTTAGGATACGGGACTTAACACCCTAGCAGGGCCCCCAGAAGTGGGTGTAAACTCATAGTTACGGTAGCACATTTGTTCTTACTCTTTTTATTTTATTCTATATGTTAAGCAATACCCTGTTTGCCTATCTATTTTGCCTCTAGGGACGCTGTGTATTTTTTTTTTTTTAGAGATGTTGTGTTTTATTAACCATCTCTAGCTCTCTACTGATCGGGCCTACATAGTTGCCACTTTAATCTCGCCTGTTGTTACAATAATTACAAACCCCTGGCTGCTGGTGGTTAAGCTCTATTGCTTTGCCTCTATTGCTGGGGGCTGGAAAGTGTTGGCTATCATTTTACTATTTCTTTCAACAAATCAAGGGACAACCTTCACTATCATCTGCCCTGGCCTGCGGAGCAGAGCACCATTCCCCAAAGGGGCCAATCAGCCACTTGGTAGCAAGTTAACTACAATGGGCCATATCCATCTTAGAAGGGCCAACAGTTCATTCTCATAGGATAGATACCTATTTGGGGGTGTGAGCTTGTCTTTCCTATCTGCAGAACCTCAGCCGGGACCACTGTCCAGGGGCCTATGGAATGCTTGATCCACAAGTATGAAATTCCACACAGCGCATCCAACATCCCACTTCACAACAAAGGAGGTATGGGAGTAGGCCCATGACCATGGGATTCACTGGTCATACCACACGCCACACCATCCAGAAGTAGCTGGCCTCACAGGGCACTAGAATGCAGGAAGGACGGGTTGTCAGGAAGCAAACACTGAGATTTATTGGGGAGTGACATCCGTAAAGGAAGAGTGAGGAAGCAGGATTGGGGTAGGGGGAACCATCAGACTCAATGCAGATCTGAGAAAGTTTCTGCCAGCCCCACAAGGAAACTCTGAAGCAAAGATTCCCATTTGAGGAGTCCTACATTGGACAGAAGTGGCTAGGCTCTCGTACCACTTCCTTGCTCAGTCATTGGCCAGAGGCTGCTCCAAGAAGACCAGGACCTTGACTCAAAAGCTGAGACCAACCCTGAAGGTGCTAGCAGCTGGGCAGTGAGTCCTTTCAGAAGAGGGATCTGAGTAACACATCTGTAGGTCTGCCACAGCCCATCCCTGTATCACACTGATCCACGTCTCCATACATGTTCAGGGAGAAGCCCATCCAAGTCTCTTGTGGGCCTAATAAGAGGGAGATAAGTGTGATAAACTACAGCCGCCCACTTCAGCTGGTCTTGGACTGCAACTGGTATTCAATGCCTCCCTCTTCCACTATTCATTCTAAATTCCCCTCACCCTCAGCTTTTACTTTGGAAGGTTTCGGTGGCTTATCTGGTAGTTTAAACCAAACCCTCATTCCTGAGAGATCAGAACCCCTGGTAAGTCATACCCTCCTCAGACTGGGGTTGCTGCATGTGTTCATTCAGTTACAATGGACTGGGGAATGGTGGGGGGGGCACCTGGGTGGGTCATCTGAGTTCCACACATATTCCTCTCTCTTCTCATGGAACATTATCCCTCTATCCTCCTCCTGATTAGGCTCAATTATGCCTGTTAGGATGATGAGTTTTCTTGGCTACTAGTCATTGAACACAAAGAACCCAAAGGGGCTAAGTGTCAGTCGTAGCTTGTAGGTCAATGGGATCCTTGTTATGGCCCCTGGTGGGAGTATAACCCCTTTGGGGACCAGGGTCTCTTAACACTGTAAAGCTTAGTTGCAGGGACAGGAAACAAAAAATCCTCCAGTAGGTCAGTCAGAGTGATGGTTAGTGGGGACATTCCTGATTCTACTCTTTGTTCCCTGAACCCTCTATTCTTCCTACGGAGGACAGAGCACCATATGGAGGTTTCCGATTTAATTCATTGTTTCTGAGTGTTGCCTCTGAAATGGTGCCTTTAGGTGAAAGATTTGACCATATGATAAATCAGTCATGCCTTGACGTGAGACGCATATTTACACGTCTAATCATCATAAGCCTGTGATGTAGGTACTCATTCTCTCCATTTTACAAGTGAGGAAACTGAGGCACAGACATGCTAAGAAACCTGCTAAACACCACGTATAAGTGACAGAATATTTCAACTGGGCCATCCCACAGAGGTCATACTACAAACTAAAGGGATGAATGGTTAGTAAAATTTCAAGCCTGCTGATTGGCTAATTTCCAGAGGCAATGAAGCCAACAACATCCCACCCAACATTTTTGAACACTGCTTCCAAAAGGAATTGCCATTCCAGGATCTTCCAAGGTCTTGATTGGAAGCTCTAGCCTTAACAAACATCCTGATGAAATACGAAGCTCCTCTGAAACGGTTTAAGCAATGAGTGCCATGCCATGGGCCTGCCCTTGCTCATTACTCCTGGCCCATACCTGACCCTCATTTAGGGACCATGACTTAATGCTGATCATTTCATTGTGGAAACATAAAGCCCAAAAATCGTCTGAGAGAAACAGTTTGCAAGTTTTAATGTGGCTTTCTCCTCTTCTATTTTCTCTGGTAGAATTTACTTACAGGCATAAATATGAAAAATACATATTACATATGATGAGTTACAATTATTAAAATTAAATAAGAGAAAATCCTTGGCATTCATATTCATTTCCTTATTCGGAAGACACATCCCATTCTACTGATTGCAATATAAATAAGTTTGGAATAATGATTGTGATAGTCTAATAAACTAATGGATCCAATCTCATAAGTCATTTTTATGGATAAAATGTAAAATACTAAATTCCAAACAGAATACATTTGCAGTTTGTTCCAGGAAAACAGATTACTACGTGTAATGTCAACAGTCATTACTTCCTGGTGTTACTTACCTGATCCCAATTTCCTAGCTAATACCACCGTGTGTGTAATGAATAATGCACTCTGTGAAATGTACACTCTGCAAAAATACATCATATATAGCACAGTTATTGGTATGTACATCACCCAATAGAGAATTTGTATTTCTTCCCTGCCTCCCACTCCCTTCCCACTATTTTTTTTATAATTTTCTTAAATATCTATTTATTTATTTATTTTTGGCTACACTGGGTCTTAGTTGAGGCTCTCTAGTTGTGGCATGCAGGCTCAGTAGTTGTGGCGTGCGGGCTTAGTTGCTCCGCAGCATGTGGGATCTTAGTTTCCTGACTAGGGATCGAACCAGTGTCACCTGCATTGCAAGACCGATTCTTAACCACTGGACCACCAGGGAAGTCCCCCCACTATTTTTTTTACCTAACATATACCTAGAAGAAACATTTTGCAGGGGTGTGGGTGGAGGATGTGCAAAGTGAGCAGCTTTTCATGACTGTTTATTTATTATTGAGATAAAATGAACATATAAGTAATCATAACCCAGATCAAGATGTGGAAAGTTTTCAGCACCCCAGAAAGCTCCCCTGTGCCCCCTCCAAAGAGCTAACCACTATTCTGATTTGTATCACCATAGATTAGTTTCACAGTGAGCAACTTCTTAAAAATGTACATTCAGTACTTAAAAATCTCCTAAAGTAGAGGCTGAAGTTATTTGTCACAACTGTCAAGGCAGCTCAGAGGGAAGTCTAGCACCTTTAGCAGTGCAGCTTAACAATAACTCTGTTTTTCAGGAAACTGATTAGGTAGTTCAAAATTATCCAAACCTCTGACCTTGCTTCTTCCTTTAGAGTTTTTAAAGCTATTCCTTTGCTTGTTTATATCCCTGCCCACCCTCATTCCTCATTCTGCCTCCCTCCTCGCCACTCACAACGCCCCCAGAGTGGTGTGCTGGGGGGCCTGCTTACAGGGGCTTTTGAAAGCTGATTGTACACATCTCTTCCCAACTCCACATTCAGTGATGTTCAGTTGGTAGTTTAAGATTGACCATGGTGGAAGTTTTTACACCACAGCAACTGGCAATCATGGTCTGGCAGACCCCTAGAATAACTGCTAAACATTTATCACCACTGACCACTACACCACACATACAATATATTCAAATCATGTCAAATGGCTTCAAAGAGCTTTGGAGATTAAAAATGCTACCTGGTCACAGAAAACCTAGTAGAAACAAGTTTCAACTCATCCAGTGTTTTCAAATTCATAAGAGCATGCCACTGGTCATGGATTGGTTTTACAACAATCATGATTTTGTGAATTGCTCCCTCTCCCTAAATTGAAATGCATGACAAGTTTTTAATTGAGGTAAACTGTCACCAATGTTGCTAGAAAATTTTTGCAATAGCCTTAGAGATACAGTAGCACATTGCAGAAATAGTTGAACATTCACTGTCTAGAACAGGATTTTAGTAACTTAAATCTGTACTGTAATCTCCACTGGTTCTGTATGCCTTCGTGCATATAATGCTTTGTCACCAAACCATAGGGTAAATTCATAGGGGTCAAAAATAGTGTCTTCTTTCTAGAAATTATTCACAGTGCCTAGCACAGTATTAGGTTTTGAGCAGATGCCAGGTAATAATGCATCAATTCCATCGTTCCCTCCTCTATTTCCTTCTCCATCCCATCCCCCTAGTGAGTTTCCCTACACTTTATCAGAGCTGCTCCCTAATCCACCCAGTCACATAAAACAAACTCGACTATTATTCACAGTAGTCAAGGTATGGAAACAACCTAAATGTCCATCGATACATGAATGGATAAAGAGAATGTGTGTGTGTGTGTGTGTGTGTGTGTGTGTGTAATGGAACATTATTCAGCCTTAAAAAAAGAAGGAAATCCTACTATTTGGGATAACATGGATGAACCTTGACGACATTATGTTAAGTGAAATAAGCCAGTCTCAGGAGGACAGATGCTATATGACTCCACTTAAATGAGGCATCTAAAGTAGTCAAACTCCTAGAAGCAAAGCTTTGAATGGTGGTTGCTAAGGGCTAGGGGGAGGGGGAAAAGGGGAGTGACTGTTCAATGGGTATAAAGTTTCAGTTATGCAAGATGAACAAGTTCTAGAGATCTGCTGTACAACACAGTGCCTGTAGGTAACAACCCAGTACTGTGCCCTTAAAATTTTGTTAAGAGGGTAGATCTCATGCTAGGTGTTCTTATCACACACACACACACACACACACACACAAAAGGAAACTGTTGGAAGTGACTGATATGTTTATTACCCCGATTGTAATGATAGTATCACAGGTATATGCATATGTCCAAACTCATCAGTTGTATACATTTAACATGGGCAGGTTTTTTGTCTATCAGTTATACCTCACTACAGCTATTCTTTAAAAAAAAAACAAACCTACAACAAAAATTAAGACAAGTATTATAATTATCCTGTATTTCAGGAACACAGTACACTCATTTGACAAATATTTAAGCACTAACAAGATGAAGGGCTTTGTTCTAAACATTATAGATGTATACCAAGATGATTTAGACACAAGCGCTGACATGAGATTCCAGGCAAACACAGTACGTAAGATATATATATAAGAAACTCTGATATAAATAGGAAAATGATCCAGATATTATGCTTATGGAAGTCTAAGGAGGGAGAGGTTGGTTTTGGACATGCTGAGTTGAAAGCAGAGGTGGAAAAGCAAACAACCGAAGCAAGAAAGCACGAGAACGCATACCAGGAACAACAGTTTGGCTGGAGCATAGGATGTGGGGAGAGGAATAGTTTAAAATGAGATTGGAAGGTAGAGGTCAGATTATAAAAGATTATCAGTATCGTGCTAAGGGGTTTGAGCTTTACCTCAGAGCGTGCCAGATTCTGCTGCAGTAAAAACTCCAGTCAGTGACTTAAAACAACAAGGTTTATTTCTTACTGAAGCCACGTATCTATTGTGGGTAGTCTGGGGGCCCTTCACTTGTGGACTCAGACCAACAGAGTAGCTACCATCTGGAACCAGAGGGACAGAGAATAGGGTGAATTGTACACCAGCTCTTAAAGTTTCTGCCCCAAGATGCCATGCATCACTTCTGCTCACATTTTACGACTAAAGCAAGTCATGTCCACGCTTAACTTCAAGAGGGTGAGGAAGTGCGATCCTATGTGCCTAGAAGCGTGGGGAGCCAGATATATTTAGTGGACAGCTCTAATGGTCAACACAATTTGTCCTAAGAAGGAAGACAGGGTCATATTCAGATGTCAGAAAGATCACTTTAACAGTGTGTATGGGATGGATTGGAGAGAGGCTAACTTGGAGGCAGGGAGCCTAGTCAGGAGGCCAGTGCAGTGTTGCAGGTGAGAGCGAGTGGTGGTGTGATCCAGAGCAAGGTGGGAGAATAAGAGAGAAGGGGACTGATGCATGAGACATTTCATGAGATATTAAGGAGAATCAACAGCACTAAGTCAAAAGGTTGTGAAAGAGGGAGTCAGAGTAAATAGGGCTGCTGCTGGCAGACATATCAGGTGGGCAGAGACTACAGTGGTGACCAGGACTGCTGGGGTATGGCTGGTGGTGGAGTGGAGCTAATGGACAGACCTAGTAAGCAGGGCTTAATGGGGGTAGTTAGGGCTGGTGAGTGTGGTCAGTGGTTGTTGATTATTGGTGGTGCGCCGTGGATGGGTGTGGGTGGTGATATCCAACATGAGCTGGAGAGTACCAGGAGTTTAGGCTGGCTGGAAAGGTAGCAAAGAGTCAAATAGGAAAGGCCTTGACCACCATGGCAAGAGGTGTAAGTTTCATCATAAAGACAATAGGAACCACTCAATTATTTTAAATGCATCTGCCTAATGATGCTTCAAGTACAAGGACAAATATGAAGTGAGACAATTACGTGTAGGGTAAGGCCACGGGTAGTGGACCCACCAGTGTATATTTGACAGAGCACAAGAGCAG
This sequence comes from Globicephala melas, assembly GCF_963455315.2. Classification (NCBI taxonomy): domain Eukaryota; kingdom Metazoa; phylum Chordata; class Mammalia; order Artiodactyla; family Delphinidae; genus Globicephala; species Globicephala melas. The sequence goes on along the minus strand of NC_083335.1, from coordinate 24,043,752 downwards.
AGGGGTGGGTTATCTAATGCAAATTGTGCTGTTACAACTTGACAACCGTCTAGACAAAGGTGAGTGGGAATGCTTCCCAGTTTCTTGTACAGGATTTTTTTCCCCATTTTTGCATTTCATTCTCACTTTTCCAATTCATTTCCTACCACTCAGTGGCATTATTCAGCGTTGAGCAAGCCCATGGGAACACCAAATTTAGAGAAGGTTCTTTTAGCCAGAAACTGCCTTTGTGGATGGACCTCAAAATCTGGCCTCAGTGGAAAAATCGTCTGAGTTCCGAGAAATGGGAGACCATCTGGTGACTGCTGCAAGGAAGTCTGAGAAGTTAGCCAAGACTGGCGGAATGAAAATCTCCGATCTGAAGCTGCTTTCGTGAAGAAATTTCAATGCTACTGTCATCCCCAAGATTTATGTTAATGTCAACTTCATGATACTTTAAAGCTCCGAAATTTGGGCAACAACAAGAAAACATAATAACGAAATGAAAGTTAGTCATTGGGACACTCGTATTTAGTAGACTTCATCAACTAAGGTGTAGACAAGCAGCAACTCACGTTATAGCCATGGGAGCAAAGTGAAATATGTTAAAAGCTGCTGACATGCTATATTTACATTTTTAGGACATGTTATAAGACAAAAATCTTAAAAATCTACTTCTGTCAGCTAAATATTTTGAAATAAATCAGAAAATATTCTATATGGAGCTCTTAATGTAGTCTAAGAGAAGATAGGAAGGAAAATGAAAAACATTCTAGTTTGTAAAGAACTATTTAACAGAGGCAAGGTAAATACATTTAAAGTGACTATTATGAACATGTATTTATATCCACAAATACACATAGCACTACCACTTTTTTAGTGTTTTCTATGTGCTAGGAACCGTAATATATGCAATTTGTACATAATAGCTCATTAATCATTTCAACTTCCTTTGAGATAGGTACTTATGTCCACACCTAAGTTTCTATTTTCTTCCCTATACTACTGGAAGCCAGAAAACCTACATTTCCAGGAGTCTCTTGCCAGCTAGGTTCTGGTTAGCTTTTGCCAATGAAAGACCCTTCCATGAGATAATGAAATAGGAGGCAAGGGTGAAGCCATTCTGCATTTGGACTCGCCCTTCTCTCCTACTTCACTGCATAAGTGACCCCAGGTACAACCAGCAAAATAACTGCTCAGCCAAAATCACTGACCAAAAGAACTCCCTCTTGCCTATCTCTGATACCGGGACCTCCCCTTCCCACTCCTGCCCCCAAGTCGTGGAGGCCCTCAGCCCGCCGAGAGAGGGACTCCTTGACACCCCTCTTTCAAACCCGGACCGCACCCTCTTCGTAGATGGCAGCTCAATACTCGGTCCTAACAGACGCCAACGGGCAGCCTATGCGGTGGAGGAATGCTGCTAGCACATCAATGAAACAGGACTCGTCGAAGACAATGTAAACGCCCTCCATCGCTTAAGAGAAGAACTCCAACGCAAACACCAACAGTCTGCCTCCCCAATTCCCGATTGGTGGCGATCCACCCTCTATACCTGGCTAACACCAACCTTAGGCCCCTCAATTCTCATCTGTATCTTGTTCATGCTCGCTCCCTGTTTTCTTAGGCTCCTTCGCAGGCGCATGGAGGAAGTCTCTCGGGTGGCCACAAACCAAATGCTCCTCGGCCCTTACACCTTGCTTCCTACAGAACCCCCCCACTGGTCTCCCTTAAGCCTCGGACCTCTGGTTGCCCGACTCCCCTTTTGACGCCCCCATTCAGCAAGAAGTAGCCAGAGATCAGAACGCCGCCCCATTACACCAAAGATATCGGGATGTAAGGCCAACTGGCCCGAGGCAGGGGAACGCAATCAGATTCACAGGTTGCATCAGACCGAAACTTTCCGGACCACCCTGTTCCAGAAACTGACCTGGAGACTTTCCGGACCACCCAGTTCCAGGAACTGACCTGGGGACTTTCCACCCGGCCCAGCCTTCCCGCCTTTCGAGGGGCGGGGCTAACGGTCCCAAGACTGACGCAACCGGCACCGGATATTGTCGCGATACTCGAAGAGACCACCAAATAAGGAATACCCTGCGCCCTCCCGGATTCGCCACACCCCTTTCCCTTCTTCCCCTATAAATTCTGCCCAAACCCTCGCCCGGGCGCGACTTCTCTGGCTCCCTTCTCTCGGAGCAGTCAGCCTCGCCCGGGAGCGTTCCCAAATAAAGCTCGTTTAAGCTCTGCTCCGTTTCTTGGTGCTGTTCCTTACAACTATGAATGAACAACACTGCTCCTTCAGGCTCCAAAGATGTGAAGTAACAGAAAGTTCATGGCATGCAAATCTTGGTTACTCCATACCTGAGAGAATAGCATTCACTGTCAGGAAAAATATACACAAACATTCCTCAACTAATTCAAAATACTTTCTGCCTAGTTGAAAAACGTCAATCAACTACTTAATACCACCTGGTGCTTAACAGGTGGTAGATTTTTTTTCCCCATGAGAGACATGAAAAGTTATTTTCAAAGACTTTTTTCAAAGAAATTTTTATGATTTATTGCTTCAATCTCCTTTAGAAGGCAAATAAATATTTAATTCTTACACGGGCTTAATTCTTTGTGTGGTGTCACCTCCTATTCCCCCAATTATAAAAAGGAGTAAATCTTACTTGCTAAAGAATTACATTTCTAAGATCACCCTTTAAACTTCCAGCTAAAATAATTCATACTCTACTTCTTTCATGTTTAAAGGGTGTACATGTCTCAGTGTCTTCAAGGAGGTGACACAGCTGATGTTTCTTAAACCCACAATTCTGCTTTCATGAAATCAACAAAGGCCTTCTGTGGCTTTCTAGGAAGACAAAAGATTCCATTTCTAGCCACCTAAAGAAAGGATACCTGTTCTGTACCATAAAGATGCAGAATACCTTGTATCGAGTGTCTTTGAGGTTTGGCAACTCTTTGACAACACTACTTTTCCTTGGTCAAGAAAATCTGAAGCTCTAATAAGCCATTCAAGTGAAATTTCTCACAGAATACAGTCTTTAGTAACCGTAGAATCAAGTTAGAATGAAAAATGTGACTTTTCTCTTCCATGTCTAGGATCTTTTATCAGAATTGTAAAGGTTTTGTTTCACTATTTTTCAAGAAAACAACTTACCATACTCGCAGGCTTTTTTTCTCCTGGGATCATTAACTCAATTGATTTGTGCATATTGTCAATGAGGCCAAGGTCTTGATGAATTCAGTCTCCGTGTGGGCCGTTTGGGCTTTCCATAGGCAGACTGCACCCTTGACTCCAACTTCAATCTCACGCCTGATCTTAGCCAGGTCATTTTCCACTCCAGAAGGACAAGTGCTATTATAGCCATAATATCTGTGCAGACATTCCCACCATGGGAACAACTCAGTCTCTGTTTACAGGTGTAATGAGGCTTGCCTTTACCTGTGCAAGATCTAACTGCAGCAAAAAGATACTAACTTGAATTTGGGGCTCCGGGATGAGTCCATATAGAGCACATTTACAGTATTTGAGGGCAAAATGATGAGCTGCTATAACAAACAGCACTAACAATACAGTGATTTTAAAAAAGGTGATATATCTCTCTCATAATATTTGGAATATAAGTACATAGTCCAGGTAAGCAAGGTAGCTCTGATCCAGTGATCATTTAGGGATCTGGTTGCCTTTTAGGAAGTTGCCCCTTTATCCCTTAAATCATGGATGTCATCTATTTGGTTAAAGTTAGATTGTCATGAGTTGCAGTATGGAAGAGGCATATTTACTTTCTTAAGGCCTGGATGCAGCAGACATCACTTGCATTTGCATTCTGTGGGGGAGAACTTAGTCAAATGGCTAAACCTACTGCACAAAGGACTGTAGAAGGTGTAGCCATGAACCATGTTCCTCGGAAGAAGTGAAGAACATGTTTCGGTAATCGACCAGCAGTCTTTGCCACAGATGGAAAGTCAAGGCCATCCCTATTTTGCTGTTTGCATACTCAAAACAACACTTGGAAGAAGAGCTGTCTCCAGCACAAGTTCTATGATAGCATGTCATTTTCCAAATCAACACCCATCACCCAACTGAAGCCACAAACTAGAGAAAGGAAGATAGCAGTCTAGGCAAAGTCACAGACATGAGGAAGAATAAGAATGAAAAACTGCATCATTCATCTCCCAATGTATTGATGCCATGACCCCATGGAGGGTACAGACTATGCTGGGGAGAGCTTGCACCTTTCCCCAGCTCCTTTGGAACACGGAAAAGAAGAGCTATGGAGGAACAAAGGGAGAACTGCTAACACTGTCGAGTTCCTCCTCGGGCCTAACCAGAACAAGGGGCCTTGCATTTTCATTGTGCACTGAGTCCTGTAAATTACGTAGCCAGTCCGGCATGAGGGATAGGGAGCTGATGGAGAAATGCTTTTCCTTTCCTAACCCCCAGAAAATGGTGCTGAGACACATTTCATGAGTCTTCTCAGATATCTTCCCTTGTCGCGCTTTGCCATGTCCCTCACTCCTGCTTCCTGAGATCACATTCCCAAAGAAAGGACTTGCACAAAAGCTGTTGTGGTCAGTGTTTAAGCAGAGGCCGTAGGTGGTGAGTGATCTCTGCAGATATGTAGGGGAAGATCATTGCAGGCAGAGGGAACAGTCAGCAAAGGCCCTGAGGTGGGAGCATGCCCGGTGTGTTTGAGAAACAGCAAAGAAGTCACTTACGTGGCTAGAGTGCAATGACTAATAACACGTGAGAGATTCTGTAACAATCTATATGGGAAAAGAATTTGAAAAAGAATAGATATATGTATATGTATAACTGATTCACTTTGCTGTACACCTGAAATTAACACAACATTGTAAATCTACTATACTCCAATAAAAATTTTTTTTAATTAAAAAAGAAATAATCGGGGACTTCCCTGGTGGCACAGTGGTTAAGAATCTGCCTGCCACAAAACACCAAATAAATAAATAAATAAATAAAACAAAGAATCCACCTGCCAATGCAGGGCACACGGGTCCGAGCCCTGGTCAGGGAAGATCCCACACGCCGCGGAGCAACTAAGCCCGTCTGCCGCAACTACTGCGCCTGTGCACTAGAGCCCTTGAGCCACAACTACTGAGCCTGCGCCCTACAACTACTGAAGCCCGTGTGCCCTAGAGCCCATGCTCCGCAACAAGAGAAGCCACGGCAATGAGAAGCCCACGCACCACAACGAGGAGTAGCCCCCACTCGCTGCAACTAGAGAAAGCCTGCACGCAGCAACGAAGACCCAACGCAGCCACACACACACACACAAAAAAAAAATCGGTGAGAGAAATAGGAGATGAAGTCAGTGAGCTCACTGAGGGGCTTAAAGATCCCCGAAAGGACTTTGGGTTTTTCTCTGACAGAAAGGGAGAGTTGTTGGGGTACTCAATCAGAGACATGATATAAGTTTTCAAAAAGGACATCTGGCTGCTATGTTGAGAATAGACTGTAGAAGACAAAGGTAGGAGCAGGAAGAACATTTAGAAGGCAGTATATTGGGGCTTCCCTGGTGGTGCAGTGGTTGAGAGTCCACCTGCCAATGCAGGGGACACGGGTTCGTGCCCCGGTCCAGGAATATCCCACATGCCGCGGAGCGGCTGGGCCCGTGAGCCATGGCTGCTGAGCCTGCACTTCCGGAGCCTGTGCTCCGCAACAGGAGAGGCCACAACAGTGAGATGCCCGTGTACCGCAAAAAAAAAAAAAAAAAAAAAAAAAAATGGCAAGAAGGCAATATATCCCTCTCAATATTGTGCAAGAAGATGATGGCTTGGATCAGAGTGGTAGCAGTAGAGGTGATGAGAAGAGGTCAGATTGTGGATGCATTTCAAAGTAGAGTCAAAGGATTTGCTGATGGATTGGATGAACGCTGTAAAAGAAAGAGGGGGGTTGAGGACATCTACAGGAGTCGTGGCCTGGAGACTTAACAGAGAACAGGTCACCAAGGGAGTGGCAGACCGGACAGAGTGGGGATGGTTCAGACAGGAAACAGGATGATCTGGGGAACAGACAAGTGAGTGTCCAAGGAAGGGGACAATGGGACTCACGGTTCAGGGTAAATCTTTCTCTATTTTCCCCTTTTCCCTTGCTGAAAAAGGAATGACTAATGAGTAAAGTAATGGGCTAAAGAGAAGGGGGTCAGTACCATAGAGGTAGCCACTGACTCTGTGTATACTTGGGGGTGACTTTACACAGAGTTGCATTTGGTCTCTGAGGCTCTCAGATATCAGGACAGCCAAGTATAACAGGCCGATGTAAATAAGACAAATCAGCTTTCCTAGAAAGAACATGGAACTGAGAGGCATGTGTGCTGGTCTACCGTAATCCATAGATTAGCAATTCCCCATGGGAAGCATCTATTTTGCCCCACCGATCTTGACACTTCTTCACATACCCCTGAAAGAAAAGCTACTGACAAAGCACTGAAATGTATGGTGAAGGTTTCATAGGGAAGACAGAGGAAACATGTACATCACACACAACTTCATCAACCCCCTCTTGACATGTCTCTTTGCCTCAGCCTCTCTCTCCAACCATCCTACCAATGGGATATTTTTTCCTTCATCCTCTTAGAGCTGCTTTGCTTCATTAACCTCCTGTACTCCTGGACCTATCATTCCTGCCCCTAACCCAACTGCAGCTTCTCCAAACTTGTAACTTAGCCCATTTTGGGGGGGAAAAAAAAGGAGGATTTTCTACTTACCATGATCCACCCCCTTGGGTGGGTGGGGGATGGGAGAGAGCAGGGAGGAATTATAAAATCTCTTTTTCTTGTGCAGTAAGTGCTGAGGACTGTATCAAAAGACATGGTCCCTAGCCTCCAGCATCCAACCAACATGTCAGTGGATCACTGTAACCCAAAGTCATAATTGTTATGACAGAAGTAAGCACAAGTACTGTGGCACCATTAAGGAGGGGCACCTAATCCAGACTGAAGGGGTGGCAGTCAGGGATGTCATTTCAACTTTTCTGAGCACCTACTATGTGCTAGGCCCTGTACCTCACACTAGTGCTATGCTGGGGCCCCAAGTAGGTGCTTAGTCTGCCTATTGGGTGACACCCTTCCTCCTGCTGAGGCTCTCCTCCACTGCTGAGCTCAGTTTCCCCATCTGTCCACTGAAGGAATCTGCCCAGGGCTTGGCAGAACCGGGATCACAACCTGAGGCTTCTGGTTCTTACTATCAATACATGGGACTTAGAAAGTCTTAGACTTGACTAAGAAAGTGTTGACTCAAACATGTTGTTCTCATTGCTCATTCATCAGCCCAAATGTATTGTTAGTAGCAATAGGAGGCTGTAGGCATTGTGCAGGCCTCTAGAGAATTCTAGGGCTGATTTGCCTATTTATTTTTCCTGCCCCAGTCTCCATGGTCATTACCGGGACCAAAGAAGTCGTATCTTCACGGCATTTCCTTGGAACCACAGTGACATTCAGTGGCCATTGGAGGTTGAAAAATAAGTGTCAGAGAAAGCACTTGTCTTTGTGCTGCAGGAGGGAGTGAGGCAAGTTTCCCAGCAATTTTTCCACTTAAACCAGCACAAGCTGATCGGTTCCTGCTATTGCTTATGGAAATTTAGCATAGGGTTAATAGGCTGGACCTGGCCCAAGACCACTACCTCACACAAGCTATTTATCCTCATTCAGCTGCCTTCATAGACAAAAGAACAAACCAAACCAAAAGAGTTTACATTGCAATACCGATTTTTAATTTTTCTCGTAGATAATGCTTCCCTAATGCAAAAAAAAGGGAATAAAAATTTGAAAAACACAAAATGTTACAATCATCCACAACCTCACCACCCAGAAATAACCCTCATTAACATTTTAACTTATTTTCTGCCTGTCTTTCTATGAAACATACATTGTTATCATTCAATACATACTCGTTGCCTGCTTTCCGCACTTACTGATATATTGTGGACATTTTTCCCTGCCATTCTTCTGTACCATTATTTATAATGGCCGAATAGGAATCCAACATATGGATGTACTGTGATTCACTTATGGATGTATCATAATTAGTTAACCAATTCCATATTGTTAAAACATTCAGATGCTTTCTAAATTTTTAACATTATAAAATAATATTGTAGGAGTTTCCTTACAAATAACCTACCTGATTATTTCCTTAGCATTAATTCCTACTATTGGAACAACTCACTTAAAGAGCATTCACATTTAATACTTTGGAAACATATTGCAAAATTACCCTCCAGAAAGATTATACCAACTTTTTCTCCCATCAGCTCTTTTTGAAAGTGCTTATTTCCTCATGCCCAGGTCAACACTGAGTATTATCATTACTTTTCTTCTTTGACAGTGTCAAATGATAGGCAAAAAATGGAAAAATTTTTTAATGGCAAAGCATTTTTGTTTACTTTTCATTTTTTATTATAAATGAATTTGAACTTTTACTTTTTCATTGGCTGTTTGTTCCTTCGTAAAGTGCCTGTCCTGGTCTTCTGCCCTTTTTTCCCATTAGAATTTTTATCTTCTTTATTGATTTATAAACACTCTTTAGTGTTAACCGTTTGTCGTACCATACAAATTTTTCTCAGCATGTCATTGTCTTTCTGCTTCTTTGGCATATAGAATTTTGACTTTTATACATTCAAATCTATTTATCTTTTCCTTTATGTTCTCCATCTTTAGTGCTATGTTTAAAAAGGCCTTCCCTTCTCCTAAAATATATATTTTGTTTTTTCCTCTGGGTTTCTTGTTTTGTTAATTACATTTAACTATTTAATCCATCTGGAATTTATTTTCTTGAAGTACGAGGTCAGGCTATATAACTTTATTAAATAGTTGTGCCACAATTAACTGGAAGAATAATTTCTCCTTAACTTTTTTTTGCCACCTTCAACTATCAAGGTGAGAACTGGGGACAGGTAAAGGACAGACACGAAACAACAAAAGTGTTTTATCAGAATGAGCAACATCATTAGTTTTGACTGTGGTTTAGAATTTAGATGGGACCAGGTGGCAGGCCCAGTACAGGGAGATCCTGAGCGTCTCACTGACTAATATGGTAGACAGTGTTGTTGATACTGGCTATTGGCTCTCTCATCCTTCATTCCCACTTCCTTCTAATGCATCTTTTGTGCTGCAAAGACTGGAAAACTGAAAACCACATTTCACAGACGCTTTTACAGCTTGAGTTCTGGGTTTGAAATACCTTCCACCAAATATGTGCATTTACGCGAGATCTAAAAGGCAGAGATGAAGACAAGACCACCTTCCCTGCCCCCGGGGGCTCCTTTACGCTGGCAATGAAGGTCACACAGACACAAGAATGTTTTGCAACACTGTACCAGCATCTAGTCTCTAGCTTCCTGGGTGTCCAGAGGCAGTACATCAGTGACAGTGGTATTTCCTGAATCCACCTTCTGTTCCCTGGGCCATTCTTGAACTCAAGCATTCCAGTGATGGTCTCAGAGGTAGTAGCCAACTGGTAGATGGGTTCTATAAGATTCTGGGAGCCATTCCTATAGGCCCAGCCTAGATCCCACTCTTCCAACTCTTCCAAGGCTTTTTAAAAAATATCTAGGGAATTCCCTGGTGGTGCAGTGGTTAGGGCTCCATGCTTCCACTTCAGGGTCCACAGGTTAAATCCCTGATCAGGGGACTAAGATCCTGCAAGCTGTGCAGCGTGGCCAAAACACTAAATAAATTTAGAAGATAAAAATACCTAATTTCCTTATTAAATCCCTTTCTACTGAAAATACCTAGCGTGGTTTTTTGTTTCCTATACTGAATGCTGACAGATACAGACAACCAGGGTCAGGGTCCAGGATCTTTTCAGGGTCCAGGGCAGGGTCCAGGACCAATTCCTTGCAAGACCTGAGTCTGGAAAAATATGGGTTAATGACAGGGGCCTTTCAGGCAGCAGCTGGCTAATATACAGGGGAAAACTCTTTATCCATCATTGGCCTGAGTCACATATTCTGGTATCCTTCAACTTTTGGTTGAAGCCAACACTAGGTGTAAATACATGAAGAGTGGAGGAGCAGAGAGGAAGGGAGCCAGGAAGGTAACACAAAGTGTCTACTATGTGTTGGGTACCAATCTAGACCATTTCACATGTTCTCATTTAATTCTTACAACACTCTGGAAGGTAAATACAATTGTCCCCAATTAACCCAAACCTACACATACACGTTTACTCAGCCATAAAAAGAAACGAAATTGAGTTATTTGTAGTGAGGTGGATGGACCTAGAGTCTGTCATACAGAGTGAAGTAAGTGAGAAAGAGAAAGACAAATACCGTATGCTAACACATATATATGGAATTTAAGGAAAAAAACGTCATGAAGAACCTAGGGGTAAGACAGGAATAAAGACACAGACCTACTAGAGAATGGACTTGAGGATATGGGGAGGGGTAAGGGTGAACTGTGACAAAGTGAGAGAGTGGCATGGACATATATACACTACCAGACGTAAAATAGATAGCTAGTGGGAAGCAGCCGCATAGCACAGGGAGATCAGCTTGGTGCTTTGTGACTGCCTGGAGGGGTGGGAGGGAGGGAGACGCAAGAGGGAAGAGATATGGGAACATATGTATATGTATAACTGATTCACTTTGTTATAAAGCAGAAAGTAACACACCATTGTGAAGCAATTATGCTCCAATAAAGATGTAAAAATAAATAAATAAATAAAACAAAAAAACCCCAACACATTTCTGAATAGTTATGTCCATTTCCCTTGGGCTCAGATCACTGTTAAAATAAAACATCTTACTTAGCATGGGGAACCGGGTGGTGAATGGGTCTAGATTCTAAGCCACTCTGAGGACCTCCGTTCCAGAAGTATATGACCTTGTGTCAAGTGCTCTGCAATTAACATGACTTGGCTCCGGTCTCTGTGTCTACTTCTTTCTGCTCTAAATTTCCTTTGTGTCATGAATCAAACCCTGAGGCAATAATCTGTCCCTGTTCATCTTAAGCCTGGGCCACAAAAGTCATCTGCCGGCCTATAGATGGGCAGCATCCCTCAAAGGCAAGCATCTGTCCCTGATCCAATCAGCTGTGACTGAGACAAGGGGGTCCCAGGTACTGCTGGCTATTCAGCAGGAGGATGAACAGGGAAGGCCATATTTTGGCATCTGCTGAAAAATCAGAATATTAGGAAACACTGAGCCCACATTTCCACAGGCAACAGGGGGAAGGAGTCCCCCTTTACACTGCAGTTTGAGAAATCGTAAATTCCTTGCAGCTCTAACAACCTTTAATCCTGAGATTCTATACTCTTCTGGATTCCTGTACACTGAAAACATTGTGGATTGACTTGGGCCTCATTGAACAGATAATTTGGAAACGAGCTGGGAATGCATTTCATTTATCCACCGATTTGATTTTTAAATAGGGACTCTACATTTCCACACTACAAAGCCATTATTCTCCTCTATTGGAGTTCCTGTAATTCTCAGCGTGCCATGTATTATCATCATCCTGTCAAAATGAAAATCTTACAGAGATTCTGCGAGGGCCTTATCAAATCAAGTGGAAGTGATTAAGAACAGTAGAAAAAATTAGAACAATTATATATACACCATTAAATAATGTAACAGATGAGAATCCAACTAGTCTTCCGATTTTCATAAGTAAGGTTTGCAATTTTCTATTTTGTTGACTCAATAGCAAATTATCAATTCATTAAATGATTAAACCATTTATCAAAACTGAATGACAAAGCAATCAGAGACTGGGATAATCAGACTCCGAGTCTGTTCTTTGTGTAGAATTCAAATGCACCCAGCACAATACAAGTTTGTACTTAATGTCACTCATCTAATCAGCATATTTCTGCTCCAATGTGAGATCTTTGTTTGAACACGAGATGCAAAAGATATGGAAGCCACAAAAATCTCATTTATATAATCATAACAAGCATGTTATAGTGGTTGTCAAAATTAATTAAACCTAATTCGTTCTATTTTCTAAGCTTAAAATTGACACAAAACATTCTTGTGAAAGGCAAAAGTGCTAAAGGATCACAGAAATAGGTATAAAAGTGAATATTTTTAAATGCCTGCAGTTTGTTTTAGAGAGTTAATATTGATTATATTCCTCCAAACATTTGAAACAGATTAGATTCCTCCAAACATTTGAAACGATCAGTTGAATATGAACATTCACTCTATGAATGCCTAAACCTTTGGTTTCTTTTGAGTAATAATGAGTGCCACTGGTGTAATTACAATAAGTGTAAATTTAGAAAACCTCTATTAACACACAACTTCTCAGGAAGACGTTCTTTCCTAAGGCAAGGGACATCTTTATTTCAGATTACATTGTCATCTTGATCATCCTCTATTTAGAGCCAAAGTTCTGCTTACACCAGTGCTTCTCAAAATTTGGTATATGTCAGAAACCCTCAGAGAGCCTGTTAAACATGCAGATTCCAGGGCCCCAAGCTGGTCTTGATTCAAAAGGTAGGGCCTAAAAAATCTGTATTTTCACAAATAACCCAGACAGTTCTTTTGTAAAAGTTCCAAGGACCACACTGTGAGAAACACTGACTCACACGTTTTCTTTCTCCCCTTGTGTTACGTTGTTTTGAATCCTTGCATTATAAATCCTTTCTGTATCTCTCTTGAGTGCCTTCTGCATGCCCTAATCAACCTCCACTAATATTCCCTGGGCCCCATCTTGTCTCATTAGCCTGAACTGGAAAAAGTTACATTTTCTACATTTGCCTTCTCCAGATTCATACCTCTCTGGCCTTCACACACGTGCAGCCCCCTTAGAAAGCACCAATTAGGTGGACCCTTCTAGAAAACTTCCAGTCTTCCCTAAGCCAATCAGATTCCTAAGTGTTTCGTAGCAGGAGCTCTTCAAATAAACACATAAGCTCTGTTTCTAGAAAACCTCCCTGTTACCAAGGAAAACCTTATCTAAGCCTTTAGTTTCCTCAATACTACAGAGTGGACAAGATAAAACAAAGGAGGAGGATCTCAAACCCATCTCTTTAACATCTTTTTAGCAACTCAAGAAAAAAAAAAGGTGTCAGTGAAGAGCTAGAATCATATTTTCTTAAAAATTCACAATTGTCTGTTGATATGAATTATCCAAGTTATCACTGAGCCCTCATACCACAGATAGAGAAGAGATAGTAAGCCATCACCTGGAGACTCATTTGGGGAGATTTTCATGTAGATCAATGCCTGGGCCCTGCCCTAGACCCGGGTTTCTCAACTTTGGCATTACCGACATTTTGGTCGGATAATTTTTTGTCATGAGGGGCTGTCCTTAGCCCATAAAGCTTAAAATATTTACTATCTGGCCCTTTACATAAAAAGTTTGATGACCCCTGTGGTAATTGAATTAGCCACTTACTCAATTTTCAGGGAGACTGAAGCTAGGGAGGAGAGGCAGAAGTGAGATGGTAAACTTCTATTGCTTGTTTTAAGCCATATAAATGAAGTTGAGATAGCATAAAGACATGACAATGCACTGAAAGACAAAACACAATTTCTTCCTCCAAATTAAATTTCTTTTTGAAAAAAAAATTCTATGTCTACTTCACTGGTAAGACCTTTTTAAACCCCTTGTCTTGGAAATTAAAATGCTTCATATTTGTTCATGCTTCCTGGAATTCTGTTTTCCTGGAGGTCATCAAAAGCTCTGAGCTTTACTTCTTCTATCTTAGCTACGGAACCACCTCCTGGAAAAAGAGCCTATTAGTAGTTGATTTTCCTAAGCCCATCTCAGCCTTCCTGATTTAGAAGACTGTCCCTGCTATATGGGAACATAGGCTGGGAATAATGAGCGTCATAGCAAGGCTGTGCGGGGCTGATTAAAACAACTGCTTCTACATATTGAAATAGCTACAGATGAAATGATGTGATGTCTGGGAGTTGCTTCAAAATAATGGGAGAGAGTAGGTGGAGATATATATGAAACAAGAGTGACTATCTCTAATAATTTTTGAAGCTGAACAGTAGGCACTGCATGTTCATTACATTATTTCCTCTATATTTGAAAACATTTGAGAATTTCAATAATACATTTTTTTATTAAAAGAAAGTCTGGGGGGCTTCCCTGGTGGCGCAGTGGTTGAGAGTCCGCCTGCTGATGCAGGGGACACAGGTTCGTGCCCCGGTCCGGGAGGATCCCACATGCCGCGGAGCGGCTGGGCCCGTGAGCCGTGGCCGCTGAGCCTGCGCGTCCGGAGCCTGTGCTCCGCAACAGGAGAGGCCACAACAGTGAGAGGCCCGTGTACCACAAAAAAAAAAAAAGAAAAGAAAATCTGCTTCAAGTGCCAGATGAGAACAAAAATGCTTAAAAACAGAAAGGAAAGATCCTCAATTTTCTTCTGAAGCAGCACTTTAATGTTTTGATTTGATGGACCTTGGGCCATGAGGAGACAGTTCCCCAAAACTATTTAGTCCTAATTCTTAGCAAAATACCTAGCATGATGTAGGTGCAAAATAAATATTTATTGACTCAATGAACAAACCCAGGTCCTTTATGCTACAAGATCCTCCAGGAGAGTAATAACAACCATGATAACAGCAATAAGTAACAATTATTGAGGATTTATTATGTGCCAGGCACTGTGCCAAATACTGAGAATACATCATTATTTCCTTCAATCCTTATTACAACCTTATAAGCTTCATAAGGGCATGAATTTTTACTGTTTATTCACTGGTATGTCCCCAGTGCTTAAAACATGACTGACGCAATAAATATTTATTCAATGAATAAATCTAACGTATGTGCTATTATCATAACCCTTATGCAGATGAAGAATCTGAGGCTTAAAAAGGTTAAATGACCTGCCCAGCTAGCAAATAGCAGAGCTGGATTCAAATCCAGATAATATAACTCAAAAAATTCTCTTTCAACCACTAACTATACTGATGCTAATTCACACTTCAAAGTCTTGTCTATTATTATAACTGTGCCAGCCAGTGACCTTCAAAGGCCCTAAAAAATACAATATGTGATGAAAATATTTTGATAGCAACTCAAACTGAACAGACTTAAGAGTATGGGGTACTGCTTGGAACAGGACTAAAAGGGAACTTAAACATGAAAATGGGTCTCTCCCAAACATCTCTATCAAGGGTCCCCAACCCCTGGGCCATGGACCAGTACCAGTCCATGCCCTGTTAGGAACCGGGCTGCACAGCAGGAGGTGAGCAGCGGGTGAGCGAGTGAAGCTTTATCTGCGGATCCCCATCGCTCTGCATCTCTCACATTACCGCCTGCACCATTGCCCACCCATGCATCCCCACCATCTGTGGAAAAATTGTCTTCCATGAAACTGATCCCTGATGCCAAAATTGCTGGGGACCACTGATCTATATGAAAGATACTTGTGAAATCTTAGAAGCATTCCCATTAAAGTTAGAATGAAGGCAAGGATAACCTTGCCAAGGAAAACCTATCACCACTATTATCTATCATTGTATTGGAGGTCATAGACAAAGCAATAAGATAGCAATAAGACAATTCTGTTAGAATTAAAAAGGAAGAGACAATATCATCTTTGTTTTTAAACAAAATAACCTATTAGAAAATCCACAAAAAGCTTAAACACTACCAAAACTAAGAGCGTTTACAAGACTGTTGGATGCAATATATGTTATTTATTAGTAGCAACCACTTTAAAAATGCAAAATTAATTTAACAAATTTTTAAAGTCATTCACCATAAATTTCAAAACTCCATGGTGTCTAGGAGTAAATATAGTAAAAGTTACATAAGATCTTTATGAAGATAACATATAAGATGTAAAGGAAGACCTAGATAAATGAATATGTCATGTTCATAGACGGAAGTTATACATAGATGTCAATTCTCCACAAACTGACTTGCTAATTCATTGAAATTCCAATCAAAATTCCACTGGAATTAAGAATAAAGGGTCGGGGCTTCCCTGGTGGCTCAGTGGTTGAGAATCTGCCTGCCACTGCAGGGGACATGGGTTCGAGCCCTGGTCTGGGAAGATCCCACATGCCGCGGAGCAACTGGGCCCATGAGCCACAACTACTGAACCTGCGCATCTGGAGCCTGTGCTCCGCAACAAAAGGCCGCAACAGTGAGAGGCCCGCGCACCACAATGAAGAGAGGCCCCCGCTCGCCGCAACTAGAGAAAGCCCGAGTGCAGAGGCGAAGACCCAAGGCAGCCAAAAATAAACAAATAAATAAATAAAATTTAAAAAATAAAAGAGGAGAAAGGGTCAAGAATAGACAAAATGATCTTGCACAAGAACAAGGAACCCTGCCCTATAAGGTTTTAAGACTTATAAGGAATAGTATTTTTTATTTTATTTTTCATTTTTTAAGGCCTATGTGAATGTTTTTAACATCTTTATTGGAGTATAATTGCTTTACAATGATGTGTTAGTTTCTGCTTTACAACAAAGTGAATCAGTTATACATATACATATGTCCCCATATCTCTTCCCTCTTGCATCACCCTCCCTCCCACCCTCCCTATTCCACCGCTCTAGGTGGTCACAAAGCACCGACCTGATCTCCCTGTGCTATGCGGCTGCTTCCCACTAGCTATCTAGTTTACGTTTGGTAGTGTATATATATCCATGCCACTCTCTCACTTTCTCCCAGCTTACCCTTCCCCCTACCCATATCCTCAAGTCCATTCTGCATCTTTATTCCCGTCTCATAATCTAGTCTCATAGAATTGTGGTCGGAAAAGATATTTGATATGATTTCAATTTTCTTAAATTTACCAGGGCTTGATTTGTGACCCAAGATACGATCTATCCTGGAGAATGTTCCATGAGCACTTGAGAAGAAAGTGTACTCTGTTGTTCTTGGATGGAATATCCTATAAATATCAATTAAGTCTATCTGGTCTAATGTGTCCTTGAAAGTTTGTGTTTCCTTATTGATTTTCATATTGGATGACCTGTCCATTGGTGAATGTAAGGTGTTAAAGTTCCCTACTATTACTGTACTACTGTCGATTTCTCCTTTTATGGTTGTTAGCATTTGCCTTATGTATAGAGGTCCTCCTATGTTGGGTGCATAAATATTTACAGTTGTTATATCTTCTTCTTGGATTGATCCCTTTTTCATTATGTAGTGTCCTTCTTTGTCTCTTGTTAATAGTCTTTATTTTAAAGTCTATTTTGTCTGATATGAGTTTTGCTACTCCAGGTTTCTTCCAATTTCCATTTGCATGGAATATTTTTTTCCATCCCCTCACTTTCAATCTTTATGTGTCCCTAGGTCTGAAGTGGGTCTCTTGTAGACAGCATATATATGGGTCATGTTTTTGTATCCATTCAGCCAGTCTGTGTCTTTTGGTTAGAGCATTTAATCTATTTACATTTAAGGTAATTATCAATATGTATATTCCTATTACCATTTTCTTAATTGTTTTAGGTTTGTTTTTGTAGGTCTTTTCCTTCTCTTGTGTTTCCTGCCTAGAGAAGTTCCTTTAGCATTTGTTGTAAAGCTGGTTTGGTGGTGCTGAACTCTCTTAACTTTTGCTTGTCTGTAAAGGTTTTAATTTCTCCATTGAATCTGAATAAGATCCTTGCTGGGTAGAGTAATCCTGCTTGTAGGTTTTTCCCTTTCATCACTTTAAATATGTCCTGCCACTCCCTTCTGGTTTGCAGAGTTTCTGCTGAAAGATCAGCTGTAAACCTTATGGGGGTTCCCTTGTATGTTATTTGTTGCTTTTCCTTTGCTGCTTTTAATATTTTTTCTTTGTATTTAATTTTAGGTAGTTTGATTAATATGTGTCTTGGCATGTTTCTCCTTGGATTTATCCTGTATGGGACTCTCTGTGCTTCCTGTACTCAATTGACTATTTCTTTTCCCATTTTAGGGTAGTTTTCAACTATAACCTCTTCAAATATTTTCTCAGTCCCTTTCTTTTTCTCTTCTTCTTCTGAGACCCCTATAATTCGAATGTTGGTGCATTTAATGTTGTCCCAGAGGTCTCTGAGACTGTCCTCAGTTCTTTTCATTCTTTTTTCTGCTCCCTGGCAGTTATTTCCACCTTTTTATATTCCAGCTCACTTATCCATTCAGTGGTGGGCTGCACAGGCCCCCGGGGGGGTGTGGACAGTGACCTGTGCTTGCACACAGGATTCTTGGTGGCAGCAGCAGCAGCGTTAGCATTTCACACCCATCCTGGGGTCCGAGCTGATAGCCACGGCTTGCACCCATCTCTGGAGCTCATTTAGGCAGTGCTGTGTCTTCTGTGGGCAGACAGGGAAGGAATCCCCTCTCCTTGCGCACCCCAAAACAATGGTCTCTTGCCTCTTCGGCAGGTCCAGACTTTTTCCCAGACTCTCTCCCGGCTAGCTGTGCAGCACTCTGGGTCTCACTTTGCTGTTTCTTTCAGTGGCTACTATTTGGGGTTGAAAATTAGACATTCTAGAAAATATGTTGTAGTGATTCTGAATTCTGGTATGTTCCTATGATTACTGAGTTTTTATTCTAGTAGACAGTTAACTTACTTGAACTGAAACTGCAAACTTTGTGTACCTTGTGGTATGCAGCAACTGATATATCTTCTTTGTTCTTACGGCTAACCACTTAGATTTTTAGCCTGGCCCCCTGTGCAGTCTCCCATGTGCCTGTGTAATTAGGACAGAGATGAAGCTCAGCCTTTCTGTGGTTTCCTTGCCTCTAAGGTTTCACACCTAAATACCAGCTGTCCTGCTGGCCTTGAGCTCTGTCTATTGGCACTTCAAGTCCTTAGGCTTCAGCTTTCTGCTGCTCCATCGAAGCACAGATGGGACTACATTCAGTTAAAAAAAAAAAGCACTGCTAACTATATACCCGAAACAACTGAAAACAGGTGCTCAAATAAGTACATATGCATGCATGTTCATAGCAGTACTGTTCACAATAGGGAAGAGGTTGAAATAGCCCAAATGTCCATCGATGGATGAATGGATAAACAAATTATATACACAGGCAATTGAATATTATTTGGCCACAAAAAAGAATGAAGTACTGGTATCTGCTATAACACAGATGACTGTAAGTGAAACATTATGCTAAGTGAAAGAAGCCAGACGAGAAGGCCACATATTATAGGAATCCATTTATATGAAATAATTGGAATACATAAATCCATAGAAGTAGAATACAGGTTGGTGGTTGCCAGGGGCTGGGGGGGAGGGTGGACTGAGGAGAAACTGCTTAGTGGGTAAGAAGTTTTACTTTAGAGTGATGGCAAAGTTTTGGAATTAGATATAGGTGGTGGTTCACAACATTGTATATATATTAAATGCCACTTGCAAATGATTAATTTATGTTGTATGAATTTCACTTCAATTAATTATTTTTAAATTATTTTTCAACATTACTAGCCATTAAAGAAATGTAAATTAAGACCACAAAGAGATATAAATACATACTTATTAGAACAGCTAAAATAAAAAAGAGCAACAATATCAAATGCTGGCAAGGATATGGAACAACTGGATGTCTCATACATTACTGGTGGGAATGTAGAATGGATGATCATAGTTTGCCAGTTTCTTATAAAACTAAATATCCAACTAGCATACAACACAGCAATCATATTCCTGGGCATTCATCCCAGAGAAGTGACATTTTATGTCTACACAATAAACCTGTACACGAATCTTCACAGCAGCTCCATTTGTAATAGTCCAAAACTGCAAACAACTGAAATGCCCCTCAGCAGGTGAATGGTTAAATAAACTGTGGCACATCTATTCTATGGAATACTAATCGGAAATAAAAAGGCATGAAATATTGAAAACACACGGATCTCAGGGGCCTTATGCTAAGTGAAAAAAAAAGTCAATTTCATAGGGTCAAAAAATTCACATGCTATATGATTCCATTTATATAACATTCTAAATGTGACAAAATTGCAGTGATGGAAAACAGATTAGTGGTTATCAGGGGTTAGGCATGGTGAGGAGAGGAAGGGTGAATATGACTATAAAGGGGTAGCACAAGGAAGATCTTTGTGGTAACATGATTGTTATTCATCTTGATTGTGATGGTGGTTTCCAAAATCTACACATGTGACAAAATGACATAGAACTATGCATACATTCTATCAATGTCAGTTTCCTGGTTTTGATATTGTACTACAGTTATGTAAGATGTAACCACTGGGGGAAACTGGGAGAAGGGTACATGGACCTCTCTGTACTATTTTTGATACTTGCTGTGAATCTATAATTGTTTCCGAAGTAAAAAATAAATAAATTAAAAAAATATACCTCAATAAAGTTGATTTTAAAAATAAAAATAATTTTTAAAAGTTAAACCAAACCATGGGAATTCCCTGGTGCTCCAGTGGTTAGGACTCGGCGCTCTCTCTGCTGGGGCCCAGGTTCAATCCCTGGTCAGAGAACTAAGATCTCGCAAGCCACAAAAAACGTTAAACCAAACCACCTACTAAAAGAAAAAGAAAAAAAAAAAAAGCAAATAAAGCAAATGCTCAGATCTTTCTCTATGTAGCTCCCTATTTCAAGTATAGATTTCTCTCTGGTCTTTACCTGTTTTGTGTTGGGTCTCATGAGTTCTCTCTTGCACATGCATACTTAAGCTGACAAAAGGATTTGGGCAGAACTTATATACACAATTTGAGTCTCACTCCTTCTATAATTTTCTTGCTGCTAGGATTTCCCTCTTTAAGCTTCCAGTTGATTTTCCAGCCCTGAAAGGTACCTTGAGCCAATAAGACTGTGCTTCACCCCTGTTTCTTTAAACCATAGTCATGGGGGTTAGGAAATGGCTTCAGACCAGAAAGTCACAAACTAACTCTTACCCCTTGCAGTTGCAGTGTTTTTCCTTCTGTCTGATTTTGTGCACTTTCCAGTGTCTGTAGTTTTTAAAATCAATTTTTATAATTGTTACCCGCAATAAGATTCATTTGACCACTTCACTCCTCCACAATTACCAGAAGCTTCTGTTTTATCTTTTTAATTATATCAATATTATTATAAGAGCTTCCTTGTCATGAAATCCACATATGAGGAAAGTTTCCAAATAAAAAGAAGCTCCAACTCTACCACAAATTTTTTCTGTCAAATGTTCTTAATATGAATATCTTAGCCACTGTATTCCTCAGGATAGATAGAAGCATAATCAAGCTCATATGTACTGTCAAAAAAAACTGACCTTTTGGGGGATACCAGCTTTATTAAAATATAATTAACATACCACATAATTCACAATGCAAAGTAGTAACCACTATACGATCACAGCCACATACCACATAATTCACACGTGTAAATTATACTGTTCAATATTTTTAGTATATATACAGAGGTTTGTGATCATTATAATAATCAATTTTAGGACTTTTTCATCACCCTCAAGAAGAAGCCCCTATACCCTTTAGCTATGACCCTTTTACCCCCTAGTCCCCACAGACCTAGGCAACCACTAATCTACTGCCCATTCTGGACATTTTGTATCAGTTGAATCATATAATATATGTTCTTTCAAGGCTAGATTCTTTCACTGAGCATAATGTTTTCAAAGTTCATCCATATTATTGTAGCTTCATTCCTTTTTATGGCCAAATAATATTCCATAGTATGGATATACCATATTTTGTTCATTCATTCATAATTTTTTAATTGGGTTGTGTCTTTTTTTATTATTGAATTGTAAGATTTCTTTATATAGTCCAGATACAAGTCCCTTATCAGATATATGATTCACAAATATTTTCTTCCATTCTTTTTTAAATTTATTTATTTTATTTGTTTTTGGCTGTGTTGGGTCTTCATTGCTGCACATGGGCTTTCTCTAGTTGCGGCAAGCAGGGGCTACTCTTCGTTGCAGTACGCAGGCTTCTCATTGCAGTGGCTTCTCTTGTTGTGGAGCACAGGCTCTAGGTGCACGGGCTCAGTAGTTGTGGCTCACGGGCTTAGTTGCTCCGTGGAATGTGGGATCTTCCCAGACCAGGGGTTGAACCTGTGTTCCCTGCGTTGGCAGACGGATTCTTAACCACTGTGCTACCAGGGAAGTCCCTTTCTTCCATTCTTGTGGGTGTCTTTTAGCTTTTTTGATAGTATCCTTTGAAGCATAAAAGCTTTTACTTTTTATCAAGTACAACTTATCTATTTTTTTCCCTTTTTTGCTAATGCATGTGGTGTGATATCTAAGAAACCAGTGACAAATCCAAGATCACGAAGATTTACTCCTATGTTTTCTTCTAAGAGTTTTATAGTTTTAGGTGTTAGGTTTAGGTCTTTGATCCATTTCAAATTAATTTCTTGTATGTCGGGTGAGGCAGGGGTCCGACTTCATTCTTTTGCATGTTGATATTCAGTTTTCCCACACCATTTGCTGAAGAGACTATTTTCCCCTCATTGGGTTGTTTTGGTATTCTTGTTGAAAATCAGCAGACTGTAAATGTGAGGGTTTATCTCTGGATTCTCAGTTCCATTCCATTTATCTATCTGTTTATCCTTATGCCAGTGCCTTACTGCCTTGATTATTTTTGCATTGTCGACAGTTTTGAAATCAGAAAGTGTGAGGCCTCCAACTTTGTTCTTCTTTTTCAACATTATTTTAGCTATTCTGGATCCCTTGAACTTCCATATGAGTTTTAGGACTACCTTGTCAATTTCTACAAAGAAGCCAGCTGGAATTCTGATACAGATTGGATTGAACCTATAGATCAGTTGGGGAAGTACTGCCATCTTAATGACAGTTAAGTCCTCCAGTCCATGGATATAAGATGTCTTTCTATTTATTTACACTTGGTTTAATTTCTTTCAATAATGTTTTGTAGTCTTAAGAATATAAAGTTTGCATCCCTTTTGTTAAATTTATTCCTACATATTTTAATCTTTTTTATGCTATTATAAATGAAACTGTTTTCCTAATTTCATTTTCAGTTTGCTCATTGCTGTTGTATAGAAATACAATTGATTTTTGCATATTAATTCTGTATCCTCCAACTTTGCCACACTTGTTTATTAGTTCTAATAGCTTTTAGTGGATTCCTTAGGATTTTCTATATACTAAACTGTGTCATCTGCAAATGAGATAGTTTTATCCTTCCTCTATCATTTAAATGCCTTTAATTTCATTGTCTTGTCTATTTGCCCTGGCTAGAACTCCAGTGAAATGTTGAATAGAAGTAGTGAGAGTAAACATTCTCGTCTTGTTCCTCACCTCAGGGGGTAAATCTCAGTGGTGTACAACCTTTATTTTTTGCTCATGTTACATGTAAGCTATGGGCTATTGGAGGGTCATCGCAACTGTGCTCAGTTCTTCTTAGCTTTACTTTGTAGACATAGATGTCTTCTCATTCTAGGACCCAACCTGAGGCCTTACCTGGGCTATACAATTCTCTTGGCAGAGGGCAAAAACAAGAGGCTGAGCCAAACCACATAATCACCTTAAACCTCTGCTTGGATGTGACATGTGTCATATCCATTCACACTCTATTGCCAAAGCGTGTCAGTGAAACTCAAAGTCAAACCTATACTCCTCCCACAAGAGGCATGGCAAGTCACCTGGCAAAGGGTAAGGATACACAGTCCTCTTACAGGAAAGGTGGGGAGTAAATAACTGTGAACAGTAATATCATCTACCCTATTGAGTCTATATTTAATTTTCATCATCTCTAAGAATTACAAAAATGATTAACTAAGCAATAAATGCAATTAATATCTTGACACAAAAACACAATGATGCCAGCTATTTTTTGTGACCAAGACCATTCTTTAGAAATTGTCCAAGGTCACAGAGAATACTATATAGGAAAAGTTATCTAAAACTTCAAAATAAGGAAAAATGATGATTGCATGACCTGTTAAATACCATGGCAGCACATTTTCTAATAAGCCTTTTAGTCACCTGACTCTCTCAAGGTTTGTAACTTAAACTGTCTACAACTGATAAGAGTCCAGAGAATTTTAGTCTTATAAAGTTAGAGGTTAACTTGCAGAAAACTACTAAGAAGTGATTCACTTTTTGGAGGCTGCTTGGTTCAGTGAAAAAACTCAAATTTTTCAGTTTATTGCACTATAAAACATTAGCCAATTTTGAATCTAACTTATTTTATTTTGGCATTGTTTTCCCAACTGACTAGATGAATCCCTGTTTTTCAAATGTTCTTTGAACAAGCATTCTTGTATATCAGCTGATTCTTTCATTACTTGGCTGGAACAAAACATTGACATGTGCTACCAAACTACTCTGTCTGAGACTTGTGCTTTTATAGATATCACCTAGGCCAAGCAATTTCCCCTGAACCTCTCTCCTTCCAACCTCTCACCTATCTTCTGTGCTCCCACAGCACCCTGTACTTTTCCTATCAAAGCACTATTCACATTGCATAGGAATTGCCTGTTGATTTATCTTCCTCCCTTCCCAGACCGTGAGCACCTTGGCATAGATCTTGCCTTGCTCAGATCCCCAGGGCCAAGTACAGTGTCTCCCACATCCCATATAATCAATCAACATTTGTAGAATGAATGATTGGTCTGTGATTGTAGCAAGTTGATGACAAATAACTAAAATGAATGAATGAAGCAAGAAAAATTGGTCTTCATAATTCCAAAAGACACATGCACCCAGTGTTCATTGCAGCATTATTTACAATAGCCAGGTCATGGAAGCAACCTAAATGCCCATCGACAGACGAACGGATAAAGAAGATGTGGTACATATATACAATGGAATATTACTGAGCCATAAAAAGGAACAAAACTGGGTCATTTGTAGAGACGTGGATGGACCTAGAGACTGTCATACAGAATGAAGTTAAGTCAGAAAAAGAAAAACAAATATCGTATATTAACTCATATATGCGGAACCTAGAAAAATGGTACAGATGAACTGGTTTGCAGGGTAGAAATAGAGACACAGATGTAGAGAACAAACGTGTGGACACAAGGGGGGAAAGCAGCGGGTGTGTGTGTGTGTGTAATGAATTGCAAGATGATTGGGATTGACACGTATACACTGATGTGTATAAAATAGATAACTAATAAGAACCTGCTGTATAAAAAATAAATAAAATTCAAATCAAAACACAAAAAGAAAAATTGGCCTTTAGAATTCAGGGGAAGATATCTCAATAGACATAATAGCTATGGGAGAAAATTAAAGAGAGAAAATATAGCTGGTCCTCACTTTCAGAAAGGCCAATACATGAAATTCAAATTTAGGATACAAGAGTACACATTCATTTTCCTAAAGCTTCTTTGTTTCATGAAATAATTCACTACAGTTCCCTGAAACAACAGGATCTCCTTCTGTGTTTAAGTACCTCTTATTAATTATCTGACTGAGTTAGCTTTAGAATCTGTTGACAAATGAAGATCAGAAGTGAAAATGTGAGTCAATGAGAAAATTATTTGATTTATGCATGTGTTTTCTCTAGAGCACTTTACAGGAACATATTTATTGTGTAAAGTGAACCAGGAGTACCCCGGATAATGAAAAAGTTTAGCTTACAGGCCAATAGCTCTCTACCTCTAAAGGCCTTTGGATAAAAAAAAAGAGGGGGTGAATGAATGTGTTTTTATGCTTCATTTTATCACCTTTAATGTTTGCCATCTTACTTACTATCTCCCTGGTGAAGTCCTCCCTCCCCTTCTAAAACAAAGTATCCTCCCATTCTTCCTCAAAAGAGGACATATTGTTAATAATGCTAACATTTAACTAAGCTACACTAATCAGAATTTTAATGGAAATTTGTTTATCACTTTAATTTTTTAATATTTATTTATTTTGGCTGCGCCAGGTCTTAGTTGTGGCATGCGGGATCTTTTAGCTGCAGCATGTGGGCTTCTTAGTTGTGGCATGTGGAATCTTAGTTGCGGCATGCATGTGGGATCTAGTTCCCTGACCAGGGATCGAACCTGGGCCCCCTGCATTGGGAGCACGGAGTCTTACCCACTGGACCACCAGGAAAGTCCCTATCACTTTAAGTTTAGCATGTGTCTCTGTTAAGCCATTCAGTATGTTCTCCAAATGCAGTAGGTAAGTGAAAGTTTTGTTAACTGAACTGTGGTTTTTAAAATGTCCTAAGGAAGCTTTCTGACTAAACATAAAAGCAAATCACTTATTTCATACCTCAGCAACTTTAATGATTCACCAAGGCAGAGAATGCATGTTGGACATATATTTCTTACTTTGAGAAAGAGTTTAAACTCTATTTGGACTGGTAGGC
Source organism: Globicephala melas (assembly GCF_963455315.2). Taxonomy (NCBI): domain Eukaryota; kingdom Metazoa; phylum Chordata; class Mammalia; order Artiodactyla; family Delphinidae; genus Globicephala; species Globicephala melas. The sequence continues at coordinate 24,017,610 of NC_083335.1, read as the reverse complement.
AGTCAGAATTTCCCTGGACATATCCCACAGGGAACAGTGAGATGTGACTCCTGAAAAATTCCTAATGACTTCATCTTTCAACATACTAGCTCTAAAATGACTGGGAGTATGACTGCATGAAAAGTCCCTCTGGCTTATATCTTCTATCACCCTTAATGTTCTTTCTTCAAAGGTTAGCCTATTCTTGTTCCTAGGACATTAGACATCTACCTTTTATGTCTGCCAACAGAAATGAACGATTAAAGAGACCCTGGGAAAATGTGCCATGTAAATTGCCTCAATGAGTATTATTTCAATTATAAAGAGAAAAAGATGTGTTTGAAAAAATTTGAACTCCAATATTTTTTTAAGTTGCTCTAAACTAAACTAATATCCTTCCCAAAATAATGGCCGCTTCCACCAAAATAAAAATAACCAGAAAGAGAATTTTCTTTAGCCAACTCATTGTCTGTCAAAAATAATTATATCAACCTTGAAAAGAAAAAACACTGCCATTTATTAAGAGGTATAGAAAAGGAGAGGCACCCACTGTTATATAGAGACCAATCTAGAAATTCATTTACTCAGGCTCCCTCGTGAAAAAAAGCATGGATGAATTAGCCTACCAGTCATCTCTAATTTATCAATGGGTTGCACTCCAAAATTTATTTGTAAGTCAACGGTTTGAAACTCAGAACATATTTTCTCATAAGAACAAAGGGTAGTTAGGGTCTCAGACCAGCTCACGAAAGCCTACAGATTGTAAATCTACCTCAGCCATGGAACTGCTGGTATCAGTCTGCAGGCTGGATCCTGATAACAATAGGCCACAGTACAGGAGAGAAGAATAAAAGGATCTCCTTTTCCCTTCCTGTTGCAGAGCAATTTAAAGAAAACTTTCCCAAAAGGTCAAGCTTAGGTATAATACCATCCGTTCCCCTAATAATCCTGCCCAATGTCTTTAACCTCTCTTAAACCCCTCAAGGCTAACACAACCCCTAGTTTCATGTTTGTTGAGGTAGAGGTCAGCAGGCTGAGCAGCAGATAGTAGGGACTCAGCTCTGATTTCTTGTATGTGAGATATGGACACCAACTCTAGATAAATTGGGATACAGAGAAAGGACTCTGTTCACGGATGTTGGGTCCATAGGTGGCACTAGCCATAAGGGGCAAGGTGGCTAGTCAACTATTGCAAGAATCAAAAAATTAAATATCAGTTGTGACATAATCCTACAATGAAACTGGAGGAAACAAGCAAACACAAAATCCAGAAGCTTAACTTCACAAATCAGCCCAAGGTAAAACCACCAAGTGGGCCAGGTCCTTTTTGGCAACTTTCCCACCCCTTCTTTCACCTTCAAGTGGCCATCTGAGTTGCCTACTGTGGCACTCTCCCAAGATCAGGCCATGTGCCTTTCTCTGACTTTTGCCTAGGTAAAATCTCTCAGTGCTTTCCTAGGGAATATGAGAGCATGATGCACTACCATCAGAAATCACGTGTGCTTCCGTGCTAGTGAGAGAATTGATTGCCTCCTCCCACAATGCCTTAGCTTAATGAATATGCACAACTCCAGAAGTGCTTGTAAAGTGCTTAACTGTGAGAATTTCATACACCACAGCTATCCAGTAGGGTGGGTATTTTGGAACCAGGGCCTTTCAGTGTCCACTTAAACTATACCTATAGACAACTACCTACCTCACCTATATATGTACATACCAGGCCTAGAACCAAAAACCTCTGGAGAGTTGATATCCCCAGGAAATCTCCATCCTCTGATTTTAAAAACAACCATTTATTGAGCTCTATATAAATATGGGCCAAGCACCACTGTATAAATTATCTCACTTAATCCTTAGGACTACCTTATGAAATGGTTGTCATTATTAGCCTCACTTTACCAATAAGGAAAAAGAGGCCCAATCCATCTAAAAAAAAAAAGGCAGGGAAAAAGTAAAAAAGGAAGAGACAACAGGACAAACAGAAAACAAATAGCAAGATGTCAGATTTAAACTTAGCCATCCAATAATGACATTAAATGTATGGTCTAGACACCCCAATTAAAAGGCAGAGATTGTAAAATTGGATTCAAAAACAAGAAAATCCACTTTAAATATAAAGGAAAAGGATGGAAAAAATATACCATGCAAATGCAATCAAAAGAAAGCTTGAGAAGCTATATTAATATTAAAGTAGATTTTAGAATAAGGAATAGTATCAGGGGTAAAGAAGAATACTTCATTTTGATAAAGGGGTCGATTCACCAAGAATATATAATCCTAAGTGAGCATGCACCTAATCACAAATGTTCAAAATACTTGAAGCAAAAACTGACAAGCTAAAAGAAGAAATAATTATCACAATTATATTTGTAAATTTCAAAACACCTCTCTCAGTAATCGACAGACCAAGCAGACAGAAAAATCAGCAAGGATACAGAAGATTTGGAACGCCACCAACCGACCTGACCTAATTGGCATTTATAGAACACTGCGTCCGACTAAAACAGAATACACATTCTTTTCAAGTGCATGTGGAATATTCACCATGGTAGGCCAGCTGCTGTGTCATAAAACAAGTCTCAGTAAATTTAAGAGGATTTAAATAATTCAAAGTAAGTTCTTTGACCACAGCACAACTAAACTATATACCAATAACAGAAGGATATCTGGAAATACTGCAAATATTTGGAAATTAAGCAACAAACTTCTAAATACCACATGGGTCAAAGAATAAATCACAAGGGAAGTTGGAAAATATTTTGAGCTGAATGAAAATGAAAATACCACACAGCAAATTTGTGAGATGCAGCTAGAGCAGGGGTTAGAGAGAAATTTATAGCATTGAATTATTAAATGTTTATACGACCCCCCACTCACCAACATCAGAATATTATGCAAGGAAAAGTAAAGAACAGAGGACAAAACCCAGCTCTGAATGCAACTCCAATCATAGAAAAGTGAACCACTGCAGATAAGAGGAGAAGGTTTAAGTGGTATCAAAAGTAGGTCTGAACTCCAAACTGCTTACCTTAGTAGTAGATGCTTGCTGACGATTCACAACTAGGCTAGTAAGAGGTTAGATCCAGGAAGTTCAGTGAAGGTAGGCTGGAGAAGGCAGGGGAGTCAGAGTGAACAAGAGCAGCATGTGCTAGCAGAGTTGAACTCTGATCCCAGGACAGAGGCTGTTACTCTTGATTTTAAAATATTTCTTGCTAAGGATGGGTTTTCCCTGAGGCCTAATACACTTATCTCCCCCAGAAATAGCCTCTGGATGGGTTCTGTCCCTAATTGACGGAAGATTAAAGATGCTGGGATTGTAAGCTCGTTAAACTCTTGTTAATTCCCAGATATCATCCCCATATTATAATCACCTGAGGGACTGTTGTTTTTAAAAACTACTCCAGGCCTGCATCGCCAGGAGAATCTGATTCAGTATATTTAGAGTGGGGAGTGGAGCCTAATGTTTTTGATTAATTCTGATTCTGATGATTCCCAGTTTGCATACTGGTATAAATATTACCACTAATAACAATTGCTAACAGTTACTGAGTACCTGCCACGTACTAGGTCCTCTTTACGTGCTTTACATGTATTGTGAGATTTAATTCATGAACAAAAGGGCACTGTGAAGACCAGGTGAGGAAGTGTAAGTGGAGTTCACCCCACTCAGAGGAAACAGACAAGGAAAATCATCTTGACCTCGAGGCAATAACTTTTCAATGATCTGTAAATATACAAAAAATATGATTAACACAGATTAAGGTGATAGAAGGACTGGTGACATCAGGCTTAGTCATGAAAACAAGACTGAAAAAGTCTTGAGGCAACATGGAATAGTATACAGAGGTATGATCCAATCCTGGGCTAGTGTGATAACAGGTTGGCTTCAAGGATTCTGAGCTCTACCAAAATTGGTCTGAATTCTCAATCTGTTCAACATTCTTTCTCCTCCAGTGCCAAATTAGGATTAAACCAGATCCAAAAAGACCTACACCCTCTAGATCTGAGTAGAAATAGGTTGGCTTCCTGAACATCTAAATCCTTCATGAAGTCTTCCCAGATCAACCTGTTGAGAACAAAACTTCCCAAATCACACAGTCTGAGGTCATTCTTCCTCTGAGTACTCACCATCATCTTAAAATGTAACTGGACCTCAGATGGCATGTGGTATGAATACCTTACTCATTTTACATCTCATTTCCTGCTTGTATATCTTGTAAGCATGATCTTTTGTCTGTATTATTGATGTCTTGGATCAATTATCCTGGAAAGCACAAAAGGTGCCTGCATAATAGTACCTGGCAGTGGTATACCTAATTACAGTTTATAAATGTTCTTTGATGATAATATATGTAACCCTAGAAGATACACACTGCATTGAAATAAAGATCCTGAAAGCCTTGAATATAGTACAATAATACCATTCTGGTTAAAATTTTGTGAGGACAGGGGAATAGCTCTTTATCAGTCTGATACTCAAGTCCAAGGACATCTATCATCTGACAAAAACCAGACATTGTCTAAGTTAGAGTTTAAGTACCAGATCATTTTCTAGCTCCTATCCCTGAAAGGAAGGCTATTTCCCATTTGCAATGATGCATTTCTCAAGTTTATGTGCTCTGTGCTCAGTCAAAATCTTCTCCTTTCCTTCTTCCTCCATTAAACACCTCCATTTAATACCGCATCAAAGGAATTAAGCTTTGTTAGCCTGACCTATGTAGAAATGGTCATTATAGCTTAAAACGGAACCTAAGAATCAGAAACAAAGAGCAATTCTTCTTACATTAATGTGTATCTTCTCAGGTTGCCACACACTTCCTTTAGTCACTATTTCCAATATCTCTCCTATTGTTATTCTCAATTATCACGTCAATTTGTGTTTATAACTACAACAAAATCTGTATTCAATTAGCATGAATTAGCATCTTTTAAAGAAGTCGTCCTTTTATTCTCAAGTTTACACCAACTAAAATCTCTTTGGACCTGACAGGATATCTAGGAATGTTATTAAAAATTTCAATTAAAAAATTAAACATTTAAACTTGCTTCTGATAAGTAATAAGATAGAATATATTATGTGATAAGATAGAATAATATAATATTGTAATATTATAAGCTTCATTCTACCTAAGAGGCAACCTTTAGAGATCAGTATCCACAAAAACGTAAAAAAAAAAATCAAAGGCCAGGCACAGCTTTTAAACTAATGAGATCTTATGTTGCTGGGATCATGGAAACCAAACAATGATCACATGAGTTTTCTGATCTTTACAAACATGCTTATAAAAAGTAAGGCCATCATAAATCCCAGTTTAAGAACCTGGTCCCAAATATTCAAAAATGTTTTCCTGGACTAAACCAAAGCATCAGAGACCTGGGTGCCTGAGATGCATATTTTGGTGTCATTGTAGAGATATTCTTAACTTGAATGAGCTGAGGTGTTGGCCATCAGCTAACATTGAGGTCCATTACAAGATATTGATACACCCCTTTGTTTTATTTACTGAAAAGACAGGACCACTTCTTTATGAGAATGCAAAGGAGAAGTTTCTTTAGGCTTCATTGCCAGAAAATGTTATTCTCCATCACGACTGGCTTTTTATTTACGGACACTGTAATTCCTGTAACTGACCACATTACCTTCTCTGTGTGGCCTGACAGGTTTTTCAGAGCCAATTCATGACACAAGTGTACACAACATTTGGGGGTATTGGCCTCACTTGGGGCATTAGTTTCACTCAGAAATCAAATTTTCTTCTTTACTTTTATTTTTTTTTTCTTTAACATTTTGAAGAGTGTGGCCCATTTATTTTTTAACATCTTTACTGGAGTATAATTGCTTTACAATGGTGTGTTAGTTTCTGATTTATAACAAACTGAATCAGCTATACATATACATATATCCCCATATCTCCTCCCTCTTGCATCGCCCTCTCACTCTCCCTATGCCACCTCTCTAGGTGGTCACAAAGCACCAAGCTGATCTCCCTGTGCTATGCGGCTGCTTGCCACTAGCTATCTAGTTTACGTTTGGTAGTGTATATATGTCCATGCCACTCTCTCACTTCATCCCAGGTTACCCTCCCCCCTCGCCATGTCCTCAAGTCCATTCTCTATGTCTGCGTCTTTATTCCTGTCCTGCCCCTACGTTCTTCAGAAGATTTGTTTTTTTAGGTTCCATATATATATGTTAGCATACGGTATTTGTTTTTCTCTTTCAGACTTACTTCACTCTGTATGACAGACTCTAGGTCCATCCACCTCACTAAAAATAACTCAATTTCATTTCTTTTTGTGGCCGAGTAATATTCCATTGTATATATGTGCCACATCTTTTTTTTTTTTAACATCTTTATTGGGGTATAATTGCTTTACAATGGTGTGTTAGTTTTTGCTTTACAACAAAGTGAATCAGTTATACATATACATATGTTCCCACATCTCTTCCCTCTTGCGTCTCCCTCCCTCCCACCCTCCCTATCCCACCCCTCCAGGCAGTCACAAAGCACCGAGCCGATATCCCTGTGCCATGCGGCTGCTTCCCACTAGCTATCTACCTTACCTTTGTTAGTGTATATACGTCCATGCCTCTCTCTCGCTTTGTCACAGCTCACCCTTCCCCCTCCCCATAGCCTCAAGTCCGTTCTCCAGTAGGTCTGTGTCTTTATTCCTGTCTTACCCCTAGGTTCTTCATGACATTTTTTTTCCTTAAATTCCATATATATGTGTTAGCATACGGTATTTGTCTTTCTCTTTCTGACTTACTTCACTCTGTATGACAGACTCTAGGTCCATCCACCTCACTACAAATAGCTCAATTTCGTTTCTTTTTATGGCTGAGTAATACTCCATTGTATATATGTGCCACATCTTCTTTATCCATTCATCTGTCGATGGACACTTAGGTTGCTTCCATGTCCTTGCTATTGTAAATAGAGCTGCAATGAACATTGTGGTACATGACTCTTTTTGAATTATGGTTTTCTCAGGGTATATGCCCAGTAGTGGGATTGCTGGGTCGTATGGTAGTACTATTTTTAGTATTTTAAGGAAACTCCATACTTTTCTCCATAGCGGCTGTATCAATTTACATTCCCACCAACATTGCAAGAGGATTCCCTTTTCTCCACACCCTCTCCAGCATTTATTGTTTGTAGATTTTTTGATAATGGCCATTCTGACTGGTGTGAGCTGATACCTCATTGTAGTTCTGATTTGCATTTCTCTAATGATTAATGATGTTGAGCATTCTTTCATGTGTTTGTTGGCAGTCTATATCTTCTTTGGAGAAATGTCTATTTAGGTCTTCTGCCCATTTTTGGATTGCGCCGTTTGTTTTTTTGTTCTTGAGCTGCATGAGCTGCTTGTAAATTTTGGAAATTAATCCTTTGTCAGTTGCTTCATTTCCAAATATTTTCTCCCATTCTGAGGGTTGTCTTTTGGTCTGGTTTATGGTTTCCTTTGCTGTGCAAAAGCTTTTAAGTTTCATTAGGTCCCATTTGTTTATTTTTGTTTTTATTTCCATTTCTCTAGGAGGTGGGCCAAAAAGGATCCTGCTGTGATTTATGTCATAGAGTGTTCTGCCTATGTTTTTCTCTAAGAGTTTGATAGTTTCTGGCCTTACATTTAGCTCTTTAATCCATTTTGAGCTTATTTTTGTGTATGGTGTTAGGGAGTGATCTAATCTCATGCTTTTACATGTAGCTGTCCAGTTTTCCCAGCACCACTTATTGAAGAGGCTGTCTTTTCTCCATTGTTTATTCTTGCCTCCTTTATTAAAAATAAGGTGACCATATGAGTGTGGGTTTATCTCTGGGCTTTCTATCCTGTTCCATTGATCTATCTTTCTGTTTTTGTGCCAGTACCATACTGTCTTGATTACTGTAGCTTTGTATTATAGTCTGAAGTCCGGAAGTCTGATTCCTCCAGCTCCGTTTTTCTTTCTCAAGATTGCTTTGGCTATTCGGGATCTTTAGTGTTTCCATACAAATTGTGAAATTTTTTGTTCTAGTTCTGTGGAAAATGACATTGGTAGTTTGATAGGGATTGCATTGAATCTGTAGATTGCTTTGGATGGTAGACTCATTTCACAATGTTGATTCTTCCAATCCAAGAACATGGTATATCTCTCCATCTGTTTGTATCATCTTTAATTTCTTTCATCACTGTCTTATAGTTTTCTGCATACACGTCTTTTGTCTCCTTAGGTAGGTTTATTCCGAGATATTTTATTCCTTATGTTGCAATGGCAAATGGGAGTGTTTCCTTAATTTCTCTTTCAGATTTTTCATCATCAGTGTATAGGAATGCAAGAGTTTTCTGTGCATTAATTTTGTATCCTGCTACTTTACCAAATTCATTGATTAGCTCTAGTAGTTTTCTGGTAGAGTCTTTAGGATTCTCTATGTACAGTATCATGTCATCTGCAAACAGTGACAGCTTTACTTCTTCTTTTCTGATTTGGATTCATTTTATTTCTTTTCCTTCTCTGACTGCTATAGCTAAAACTTCCAAAACTAGTGGTGAGAGTGGACAACCTTGTCTTGTTCCTGATTTTAGTGGAAATGGTTTCAGTTTTTCACCATTGAGAACGATGTTGGCTGTGGGTTTGTCATATATGGCCTTTATTATGTTGAGGTAAGTTCCCTCTATGCCTACTTTCGGGAGGGTTTTTTTTTAATCATAAATGGGTGTTGAATTTTGTTGAAAGCTTTTTCTGCATCTATTGAGATGATCATATGGTTTGTCTCCTTCAATTTGTTAATATGGTGTATCACATTGATTGATTTGCGTATATTGAAGAATCCTTGCATTCCTGGGATAAACCCCACTTGATCATGGTGTGTGATCCTTTTAATGTGCTGTTGGATTCTGTTTGCTAGTATTTTGTTGAGGATTTTTGCATCTATGTTCATCAGTGACATTGGCATGTAGTTGTCTTCCTTTGCGACAACTTTTTGTGGTTTTGGTATCAGGATGATGGTGGCCTCGTAGAATGAGTTTGGGAGTGTTGCTCCCTCTGCTATATTTTGGAAGAGTTTGAACAGGATAGGTGTTAGCTCTTCTCTAAATGTTTGATAGAATTCACCATCTGGTCCTGGGCTTTTGTTTGTTGGCATATTTTTAATCACAGTCTCAATTTCAGTGCTTGTGATTGGTCTGTTGATATTTTCTTTTTTCTCCCTGGTTCAGTCTCAGTAGGTTGTACTTTTCTAAGAATTTGTCCATTTCTTGCAGGTTGTCCATTTTATTGGCATATAGTTGCTTGTAGTAGTCTTTCATGATCCTTTGTATTTCTGCAGTGTCAGTTGTTACTTCTCCTTTTTCTGTTCTAATTCTATTAATTTGAGTCTTCTCCCTTTTTTTCTTGATGAGTCTTGCTGATGGTTTATCAATCTTGTTTATCTTCTCAAAAAAACAGCTTTTAGTTTTACTGTTCTTTGCTATTGTTTCCTTCATTCCTTTTTCATTTATTTCTGATCTGATCTTTATGATTTCTTTCCTTCTGCTAACTTTAGGGTTTTTTGTTCTTCTTTCTCTAATTGCTTTAGGTGTAAGGTTAGGTTGTTTATTTGAGGTGTTTCTTGTTTCTTGAGGTAGGATTGTGTTGCTATAAACTTCCCTCTTAGAACTGCTTTTGCTGCATCCCATAGATTTTTGGTTGTCGTGTTTTCATTGTCATTTGTTTCTAGGTATTTTTTGATTTCCCCTTTGATTTCTTCAGTGACCTCTTAGTTGTTTAGTTATTTAGTAGCATATTGTTTAGCCTCCATGTGTTTGTATTTTTTACAGATTTTTTCCTGTAATTGATATCTAGTCTCATAGCGTTCTGGTCAGAAAAGATACTTGACAGGATTTCAATTTTCTTAAATTTACCAAGGCTTGGTTTCTGACCCAAGATATGATCTATTCTGGAGAATGTTCCATGAGCACTTGAGAAGAATGTGTATTCTGTTGTTTTTGGATGGAATGTCCTATAAATATCAATTAAGTCCATCTTGTTTAATGTATCATTTAAAGCTTGTGTTTCCTTATTTATTTTCATTTTGGATGATCTGTCCATGGGTGAAAGTGGGGTGTTACAGTTCCCTACCATGATTGTGTTACTGTCAATTTCCCCTTTTATGGCTTTGTCATTACTCTGAACTCTTTTTCAAGTAGAATGCCTATTTCCGCTTCACTTGTTTGGTCTGGTGGGTTTTTACCTTGCTCCTTCATCTGCTGTGTGTTTCTCTGTCTTCTCATTTTGCTTAAATTAGTGTGTTTTCGGTCTCCTTTTCGCAGGCTGCAGGTTCTTTGTTCCCATTGTTTTTGGTGTCTGCCCCCAGTGGCTAAGGTTGGTTCAGTGGGTTGGTTAGGCTTCCTGGTACAGGGGACTGGTGCCTGTGTTCTGGTGAATGAGGCTGGATCTTGTCTTTCTGGTGGGCAGGACTGCGTCCAGTGGTGTTTCTTGGGGGTGTCTGTGACCTTATTATGATTTTAGGCAGCCTCTCTGCTAATGGGTGGGGTTGTGTTCCTGTCTTGCTAAATGTTTGGCATAGGGTGCCCAGCACTGGAGCTTGCTGGTCGTTGAGTGGAGGTGGGTCTTAGCGTTGAGGTGGAGATCTCTGGGAGAGCTTTCGCCATTTGATATTATGTGGAGCCGGGTGGTCTCTGATGGACCAATGTCCTGAACTCGGCTCTCCCACCTCAGAGGCACAGGCCTGACACCCAGCCAGAGCACCAAGACCCTGTCAGCCACATGGCTCAGAAAAAAAGGGAGAAAAAAAGAAAGAAAATAAGAAGAAAGAAAAGAAAGTTATTAAAACTTAAAAAATTTAAATTATTAAAAATAAAAAAATTAAAACATAATTTAAAAAAAAGAAAGAAAGAAGAGGGCATCCAAACCAAAAAACAAATCCACCAATGATAGCTAGCGCTAAAAACTATACTAAGAAAAAAAAAACGGACAGACAGAACCCTAGGACAAATGGTAAAAGCAAAGCTATACAGACAAAATCACACAAGGAAGCATACACACTCACAAAAAGAGGAGGAAAAATATATATACGTATATATAAAAAAAAGGAAGAGAACAACCAAATCAATAAACAAATCTACCAATGACAATGAACTCTAAATACTAATCTAAGGTAAACATAAGACCAGAAACAAATTAGATGCAGAAAGCAAACCCCATTTCTACAGTTGCTCCCAAAGTCCACTGCCTCAATTTTGGGATGATGTGTTGTCTCTTCAGGTATTCCACAGATGCAGGGTGCATCAAGTTGATTGTGGAGATTTAATCCGCTGCTCCTGAGGCTGCTGGGAGAGATTTCCCTTTCTCTTCTTTGTTCGCACAGCTCCCGGGATTCAGCTTTGGATTTGGACCCGCCTCTGCATGTAGGTCGACTGAGGGCGCCTGTTCTTCGCTCAGACAGGACGCGGTTAAAGAAGCAGCTGCTTCGGGGGCCAGGCTCACTCAGGCCGGGGGGAGGGAAGGGTACGGATGTGGGGCGAGCCTGTGGCGGTAGAGGCCGGCGTGACGTTGCACCAGCCTGAGGCGCGCCGTGCGTTCTCCCGGGGAAGTTGTCCCTGGATCACGGGACCCTGGCAGTGGCGGGCTGCACAGGCTCCCCAGAAGGGGGGTGTGGATAGTGAGTGACCTGTGCTTGCACACAGGCTTCTCGGTGGCGGCGGCAGCAGCCTTAGCGTCTCATGCCCGTCTCTGGGGCTCCATTAAGCAGCGCTCTTAATCCCCTCTCCTCGCGCACCAGTAAACAAAGAGGCAAGAAAAAGTCTCTTGCCTCTTCGGCAGCTCCAGACTTTTTCCCGGACTCCCTCCCGGCTAGGCTAGCCATGGCGCACTAACCCCTTCAGGCTGTGTTCACACAGCCAATCCCAGTCCTCTCCCTGCGCTCTGACCGAAGCCAGAGCCTCAGCTCCCAGCCCCGCCCGCGCCGGCGGGTGAGCAGACAAGCCTCTCGGGCTGGTGAGTGGTGGTCGCCCTGATCCTCTGTGGGGGAATCTCTCCGCTTTGCCCTCCGCACCCGTTTCTGCGCTCTCCTCTGCAGCCCCGAAGCTTCCCTCCTCCGCCACCCGCAGTCTCCGCCCGCGAAGGGGCTTCCTAGTGTGTGGACACCTTTCCTCCTTCACAGCTCCCTCCCACTGGTGCAGGTCCCATCCCTATTCTTTTGTCTCTGTTTATTCTTTTTTCTTTTGCCCTACCCAGGTACGTGGGGGAGTTTCTTGCCTTTTGGGAGGTCTGAGGTCTCCTACCAGCGTTCAGTGGGTGTTCTGTAGGAGTTGCTCCACATGTAGATGTATTTCTGATGTATCTGTGGGGAGGAAGGTGATCTCCACATCTCACTCCTCCACCATCCTGAAGGTCTCTCCCCTCCCTCCGATGTTTGTTTGCCTCCATTGACTAGAATGAACTTCCACGAGAGCAGAGTTTGTTTTGCTAAAGGTTGTACATCTGGTGCTTAAGAGGCACTCAAATATTTTTTGATTAAATCTTTCATAGGATTCTCTATAGCAGGTTTTTTGTAAGTAAAATTTTACTGGAATTCAGTCATGCTCATTCATTTCCATATCATCTATGGCTGCTTTCACACTATAATGCAGAGCTGAGGAAGTCCGAAAGGGTCCACGTAAGCCCACAAAGTCTCAAATATTTATTCAAAGTCTCAAATATTTACTATCTGGCTCCTTACAGAATGATTGCTGACCCCCAACAGCACTCACTTGTCCTTCATTTCTGAAGTTAAACTGCAAGTGCTCTAGGCACAGGAGTTAGGTCTTAATACTCCTGTGTATGTAAAACAGAAAACCTTTAAAATAGCTATCGAATAGATTTTCTTCTTCCAACATAAATTATTTCTGCTCAGTTAAATTCAAAGTTAGCATTTTCCATCCTCAGTGCATTTCTAGCAAGGCCAAAAGCAAAGGTTACCTGTGTTCAATAATTTGGGGGAGAGAGAGGAGAGATTCTGATGCTAAGTAGCAGCAAATTTTCACAATCATGACATCTTTAAAATGTGAATGCAACATAACAACTGGAAAGCTATTCCCTGATATGTTTCTAACAAATGATTTTGAGGTGAACCATAGTTATTTTCTCATTGTAAAAATCATTCTAACAATGTATCATGTTTTTAATGCCAGGCACATTATGGGTGCACAACAGTCATTGAATGGATCACTCTCCCATAAATAATCACTGTGCTCATCAATTTTTGCAAATTATAATTACCTGAAAAGGGGCATCAAGATTTATATCCCTGGGCTTCCCTGGTGGCGCAGTGGCTGAGAGTCCGCCTACCGATGCATGGGACACAGGTTCGTGCCCCGCTCCGGGAGGATCCCACATGCCGCGGACCGGCTGGGCCCGTGAGCCATGGCCGCTAAGCCTGCGCGTCCGGAGCCTGTGCTCCGCAACGGGAGAGGCCACAACAGTGAGAGGCCCACGTACCGCAAAAAAAAAAAAAAAAAAAGATTTATATCCCTTTGCGAATTCTAAAATACACTCAGAATGTCTCAATCTTTTTTAAAAATAAAGCCTTTATTGTCATTCTTTCTCTTAAAAAAATTAATTTGCATAGTTATCATTGGTTCTAAGGAACTGAAGAATAAATGAATAATTCTCGGCATCATTTCAGCCCACTGTCTACCCCAGGTACAGAGGTAAGCAAATAGGATTTTCTCATATTATTGGATAAGATGTCTGTTATTTGGAAACATTGTAGTCCATGGACTAAGACACAAATAAGAAGAAAGAGCTAGGAATCTTATCTTTGCTAAGTTATTTTGAATAAGCAACAATATACACAATGATATACAATCATTTGAGAAAACTATTGTTTATTTAGAAAAAGGGTTACATGGGTAGAATTCATTAGATAAAAAAACTTTATTTTAAAAATGTCACTGTGAAACTTTTCCAGATTAAAGTTAAGCAATACAAAGCTCCTGTAGCTGTAGACTTAAAAGACAATTAATTTTCGATCCCCCCGCCCAGATTTTTCTAACATAATTACAAGAAAAAATGGCAAGGGACAAGGGAGTGCTGGTACCTTTTTTTTTCTAACAGGTTTTAATGTCTTACACATAGTATATAAAATGATTCCTAGGCATTGCATAAGACACTGCTCCCACTTTGATTTTTACTAATATTAAAAACAGGCCAAATAATAAATTAAAACTGAGTTTTTAAATGAGGTAAATTCAAGAGGGTTCAATAATTGTTTATTTTCCATTTCAAACAATAAAAAGGAAGCATTTCAAATTGAAAAAAAAAAAACTAAACTCAGGCAATATTTAGTTAACCTAAAGGGAAATTCTGTACATATGTAACCTTATTTGCTTCTTGGAAACTGTATACAGCACATTGTGCTAAAAATATGGAAGTTAATACTTTCAGCCATTTACTGAAAATAAACATGTAGAAACTAAGCAACAAGTTAAATACAATAATGCACAACTCAACAATTTTAAGTTTTCGGCATGGAGCAATAGAGCAGATCACTGAATAATTTAAGGAGATGCAAACGGGCCCTCTTCGTTCATAATTCTTGGCAATCTACTCAGGACAATAAATTTCTGGTCACAGCTGAACAATTTCATTCCAATCTCATCTGAAAGAAACAAAGTGATTATATTGATAGATAAGAAAGGCATTGGTAGGGGGCAGGGAGGAAGGAGAGGGGATGGATGGAAGGGGGAAGGAGCGACAGATGAAAGGAGGAGGGAGGGAGGGAGGGAAGAAGGGAGGAGAGGAGGAGGAGGAAGGAAGGAAGATTTAAGAAAATCAATGAGTTCTGTCAATAACAAAGGCTTGAATTAAGTCCCTAAATAAGGATGAAATATTTGTGTATTTCTTATTGCCTATTCTTAGAAACCACTAAAGATAGGTACATTATGATGAATTTAAAAAAAAACAAACCACAGAACATTTTGTCTGTGAGAGAGGGAAAGGGGGAGTGGGGGGAGGGGAGGGAGGAAAAAATGAAATAGAATTCCACAGGGACAAGCAATAGCTTGTCAAAAGTAAACAGAACACATAACCGTGAAAAGGAACCAATTTTACCTGATCAACAAAAAAAGAGAAAAATGACATCACATTTTTCACAAGGACATGATTTTAATAGTTACTTATATTAAGATGCAATGTCTGCTAAATTATAAAAATTGCTTTAAAAATATATTGACTTAATTATACTCATTTCCTTTCCTTTATGTATTGACATTTTTCAAATACTGCATATTGAAATAAATTCAAAACATGATCATTACAACATGTGGCAAATAGTTTCATATCTGCCTAACATTGTTCTCATTCAAATTTTAATCTAATGCTTAACGCATTAAACTTTATTGATGAAAATACTACATTCACATATTTCATTAAAACCAGAGCTAGAAGGGCCTTAGAAAATAATCACACTTGCATGATATGCTGACAAATAATTTACATATCGTTTCTATACAGTATTCTGTTCACACCATGTATAATCTTGACATTACCAATTATAATTATAGATACATTAATGTTGAACTTACAGTTTTAATACTTAAAAATCATTGTTCCTGTTCATCACTGATGAATGGATAAACAAAATGTGGTACACATCCATACAATGGAATAGTATTCAGTTATAAAAAGAAATCAATTTCTGATACATGCTACAACATGGATGAACCTTGAAAACATGATGCTAAGTGAAAGAAGCCACATATAACAAAAGGCCACATATTGCATGATTCCATTTTTATGAAATGTCCAAAACAGGCAAATCCATCGAGACAGAAAATACATTAGTTGTTTCCAGAGGCTGCAGGAAGGAGAGAATTGCAGGTGACTGCTAACAGATGCAGGGTCTCTTCTGAGGGTGATGGAGATGTTCTGGAATTACTGGTGATGGTTACAACACAGGGATATACGAAAAACCACTTTTAAATGGAATATTTTATAAGAACTTCATCTCAATTTTTTTTAGCTGCAAAAAAAGTCAATGTTCCAATAAAGAGAATCACGGTATCAGCATGATCATAATTAGAATAAAAAATGCCTATTATGAAAATGTCATAATTACTGGGCAAGGGAAATTCTGATGACACATTTAAGGGCACATTAAAGGATAAAACTGCTATTGCTGTTAAAACATGTGAAGATGATCTTTCCCAGGAACTGAAATTAAAATTTTTACAAGAAGCCAAAATCCTCAAGCAATATAATCATCCCAATATTGTCAAACTTATCAAAGTTCGCACACAAATACAGTCTATCTACATGATTAAGGAACTGGTTCCAGGAGTCGATTTCCTCTCCTTTCTGAGAAAGAAGGATGAACTAAAACAGTTAGTGACATTTTCATTAGATGCTGCTTCTGGATGGCAAATCTCGAGTAAACATTGTATACACAGGAACCTTGCTGCAAGAAACTGCCTGGAGGTGAAAATAATGTTCTGAAAATCAGTGACTTTGGAATGTCTCATCAAGAGGATGGTAGTGTGTATTCATCTTCTGATTTAAAGCAGATTCCCATTAAATGGACAGCACCAGAAGCTCTTAATTATAGGAGATATCGTTCTGAGAGTGACGCATGGAGCTGTGGCATCCTCCTCTAGGAGACCTTCAGCTTAGGGGTCTGTCCATACCCTGGAATGACAAATCAGCAAGCACAAGAGCAAGTGGAAAGAAGATACTAGATGTCAGTCTCTCAGCAGTAACCAGAACATATTTATAAAATAATGATGTCTTGGGATTACAAACTTGAAAACCACCCCAAGTTCAGTGAACTTCAGAAAGAACTGCCATCAAGAAGAAAGTCACATAGTGATGAAACAGCACCAAATTCAGACTTCAGGACTCTATCTTCCAGCAGAGTAATATTTTATTCTCATTAATAATAAGTTTATATCACCTTACCTGGAATATTCTTCTTCTTGTTTATTAACTAGTTTTTTAAATATGTGCAACTTTAACCATTGTAATAAGAAAGCACAGGTTCTAAATGCAAGAGATCCCTCAAATCTATCTTTTCACATCTAGGACTGTTTATGTTTCTCAAAGGGTTTCTACTTCAGGCTCAGTTCAGAGTTGACTGTCCCCCATCCTAGACACCTCTACTCTCTCAGTGCTATAAACTGCATTGGTAATACCATCTGTGCAGGATACACTCCAACAAAAGGTGGCCTTCCACTATGCTAAGACAAGATTACATTTGTAAACATCACTTCCTATTGGGAATTATCTGGACAACTTTTAGTAAGGTTATCATTTCCCTCTGTTCCACCATGCCCTCCTCCTTTGTCAGGGCATCAGAAAACTATGCATGAAATGCCCTCAAAGAGTACCCTTTCAGGGTTGAGGAAGTTGATTTTAAATGATGTTACTTTATAGACAGCTGTGACAGCAAGAACGAAGTCTGAAACGTTAGGTCTGGGTGAAAGAGCAGCTAGACTGGTGATCAAAATAGAGAAGAAAGGCAAATAGAAAATCAGCCTTATTATCAGAGCCATGCCTTTATAAACACACACACACTTTCTATTTTTATGATCAAAAAGGTCCTAAGAAATGTTTCAATAGTTCATAGACTCCTCATAAAAGAACCCTCTGGGGCTTCCCTGGTGGCGCAGTGGTTGAGAGTCCGCCTGCCGATGCAGG
Source organism: Globicephala melas (assembly GCF_963455315.2). Classification (NCBI taxonomy): domain Eukaryota; kingdom Metazoa; phylum Chordata; class Mammalia; order Artiodactyla; family Delphinidae; genus Globicephala; species Globicephala melas. Next base: position 23,999,984 of record NC_083335.1, on the reverse strand, counting down.
GGACACGGGTTCGTGCCCCGGTCCGGGAGGATCCCACATGCCGCGGAGCAGCTGGGCCCGTGAGCCATTGCCGCTGAGCCTGCGCGTCCGGAGCCTGTGCTCCGCAACGGGAGAGGCCACAACAGTGAGAGGCCTGCGTACCGCGAAAAAAAAAAAAAAAAAAAAGAACCCTCTGGATGGCAACAAAATTTATTTAGAGAAACTATAAAATACAAGCCCAGTGAATTAAAAAATTATTCCTGGTTAATCCTAGTACGTGTACACATACACACACAGGCACGCACATGCCAAGTACAAAGGTACACATGGATGAAGTTGACAGAAGAGTCCAATGAACATTTACAAGAAAGAAAGAAGTTACAGGAGAAAGATATAGGGACAGCCATCCTAATTCCACTTTACTCCTTCATTTACCCTTAAACTGCTGCCTAGCAATTCTTATCATAGCAAACACACTTCCTGAGGTATCCCAAGTGGATAAAATGGAACAGTTAAAACTAGGATTCTACTGAACTGAATCTCAGCATACCCAGGGGTGCCTCTCAAGATAAATGTGTGTGTGAGGAATATGTGTCACACTCAAGGGTAAATGTGGCATGGGAGCCTTTTGGAAGTGCTCATGCCTACATCCAGATAAAGAACAGCACAGCACCTGAGTGAAAATTTGGTCTGCCTTAAGTGGAAGAAAGGAAATAGAAAATTCCTCCTGTTCTCTCCAACTGTTTGGTGCCTATGAATATCAGTGTACAGAACTCACTGATACTTTAAAGGATGATAATGAAGAGAAAAATAGTTTAGGTCTATCATTTCAATCTCCTAACAAGACTTTTTTACACATTTAATGATTGCTACATACAGACCCAGATGAAAGTATAATAAACCTGCCCTCAAAAAATATGTTGCAGCACACAAAGCAACTTCTTAAACAGTATACTATCAAATGCTATAAATACACTGAACCTTCTTCTGGGGGCAAAAATAGTCAGTGATGTTTCTCCTCAATTCCAAAGAGATATAGTTAATACTCCAGTACATAGCTCTCCATGTAAAGTTAAGAGTATCTGAAACATAGCAGGTAATAAAGAAAAATACTTGATTGTTTGATTAGAAGGAAGAGATGAAGTTACTGCCTTCAACAAGACCACAATCTAAGGAGAGGGATATGTAACACATTCATATATACATAGGAATCAGTGACTAGGACTCTATAGGCAAGCTGACACACACGTGTAAGCAATGGGAAACTACTGAGGAAGATACTTAATTGAACACTTCCTACTCCAACACATATTATTACCAGCATCTAGGACTGTGTCTCAACATGGTAACACATTCCTAAAATAAGCAAACTTGGAGCAGTTAGGAGGTCAGTTTCCAAGTATGGACTGAAGAAGAAAGGCTCAGAACAGGAATTACAAAATCGATTGCTTACAGGGGCTACTATAAAATGGAAACAAATGGAAGTGAGCTGGGTGGGGCCTGAATGAGGTAAACTACAAAAAAAGACCCACTCTATTTAAGGGGAACAAGCACCTAGGCAGGTCTAGCTGACTGTTGCCATGCAGAAATCAGGACACAATGTTGCCAGATGTTCCAGTTCTTCAAAAGAAAATGAAATTTGGATTTTGTCAACTCTTCTGATTTTTAAAGGCAACTTTTTTTTTAATGTTAAATATTGTGCAAGGCCAAGAAGGTATGTCTAATAAGCCACATTCTGCCTAAGGGCTGAGAATTTGCAACCCTGGGTTTAAACGATAAGAGTTAGGTTACACGTAAGAGACCAGAGGTGAGAGACAGACCTGTAAAATATATTATTAGGCTTCACTGGAGTATTAGAATAGGAATGTAGTATACTACAAATGCAGATGGATAGGATAGAGTTAATTGCTAATATTCTTTGAAATTAAGAGCCAAGAATCCAGAATCAAAGTGCAAGAAGACTGAGCTTCTCAAAACCTAGAAGCAAGTCTCAGTTTAGCAGTGTCTAGTTCACAAAAGGACTCTCAAAAGTTAGCTGAACTCAGTGAATTGAGGACCACACATATCAATTTACAATTGCGAAGCTAAAGAATGCTTCTAAGTGGAAATTTTTCATAGACAGGAATTTTTGAAGATTAAACTAGGGGAAACAGTTAAAGGCAAAGCAGCTAGTAGTGTTCAAGAGACTAAATCAAGGAAAGAGTAGATGAATTTGGACGAAGACATTAGCAATAACGAGTAACAGGAGATACAGAGAACAAGCAAAAAGGATTTTGCAACAAAACATTATGAAACAGGAAAAGAAGACTCTGGAAGGAATTTAATCTGGGTCACATTTATATATTGTATTTTCTTAACTCTAACATGATCATTTTAATGTTTTTGAAATCAAGGTGATACATACAAATCAATGTCATTTCTCTATCCACTTTTCTCAAAAAACAGTTCTAGAAACCAACAATGAATCTTACAATTAATGACATCTCTGACTCATGGAAATGTGACATGTGTAGCAGTTCTCCTTTCTGTAGAATATAAAATAAATTAAAAAGGGAGCAGGGAGCAGCAGATTTGAAGTAGCCTAAAGGTAAATGGTGCCAATAAGAAATGATGAGACCTCTAAATGAAAAGGAAGAACCACATAAAGACTTGACCAACCCTAGAAGGTATCCAACAGAAGGCAGCCACAGACAGCCCAAAAAAAGGGAAAAAATCAACCGGTGCCTCACAAAGAGTCTACCCAAGAAGAGAGTAAAGAGAGATGTCCAACATCACAATGAAATTGTCGACGACCATGACTGGCCCACTGCTAATGAAGATATAAGAGGCAGAGTGTTTTTGTTTTCTTTAATAAGGGGACCAGGTGAAAGCAAGAAGTAAAAAGCAAAATGCCAAACTGAAACAAAGGTTATGGTGAAGAATAAAAAAAGAAGATTAAGAGTTTATGGTTCACTGGGGAAGACAGCTAGTGGTTAGGGTGGGCAATGGCTAGAATTTAAGAATAGGTAATAATATTTCTTTTATAATCTTTCTAATTTTAAAAAATCTACTGAATTCTAAATGCTCTCTCATAATTCTCATCCACCCTTCTGTAATACTTAGATAACAAGCACAAAATAACAGAACAGAAAAAGCACACTATTTGTCAAGAAGTTACCTACCTGGCAACCTCAAATCCCTGCTTTGCAGCCAAAATAAACAGGACAAAATCCATACTCTAAAGCTCACACCTTTATACAAAACAGGCTCTCAGACATTTCTCACTCTTAAACAACTGTAAACCGCCTTGGCTATCTATCCAGTTTCATTAGAAGATTAGAAGCAGCAAATAATATTAGGAGGAGGGTAGAGAAAGCAAGTATACTTGATATCATTAAAAAGTGACAGCTAATATGGAAACCAGAAAATTGTTGATTCTTCAACAACTTCTAATACAGCCATCTCAAACCATTAAATGTAGAGGGCAAATCATCCTACATACACCTCAATAATCCTAAGGCATCACACCAAACAATAACTATTCAAGTGATGATCTGAGTGCTCAGAAAAGATTATATTAAGGTTCTGAACAGTCCGTCCACATACAATTTATTTAAGATGGATAAAACACTTTTAAAATCTCACATAAGGCATAACTACTTTGAAAACAAAGTTGCATATTTTAAATTCCAGAACTAAAAGCACAGACCATATTTTTGGCTTTGCAAAACATGGGCAGTGGTAGAAAGAGAGGCAGGAAACTTAAAACAAAACTCTGGATAACGTGTCTGCATGAAAGGCAAAAAGATCAGAGAACACTGAAGGGCAAGAAGACCTATGTTTGCATATTGGTGTGTCAGCTAATATCTCTGTCACCCTCTTCTACTTAACCTCTTAGAGTCTCAGTTTCTTCATCTGTAAAATGCAGATACCACCATCACCTACAAGGTACTTTAAAAAAGTAACTATCCAGAGAAGATGGGAATGAGTGGTGAAGAGAAAGCCAGATGTTTTTAAATACATCTTGGTGCTTTAAAAAAAAAAAAAAGGCATAGCTAACAGCAAGCTTAAAATGAAAACAGCTTAAAAATAACCGGGAATCTTGTCTCGCATCTTTACCCAAAGACCTGACCATTATATTTAGGTGAAAAACTCTAGCTGTATCTTGCAAAATGGATCTAGTTTCTTCAACATTATCAGACCTCATTTTATATTTCTATCTTTAAATGAAAAGAGGTGAGAGAACACTCACCTTGATTGAAAGTCTTCATTATCTGTGCTTGTCCGAGGACTTATGAGTAGATGACAAATTAAGGGAAAACAACTTTTGGGGGGAAAAAAAGAATGCTGTCTCATCTTTTAGTATAATCCCTCAGCTTGCAGGCCTAATTGGCTCTTACCAGCCTGGTAGCCTCAAACTCTACCAGCTCTTCTCATCTGCCACATCATCTTGCCCTGCTACTCCCCATGCCCCCAGCCCAAGGGACCCTCTGTTCCCTTTCTTCCTCTCGGTGGTAGAGCCAGAGGGACTTTAAATCCCTTGATGGCATAAAACAATCTCAGTCACCAAAGAAGTTTAAAAAACAATCAAGTCTCCCATTTCCACGTTTTGTACATCTGAGAGGGTTAACTGGAGAGACCATTTAAAAGGTAGTAAGTCCTTGAGCATTTAGACCACATACCACATACTAGGGTACAATTCTAAATAAGACCAGTATCAAAGCTTTCCATTATACTGATTAAAAACATCAATAAGATGAAAAGGATATTGTTTCTTCTCTTCCTTTCCTCCTGAACTGTCCCGTTTCTCTTTCTTTTCTATCTTTTCTTTATCATGCCTGGACTCCTATAACGAATGGTGGAATTAGTTGGGGAAGGGAAAACCAAATATAAAAATCAGCTCAAAATCTCTTTTCATCACTCACCAGTCATAAATTTTTCTTCAAACTTATTTAATATGACACCAAAAGCACAAGCAACAAAAGAAAAAAACTGGACTTCATCAAAAGTAAAAACTTTCATGCATCAAAGAACACTATCAAGAAAGTGAAAACACAACCTACAGAACAGGAGAAAATATTTGCATATCATATATCTCATAAGTGTCTAATATCAAGACTACGTAAAGAATTCTTACAACTGAGCAACAAAAAGACAAACAATCCAATTAAAAAATGGCCAAAGCATCTGAATAGATTTCTCCAAAGAAGATATACAAATGGCCAACAAGTACATGAAAAGATGCTCGACATCATTAGTCATTAAGAAAATACAAAATCAAAACAACAATGAGATACTACTTTACACCCACTAGGATGGCTACAATAAAAACTAAATAAATAAAAATAAAAACAGAAACAGAAAATAACAAGTGTTGGCAAGGATGTAGGGAAATTGGCACCCTCATACATTGCTGGTAGAAATGTAAACTGTGCAGCCACTGTGGAAAACAGTTTGGCGGTTCCTCAAAAAGCTAAACATAGCATTACCATATAACCCAGATATTCCACTCCTGGGTATATACACAAGATCATTGAAAACAGGTATTCAAACAAATACTTCATAGCAACACACCAATGTTCATAGCAGCACAATTCACAATAGCCAAAAGGTGGAAAACAAGACAAAAGTCCATCAAGTGACGAGTGGATGAACAAGTATGGTATATTCGTAAAATGGAATATTACTTAGCCATGAAAAGAAATGAAGTACTGATACATGTAACACCATGAAGAATCTCAAAAACATTATGCTAAGTGAAAGAAGTCAGACACAAAAGGCCACATTATAATACAGTTCCACTTATATGAAACAGCCAAAGTTTTTGATAAGTCCACAGAGACAGAAAGCAGATTCATAGTTGCCGGGGGGTGGGGGTGGGGAAGGGGTGATGGAGAATGACTGCTTAATGAGTATGTGGTTTCCCTTTGGGGTGATGAAAATGTTCTTGAACTAGACAGAAATGATGAGTGCAAACACTGCAAATATACTAAATGCCACTGAATGGTACATTTTAAAATGGTTAATTTTATGTGAATTTTACCTCAATTTAAAAAATACTTATTTAAAAGGAGCAGCCTCCCTTTTAAAACGATCACCTTATAATTTTCCAAAACTGCTTTTAAGAACTATGAATATATGGCATATATGTTGAATATATATCATAATGATGCTTTGTAAACACTTTACACTTTAGTAATGGCTTGCTTACTTTATGGCAGATGCATCAGATGTATTCTATCATCCATTAGTATCTAAGAGAATGCACACTATACTTAATTTTAAAATCAAATATGAGTTGTGAACACATAAGTTTATTAGGAAAAAATGTTATAAAAATGTGTTTAAAAATCAGAATTAATAAAGACTTTATAACAGTGTGATGATCAGGGAGAATACATGCGACCATATTTTAACCTCATGAATGAAGAGAAACTAAAAGAACTGTTGTCAGAGAAAAAAGAAAACACGAAAAGAAAGGCTGAAACTCAATGAAAAGAAGTAGCTGGGAGTGGAATGGAGAGGAAGGGAATTTCAGAGGTAAACTAATTCCACCCTCCCAGTAATTTGGGACTGAACTGGCTCAAGTTCTCCAAGATAACCTGCCCTCCCCCAAAGCCTCCTCTTCCTGCCCCCAAATAATTAACAAAAGACTACTTGACTACAAAAAAACCTCAGTATTTGCTAAATTTTCTAATGGGTGATTTTCTAAGAAAAAGTATATTGTTCTTTTTGTTCTTGTAATTTACCTTTTTGCCACCAGAGGAGATTTTATCCATTTTTTCAGATTTAAATGAGTCACCGCCTTTTTCTTTGCCTGACGATTTTGACTTATTTTTTTCCTTGTCTTTCTCATTTGGATAAGGAGACTCACACGGACTCTCACTTTTGTGTTTTGAAACCCCCACTAAAATTATAAAAGAGAATCATGAAAGCCTTTTCCAATTCAGTTTGATGACTGCTTGGGAAGTATTAATAAGTCTACCTACTTGTTCCATTTTCCTCTTTCCGCCTCTTGGTTAAGTCCGGTGGCACTTCTCGGTCATTGTTTGAGTGATCCTAGAACCAAGAATTGTGAACTACATTGATCAAGAGTTTTTGTTTTAAAGTATTACTTTTATACAAGAAGAGAATAGCTAGTAACTAGCATTGGAGAATATCTGTGGTGCTTTCACATACTTGGTAAAATGACATGAAAGACAAGCAGAGCTGGTAGAGATTATTAGGCTGAAGATCCTTATTACTGACTACAGTGAAAATACCAGTTAAAACACTAAATAATAGACTGTCATGCAACAAACTAGTACTTTAAAAAAGGCAACAAACACACTACTGGACATGATAATGAGCTTTCCAAACTAATTTTTAAAAAATTACAAACCCTTTTCCGGTCTTTCCTGTCCTTTTCATCTTTTTTTTCTCTTTCTCTGGATCTTTCCCTCGACTTGTCCAAATCTTTCTTGTCCATTTCTCTCTCCTTACTCTTGGACAGTGGTGGAGGAGTATGATTAATGTAGAGCTGTTAAATTAAGGCAATATTACTAAAGATTATTAGTTTTCCAGTATTGGCATCATTTGCTTGATTGTTTATTTAATGAAAGACATTTGGTAGTAGACCCAAAGTCAAAACTGGTCAGCTGTCTGGATTATGAGAGGTAAAATAAAAGAGCATGGCACAAATTACGCAAAGAATTCAATTCTTGACCTTATAAAAATTATCATTTTTTTAACTCAACCAGTTCATTTCTGCCTCAACTGAGATTTTTATTAGTAAATTCACAAGCTACAGTTCCTTATATAGCTCTATTGTGAAGACCCATAACCACCATTATTACAAGAGTCCATATGTGAAAAATAGTGACTGAATTTTCTCTACTGCAAACAAACAAAAAAATACAAACCTCTACACAATCATGGAAATTTAAAATAGTTTTACCATCCACTGATAAGCAATTGATGACAGTGAGCAAAAGTATAAAATAAAACCTAGCCTTGACTTTACTAATAAGTCTTTTCTGCCTCAGTGTATACCATGCATAGATTATCCTAAATACTGTTATAATAAAGGCTGCATATTCACTACTTCTAAAAGCGCTCCAATTTCTGTCAAATAATCACAACTGATTGTAAAATTTGTCTTACTGGTTCTAAATAGCTCAGAAAGCCATATTGTCAGTTAAGGTTGATAAAACAACTCAGACTGAAAAATGATAAACCAATATTCTCTTTTACCTATTCTTTCTCCAATGAAAGGCCCATAGACAATAAAACAGCCAAAGATCAAGGATATGCTAATTCTAAATAATTAAGAGGTAACCTTACTTATGCAAGTTGTAAATATGGAAATCCATTCTAAAACAAAATATTAAGGAAATAATAAGACACCTAACCTTACGGCATTTATAACTGTGCTACAAGCTTACGTTTAACTTAAGACATTAAAAATGTTAGGCAGCAGAATACTGAATATAACTCATTACATAACTACACAATTCTAGATATAACTTGGGAATGAAAAGAACAGTGAGTCAAAAGTCATATATTTTTACACAAAGAAATCCTTTGGTATTCAAAGGAATACATGAAAAAAGACAGCCATCAGTTTGAGAATTAAATTAACACTTGTTTTTTTAACACCACCAAATATTTTCAATTCAGTTTGCTCAGAAATACTGCCATAGCAATGCATAAGTAGATTCTTTAAAATTTCAATGTTTAAAAGTTGATGATCAACTGAAATAGACAAAATGTTTATTAATAACAAAGAGCAAGAGAATGAGAAACAACCATAAAGTGCTTGTCCAAAAGGTACTCTTGCTGGGTATATGCCCTAAATGACACTTTAATATTTTCTAATTGTGAGGTTTATTCACATCTTAAGTCAATACTATTTATGAAACTGACAAGACAAAGAAAGTAATATGTTATTACAATACTCAAAGAAGACTTATCTTAGGGAAGTATTGCTTAATTCTTCCAGTAAAAAATTTTTTTTGTTTGTGATTACAAATAAGCACGTGTACACACATACATACACACACACACACACACACACATACACCCCTCCACAAGAATGAAGTTTTTAAGTGTACCTAACTTGAATTCTGTATTGCAGAGAATTGGGAATCCTAGAAATTCTTAGTTTAGAAATGTACCAATTCTATTCCTTCTTTCTACCCTTCTAAGAATAGTTCTGATCACAATACTCTTTTCCACAAAAACATACAGTCTCTCATTGAGTACGGAATAAAATGCATATTCCTTAGCTTGGGTATTCCAAGCTCTTCACAACCCTTGCACAATTCTACCCTACTATGGAGTGACCCAATGTACTCTAGGCTGCGGCTACCGCTGCTCCCTAACACCCTGTGCTTCCCAGCAGTTCTCTTCACCAGAACGGTCGCTCATTTTTATCTTAATCTCTTAAACTCCTACTTTGCCTTCAAAGACAGATCGAAAGCCATCAGCACTTCAACATTCCCTCAACTCCACAAATCACTGTCCAGTGAACTCTTATTTTATATTAACCTTTTTTTTGTGGCAGGAATTCCCAATTAATTTCATGTCATTTATTTTTGTCCATAACATAGTTTACAGGATAGTAGGGGAGCTAATGTGCTTTTTCTACTTTTACACACTTCCTAGTGTCTTGTACACATAGTGAGTACTCAATACGTGTTTGATGAATAAAATTAATGATTTGTTAAACTGATCTGCATGTAGCGTTGTTGGATTTGGGTTTTTTTTAATTTACTTTTATTCCTGATACTACTGGATCCTGTTTTTTACTGGCTTTTATCCTTGACATTGAGATCATTAGATCCAAAAAAACAATTTGACTGATCTTCAAATTCTGTTTAAGAGACCACTGCCACACTGACCCTTTTAAGGATACAATATATAAAGATGGCCTCACATGTAGGTTCAGGTTTGGTTGGTTGTAAATCCTTGTTTTAAGATGATGAACAGAATTAAAAGCTGAATTTTACTGAGGTGGTTATTGCTGCCCTCTGAAACTACAGAGAAGCTTGGTTTAAAGGAGCATGCTTTTGGGCTTCTCTGGTGGCGCAGTGGTTGGGAGTCTGCCTGCCAATGCAGGGGTGACGGGTTCGTGCCCCAGTCCGGGAGGATCCCACATGCCGCGGAGCGGCTGGGCCCATGAGCCATGGCCGCTGGGCCTGTGCGTCCGGAGACTGTGCTCCGCAACGGGAGAGGCCACAACAGTGAGAGGCCCGCGTACCGCAAAAAAAAAAAAAGGAGCAAGGTGAACTGACAGAAAAGATTTGGACACTAAACTAGAATCCCACTTGAAAAGCCAAGTCCATGTGTATTACAAAGTGAAAATAGTAACTAGTTTAGTAAAAAGGAGGATCCTAGGGGCAAAGTATAGCTAAAAGGTCAAACTAGAGCAGGGAAACATTTTTATATGTATGATGACAAAGTAACCTGAAAAAATAGACACATACCTTTCAAATCCTCTAAAAAGTAAAAGCTACCACAGAAAGTTTAAATTATAGATCATTAATTTTAGAGAGCAAAGTCCAGTGAAATTTTTTTTCTAAAACATTCATATGCTATTAAACTTTCTTAGACACACAAAAAATCAACATCAACTACTATGCTTTACCAAGTCCAAAGGCATAAGAGTTCATTTCGAATATTTACTGAATACCTAATCATATTGCCAGGTACCATACTAAGCACTAAGGATCTGAAAAGTGGTATGAGTTGCAATTTTTACAAGGGTATTCATATGCCATTTTCAAAATTTTCTGGTTGAATGTGGAATAAATCCATTGAATTTTAAATGCCCACAAAATCACCATCCTTTTTTTTTAAGCGGGGTGGGGGGATCACTGTAATTTAAAAAATAAGACAAACACACGAAAGAAGTTAAGAACCCTTTCAACTACTATTGAAATGGGTGCTAAGAATCAAGGAACCATATTTTTTTTTGGAATTTTTGTTTTCATTGTGGTAGGAACACTTGAGGAACCTTAATTTTAGTCCAAGTTTTGGTACTAACAAGTTATATGCCACTGGGAAAAGATCAAGAACTTTAGTCTCTTATTTGTTAAAAAAGACACTGCCACCTGCCCTACCTACCTCACAGCACTGTGATGAATATGAGATGAGATAACATATGTTTATCTCATATGTTTTATTTTCAAAAGGCTTTCACAAATGTAAGGAACCATAATCTTCATCATTGCTTAGAAAATCCAGTTAACTATAACAGCAGGTTTTCAACTGCTTCAAAATATGTTTCAGGAAATAAATATTCACAAGGTAACATTGTTAACCCATGAATTTAAAATAGTCCACACAAGCCACTGATGGTTAAGACTGACATACATACACAATCCCACTCTGGTTATGAAAACCTACTATACTGGAATACATATTCAATTTAGCAAATAAAAAGTTTTACTTTAAAAGAAAGCATTCACAGTTCAACTGATTCTCTTTTGATTAATACAGTATATTCTAAAAACAATGCTATAATTTTAGGACACAGGCACATCAGCTAATCTAAACTGTTAAAAATTAGTGCTTACTTGCCCAAAAGCCACAGACATTTCATTATAAAGCTAACAGTTCTAAAAGCAGTTAGTACTGTCAACTGGCTTTGTTTCAAAATATCATTTTTTACTGGTCCACCAGTAAGGAATCATACTTAGCAGCTATAAGAGGAGGCAAAGTAGAAAATCAAAGTGAAACAGGGTACAAATTTTATAATAATAAAGACAAAATAACATGAACATTGGACAATTCAACTATAACCATGAAATGAATGAACTCTGTAATAAGATACACAAACTGCACATGATTTTTAGTAGCAGAATCCTCAAGAAAGTAGAGTAATAGGCAAGAATTAATACTGACATGTAAACACAACCATCAAGTTGAGTATTCCCCTCCAGGAGAATGATTAGTTTACATTAACCATACTTCTTGATAATATGCTACAACTACCAAAAAGGTAGCTCAGCAGAGGCGATATAAAGATTTTTATGGGTTAAGATGGGCTCAGTTTTTAGAACAGTTATGTGAATGCATCAGATATATTTTTTGGCCTTTTGGGTTATCTAAAAAAGTTAGAAAACAGCCTGACAGATTTGTTTTGAGAAATTAAATAAGCCTACTCCTCAAAAGAAACCAACAACTCCTTCCTCAAATCTTAAACTTACTTTCAGATTTTGAAGCATAAAAGGATAATGCATAACAGCAAGGAGAGATTATAGAAAGGTTGCCACATTACACACATTTTATAACAATTTCATTAAAAGGGACCATTGTCATCCATTGTTTCAGTTTGTGATAGGTATTTTTAAAGGTTATTCCACTAACTTACTGAATTTACTAGGGTGAGGGTACCTACTCAATAAATGAAGTAAAGAATTTTTCTTTGTTTTACTTAGGCATGATGATTTTAAAAGACTCAAACCTTTGCTGAAGACTCCTTGAGTTCGATGAGACTGTCCTGTAGAAAATGAATGGAGATGACAGGTGAGCTGGCATAGTTCTCAGAACCCAGAGGAACTTTGGGAAGTATGGCTGTAACCTGGAAATAAACCAGCTACTTCTTGTGAGGATAAATCTCGTGATGTCATTGTTATATGAATATCAACAGTAAAAAACAAAAGCAAAACTATGTAATGGAATTGTAATGTTTAAAAAAAACTAAATTATATGTACTCATTGTAATAAACAAAAATCTTTCTCTGCTCAGAACTTTAAAATAAATGTCAATGCCACATTTTTCATAACACTGCATTTAAACTACAGATAATGGTAAAAGGCTTAAGAAAGCAAAACATTTTTTCTCCACAAAAAGTTTTAAATAGTGGAGGTCACTGTGGAAGAACAATATTGCCTTATATTTTCATAGTTTTTCTTTAATAGGGAGGTTTCAAATTTTCCTTTACTTGTGACTCCACCATAAATATATACACATTTTATCCTAGCCAGAAAACTCAGTGGCATTACATTAACAAGAAAACAAAATGTATTTATAAAAGAGTAATCACTTTTTTTTTTTTGCGAAGTGCCTCTAACAGTGAATCTCATACCTCCCACAAAAAAAAGCACTTAAAAAAAGAAAGAAAATGAAATCAATTATGGTATTCAACCACAGTGCTCTTGATGAAGAATTAGTTAACTTACAGGTTTAAAAGTTCAACGTACTGCAAATTCAAAGATTCCATGAAATTAGATGAGTTTAGAATTAAAATTAAATATGGAGCAAGGAATGGCTACCCTGAGTCTTCAAGAAGGCTACACCCACGATTTTGTGCTGCAGTTGAATGCCTGGGGTTTCTCTTTGCTGGGTGGTAGAATTGGATGCCACATCTGCTTTTATCGTAACGCAAGGTTCAACTTGTTGGGAACCCAATGGGTATAAACAAACCTCCAAGGGAAGATACAACAGAAGCTGCATGCTCACTGAATATACACAACTACAGGAGAACTGATCACCAAGGAGACTTTAAAATGGAACTCCTTTCAAGACTCCTTCTTAGAAGGCACACATCGGTATGATGCTCATCAAGAAGCTTGATGAATTCAGAGGTATCTTGTTTATCCTGTATCATCCAGGAAGTCTTCAGTGCTATATATTCTTCAATATTTATGCCGAAAAATAGGCTTCATTCTGCTGAAAAGATTCATTTGCTTGTAGCTACCATTGCACTCCAAAAAAGACTGCGTAAAGCAGTGAGGCACTTCTGGGTAAAATTTCTCTTGCACTTTGAAACACTACAAAATTAGTGCTAGGTCCTTGAAGTTTTAATATTTTTATAAGAAAAATACTCAATAGGAAAAAAATATCAGTCCACCAATATGTAAAAAATTCATTTTCTAATGCAACATAAAACCTCCAGTGGCTCCAGTGAATACTTGGCACAAGACTTGAAGGAAGTCAGGACACGTATTCCAAACAGGTGAGCCTAACATGGACGCTGCCTTCCTCAGGCTATACTAACCTTTACTGTTGCGGAATGTGATGGAGAAGGGTAGGTATCAATTTTGCGACGTTTTTGTTCTGTTGGGATGAAAAGAAATAGTCACAATAAGGTATGTTTCCACTTTTTTCCACACACTTAAAAAAAAATCACCAACTTCTAAGGTTATCAAGTATTAGTTCCCCCTACTAAAGTCCCTAGATAACTTGCCATAATAACAAGACAAGAACCAACTTTATATTACAACAACCAAAGGTAAACAAATATAAATCAAACTTGCCCCTTTCAGGCTCTGCAATATCTGATCGGGGAACAGGTGACTTCAAGGACCCAGAAACTGGTGTTTTCTCTCCTTTAACGTTTTCCTTTAATTTCATTTCCTTTGCTATATCTCTTTCTCTGGATGGCTCCTTCTCTCTTTCCTTTTCTTGAGTCGACTTTGATTCTGCATTGGGGACAGTGGTCTTGAATTTCTCATCTTTAACTTTTTCTTCCTTCTTGAATTTTTCTTTCTCTTTGTCAGACTTAGGTGTTCTTTCCTTCGTCTCTCTTGCTTTTTCATCTTTATTTGGCCGTTCTTCCTTCGGTTTTTCTTTACCATCTTTACCACCAAGTACTCGGGCCTCTGGAGTAGTAGCTGGAGTCTTTTCTTTTTTCTCTTTTTCTTTCTCTTTCCCTTTTTCTTTGTCATTTTCTTTAACAGCTTTGCTGCTTAAGAATAAAAACATGACATTTTAAGACAAATGGTCATAAAATACATTCAATGTTATAAATCATAAAGCGTTTCTTACTGACTTCAAAAATTCTAGAACTATGAGTAGCCCTTTAAAAACTAAAGGACAACTTTAAGACAAGTAAAAAGCAAGTACTTCTTTATCCAGTAAATAATAACCAAATTCACAAATAGCAGATTAAAAAAGAATAATTAAAGTGATGTTAGGCCCTTTTTTTGTACATGTTCATAACCTTTGAGGATTACAAAGTAACAACCCAAAACTATCCCATAAGCCAACCAAGGGTGCTACCATCAGGAACTGGATTACTTGGCTGGATGGACCACTGGTCTAAATTAGTAGGCTTCTCTCATGTTAATTATTCTTACCCAGATTGTACACAGCAAACACTCAATCCTAAAATTTTTTTTTAACTTCACCACATACATTCCCCTGCATATCCCAGCAGAGGAAACAAAGTCAGTCTCAGCATTATACAAAATGTGAGAATGGTAAGCACATCATCAAAACAGCAGTATAGACAAAATTTCTCAGTCCAACAAAAATGACTTCCATAGTATTCATCTATCACCCTCTGTCATTCATGTCTAATGAGGTTGCTTAATCATGTAAGAATTCAGAATTCTGACATACAGCACAGTGTTCCTACCTGTTAGAGCCACTATTTCCATTGCTTGAATTCCCTTTTGGTGTGGCACTAGAAGCTTTATTAACTGCTTTCACACCACACTGAGATCTCTCCCTTGATTTATCTGAAATAAAGGTAAGGTTTTATTTGACAAGCCCCTAGATGTAAATAAGCTACAATTGCACAGCAAAATGATTAGAGACTAGATAGAAAGAAACAAAGGGCTGATCACTTCTTGACAGTTACGTACTCCTACTTAGGGATTAAAAAAGTAACACTAAGCCAGCATTTTACTTGTCATGTGATACAAAACATTTCAGTTTGCTGAAACAAAATGTATTACTTATAAATTTCTACAAATAAGCATACCAGTCTCCTCATTACTGCTTTCATCCGATTTAGATGCACTTCCTACTGACGATGAAGAAGGCCCACCGCCAGGCCCATTTTGTACACTGGCAATTGCATTCCTCGGAGGGGGGTCTTTGTGATGAAACTCATTTTCAGGTATCATGTATGACTTTCTACTTTTCAACTGCCCAGAGTAGCTGAAAGTCGCACAAAGTGTTTAAATATACAAATACAAGTCAAAAGGCACAAACATGGGGTTTAAAAGAATAAAATTAGCAAGTTATTCACTCTGCTACTTGATTCCAGAGAATAAAAAATATTAATTTTCAGTAAGTTCCTGAATGTCTTTATAAGAGAACCTAGATGCTTTCTTAAAAATTTCAATGTAAACTAATCCTTCAACTAAAATGCCTTTTTTCCACTATTGAAGATTTGATAACTCAACTGATGATAAAATTACATTTCCTCCAAACCAGGATATACTATATATGATTTTTGAAACTATCATCCAGTATAGACCGGAAGCTGATAATCAGAAGTGACAACTCTCACCAGCCTGTGGGAACATGATCGCATAATCTCCCATAATCTCCTGAAGTAAGGCAGAAGATAAACTTCAACACTGTAAGACATTTTAAAGTCTTCAGAATCCTTCTGTAATCTAGTCTCATAAATCACATTAAAGTATAATTGTGTTACCCCATAGCCAATGCATATAGATCTGGCCTCTTCTCTTTTTCCTCTTGGCAGATTTTATGCACTCTTCTTTCCAAAGCCTGACCCAGATTCAAAACTTTTGGGTACCAAGGAAGTATTTTTGTTAGCACAATCAAGATATTCCTGATGTGAGTATATTCGCCTGTTTCAAGGCAATGTACCGATGCCTACAACAAACATTTTAAGATCTGTTATTAAAAAAGTATAAGTATGAAGAGAAAAAACCACCTTTGAGAAATACAATTTTTTCTTACCTTGGTTAGTTTGTAATGCCATTTATGTACAACGTGTCGAAAATTTTCATAGTCTAATTGATCAGCTTTATTTCCACCATCAAAACCAGTTGCCCGTAATATAGTAAGAAATCCTGGATAATTTCCACATTCCTAAGGGCAAAAAATAGGCTGTCACTTTTAAAGAAAAATTCTGTCCTCCAAAATAGTAGAAGCTGAAACTTAAGTAGACTAGATTAATGATTCCATGTGAAAATATAATGTGTATTTTCAATGATAGGTAGTTTTCACAGAAAGATCCACCTTATTCAATGACATTAATTTGAAATGTCAGTTTGAGATAGGATAAAAATATAGCATGTTTTTTAATAATGAATGAATTGTGCTTAAATTTTAAACATTGTTGTACAACTGAATCTTAAACTCAGCTTCCCTTTTAAAACTGAACCCAGAGCTTACTGGAAGCGGTCATTATATACATGGTAAATGGGTAAAATGTAAGAGTATTTGTCATACCTTTTCATATGTGGCTCTATCACTGTGCCACCTGGTCACAGTCTCTAACATGCAGCAAAGAAATCTCCCATATCGACTAGCTTCATTTTCAGTACAGCTTGCGACTGTGTAAATTATATCAGAGAAAACCTACAGAAAACAATGTGTGAAAAATAAAAACAAATCAAGGTCAAAATTAGTTCAAAATATTAAAAGATCATGTAATAGCAAATCATAATAAACTAAACAGGTAAGTTTAGTCAAAATGCATCTTCCCCTTTTATATTCACAATTCCAGAGACCTTTAAAGATTCTGGCTTTTGTGAGGAAATAGCACATTCATAAAGCAACAATAACAACAACAACAACAAAAAAAAACCACTTTTATAAAGAAAGCGGATTTACAATGAGGGAAGAAAAAAACTATCATTATTATTACAACGTAACTTATTTAACAAAGACTTAGCCATAGATATTACTGGGGTTAAGGGGACAGTAAGCAGAGGCGAGGCTGATAGAAACTAGAAATAGGCAGCTGAGAGGCTGTAACATACGTCATGTTTTTAGACCACAAAATGCAGCAACTTATTATTATGAAAAAAGCCAGATGCAAAAATATGTGAATGTGACCACATTGAAAAGCATCCCTGCTTTTATATATGTGCAAAAGTGTAAGCTTTTTCATTGCTTCTTGAGGGGGTGAAGGTTAAAAATGGAGAAGAGAGTTCTGCCTATTATGACAAACATATAAACCCAAATGTTGAGTTAATGGATTAACTAGGGGTGCTTATTATATATCAGGCACTACTCAAAGTGCTTTTGTGTATAGTGACTCATTTATTCCTCATAACAATCTTATGAAGCAGGTACTATTATCCCGTTTTACAGATAGAAAACTGAGGCACAGAGAGGTTAAAAAAAACTTGCCAAAGATCATATAGCTAGAAAGTAGCAGAGCTAGGATTCAAGTTCAGGCACTTGGCTCTTGAGTTCATGCTTTTAACCACACACACAATAATACCTCTATAGATTATATATAATGTTTAGCTATCTTTGTGTGAGACTTTTTTTTAAAGGTTGCAATAAAAAGAACTTACTCGATCATAGCAAAGAAGTGTGGAAAAATTTGGAGTTTTCTGTTGATGTACCAATTCAACAAAACGAGCACAGTAAACAGCATCAATTGCTGAAAAAATACATCGAGGAAATATACACAGCTGTAGAAATTTTGTGATGGTCTCATTTTTGGTAGATTCTAAAAATAAGGGAAGAATATATTAAGTGGTAAACTTCTTCCTCAAGTGCCTCAAGGCCACTAAACATGACAACATAAACTTTAGTGTAGAGAATGATATAAAACCACAAACTATTTATAGTTTGTAACCAAAAGGTCATGCCTGGGATAAGACTTTCATTTTCACTCTGTGGACATTTTTCTACCTATAATTTCTCCAGAGATAAGATTTTATACAGAAAAGTTGAATGATAAGCTGCCAATATTGTAGTTTTAAGTTAATTAATTTCACCAGCAAATTAAATCTGTTCCTTCAGTGAACATGTGAAGTCGACTCTGCGTTAATGAATAACCAAAGAATGGGATAGTGAACACTGAGTTGAAATACAAACATAATATACTTCAATACCTCCAAAGTTATAAAAGTTTGCTTTTTTAATGTAGCAGTGGTAGAAATGTAACAATTCCAACAACTTACTTGCTAAAAGCCAATTGTCCTTTTCCAGTTTCAGTCTCTGTAGCACTCGCTGTACATGTTCCATCTGCTTCTTTTCTTCTTCAAGAAGCTTGTCCTGAAGGGCAGTACATCGCTCCTTCTCTTTTTTCTTTTTATTTGGAGGCTACAAAGTATAAGTTGGATACTTTTCTAACTACAGGCACATTACCTCTCCTTCTTTTAATTAAAAAATTTGAGGAGATAAATGCTGATATCTTATACTAATTACTTCAACAGGGATGTTTAGGAGTCCACTTGGATGTGCTTTGACCTCCATTCAACAAATCCAAGACAAAGTCAGTCTTCGTACACTATCAAAACAGGATACCTTCTCAACACTGGTACTTTTACTCTGAGGCATGGAATCATCTTTGATCCTTCCTTCTCTGTTCCAATATTCTAACTGCTTACAAGTCTTTTGCATTCCTACTACCTCCACCATAGTCTATGCTCTCAGTACTTCATAATGAATTACCCAAAAAGCCACCTAGTTGGTCTCCCGCCTAATGCCAGTCCCTTGCCCTATCAAACGTATCCTTCATATCACCGTCACAAGCAATCTGCCTAAAGTACCATTTTTACCATTATCACTTCCCCACTGAGGAATCTAAAATAGCTCTCAATTTTATCAAGCCTTCCTTTTTTTTTTAAGTGCATTTTTAAAAACTAATTATTTATTTGGCTGCGCCGGGTCTTAGTTGAGGCACATGGGATCTTCGTTGCAGCACACGGGATCTTTAGTTGCGGCATGTGGACTTTTAGTTGCGGCATGCGTGCAGGATCTAGTTCCCCAACCAGGGATCAAACCCCGGCCTCCTATATTTGGAGCGCAGAGTCTTAACCACTGGACCCCCAGGGAAGTCCCTCAAGCCTTCCTTTCTAACTTTCATCGCTCTACATCACCTGGCCCCAACCTAACCTTTCAAATTTATCACTAAGCCCAATCGCCACAGTAAAAGTGGTCTCTTTAAACCTCAGACTACTTCATACCTTTGCTGAAGCTTTACAGTCACCAATTTGCCTCCATATTTCCAAACTTAACCTATCTTCAAGGCCTATCCAGTTCAAGACTCACCTCTTCAATAAAGCTTTCTCCTAAAGGATTCTCCTTTGGGGAATTCCTATTGCTCTTGCAATTGGAGTTAAGTAGATTATTTTAAGTTGCTAACACAGCCCTCAAATACCTTTTGATTGGTCATAACCTCCACGTACTCACCAAGCCCCTGCCCCACCCATGGAGAGGATAACCTCTAAACCCACTTAGAAAAACATTATGTGTAACAACAAGATAGGAACCTGAGCTAATACAATTCCAAAGTATGGATAATGTTGAATTAATACCATGAAGTTATTGTACTTGAGCTACTAGACCAAAAACCTACCATTTCCTGATTGTCATCAATTGCTTTCATCTGGACTTTAAGTTTATTGACTTCCCGTTCATAGCTGGTATGTGGAACTGCAAGGTCATACATTGTCAATGACCAGAATGTGGCATAGAATTGAGGGCTGATGTCGTCCCAGACTTTGGAAACATGTAAGGAAACCACTGCTTCATGGACAGGAGCCATCACCATTTCACATGATGTAATGTACTTGTGAACTTTATGTTGCTGTTTATTTCCCTTCTCTGATTTTTTAAGTTCATCATACTTTGACTGGAGATAAAAAGTAAAAACACACACATACAATATAATTTATAGCACTGATTTTCATAGTATAAAAACCTAGGTTCCCTTTTCAAGAATCAGAAGATGACCAATCAAAACTGTTGCAGGAATTCTAATTTCTTACCAACAACATTTCTTTTAAGATAAATCATCCCTGGAAGCTGTTTCAATATTTAGCCCTGTGTGCTTACTATGAGCTTTTCCAAAGATTCTTATTGCATCTGACCTGTTGAGTAAGTGAATAGGGTATGTGGGCCCCCTGTCCATTTCCCCCACCCTACTCTCTCTTGCTGTTGCATGAAGGATTGAACATGCAGGGTTTCCACTCCTGCTTTTGAGATATTCAAGGGAACCAAGTAGAGGGTCTTAACACTAGTAAAGAGGCAGAATGGAACTAGTAACAGCCAACCAAAACAGAATGTTTTATCACTACATGTAGCCCCTATCATCTGTTACGATTTGTCAATTAAGAAGCTGGATCAACACAAAGAAAGGTTATGAGAACGTTACCATAAGACCGCTAAGTAGGGGGACCAACTGTCCAGGTTTTCCAGTGATTGAGGGGTTTCCCAGGATGCAAGACTGTAGTGCTAAAACCGGGAAAGTCTCAGGCAAACCAGGACCAACTGGTAACCCTATTGCTAAGCTAAATTATGATTTTCTCTGAATGGCTATGGTATACTGGAGTTTAAAGCATGTGGGAACTGACTTAAACGACAGCTTTTTTTGGCCTGATTGGTTTATCCTAATTTGGGGGAAGAGTCAGAGGAAGGCCATACCCTTAATTGTATGAGAAAAAGAATCTGTTAGTACAATGGGAGGGACTACATATTAGTTCATAGAATGTGTGTCAAACATAAAAAAGAAAACAATACAAAGTGGAGTTGTTGCTATTATCTCATGTCCTTCAGTCTCTTTGAGACGAAAGAGCTCTCACCCAGAAAACTGTCTGGGTTAGGCATCATCCCTGAAGATGAACCTAAGAGGAGATCTAAAACTAGCTTCTTCTTTATGCTAGAAAGCACTTAAATCATTTACAGTTTGTGCTAAACATGGAGCCCAGAACTAGAAGGTCTGAAGTCAAAGGTCCCACTTCCAGTTCTGCATCGTGATAGGCAAAAAGAGTCTTGGCTCCTACAGTCCAGCTGCCGTCCCTCCTGAGCGCTCCATACCCCAGGCTCACTGGATTGAAGGCATGCCAAGTACTCTTTGTTCCACAGGGTATCTCAAACAGGCTCTGAGAATCATACAATTACTTTAGAAGTGGGAAAAATTATCTCCTGTCTTCCCCATTTTAGAGAGCATGCTGGTAACTACTGAGGCCACATAGGTGGCAAAGCTATAAATATAAAGAACATTACTTAGGAGAGAGGTCCAATTACACCAGAGACCTGAGAGAATAGCAGCTGGGATAAGAAAGGCTTTTAAATTTTTGAGGGTGGGTCCTATTGAAGGCAACTAATATGAATCTATGTGAACAGAAAGACAGCTGTTGAGGTTCTAACAAAACACAGAATAAAACAGTGATGAAACTACCTAAATAAGATAGCTTATCTACCTGATTTGGTCATATTCAGAATATGAACTAGGGGAAAAGCCTTTCTTTTAGACCAGTGCTGCAAGGTGGCTCTCAGCAATTAAAACTGAAAATTAGGTTACAGGTATGACAGTGTTATAGAATAGCCCCAGTCTCCCTAATCCTTTGGTTCTGAATCTGTGACTTCTATTTCCAGGCACCCCCCTCATTCCTATCTAGTTGAAAAAAAAGCTTGATCAGAAAAGACAGCTATACTGCATATTTGCCTAGGACAAATATTTCCTTGCCTAAAGTCAGTTTAACCCTTCTTCAAGCTCACATCTTCAGTCAAGTAGATAAGTATAACAGCTCTACAAAGTCACCTGGGGAACTAGACCTACGGAATAGAACTGATACCCACTGTTACTGTACTTTTTTTTGTTGTTTTTGGCCGTGCCATGCAGCATGCGGTATCTTAGTTCCTCAACCAGGGATCGAACCCATGCCCCCTGCAGTGGAAGTGCAGAGTCCTAACCACTGGACCGCCAGGGAATTCCCCGCTGTACTTCTAATTACTGTTCAAAAAGCTCTTGGCCTAACAATGTTATTCCCATGAGAGCCTGCCAATAGTCAATTTATGGAAGGGACCTAGCAGCCCTCTAATACTCATACTCTCTCATCAAAGGTTCTTCAAGAGGGGCTTTCACCCAAGAGGCAAAAGTAAGGATCCCTAGGAAAGCCTGGATGCCCAATCCAGTGTAACCAAGGTTGCCGAGGAATTCCCTTTCTAGAGGGTGGCATGTGGCCTACCCCTGATTTGGTTGTATAGCCACCTCTGTATAGTTCTCTGTTTTTCTCCTCAAACTTGAAAGGAAAATGACATTTCTTTGTTTAGATATTTTTATCTCTTAAATGACAAAGACACAATATTTTACACAGGCTACGGAAAAAGTAGCTGTTGGTATGAATGACCTGCTCCATTTTCTGACCTGGAAAAGTTCAGCCAACCTCAGGCAACCAGGTGTTCCTGTTTGCTAGGGTTCAATAGCGCTGATTAGTGTGTCACTTCTCAGTATAGCACAGGGCAGGTCAGAATTTCTGAGATGAAGCAATTCTCCCACCTCAGTCCTTCAAGAAATCAGGTCCCCTGTTGTATAGCTGAGACTGATCTACTGTGGGGTGGGGCGACAACACAAAGCATAACTACACAAAGAGAGCATAACAATTTTCTGGATTGAGAGAGTCTAAAGGAGAAGAAGCAGCCCAATCCTACTCCCTTATTCCCTTTTTCCCTCTAGAGAGTACAGCACAGTATTACAAGTGATAACTGAATCAATTAACATTTAGTTAGTTGTTAGAGGGTAAGTGTGAGACTGTAGCAGTTGATATGTAAACACTAACAGCTGATGGTTGATTAAATGATCAATTAGATCCCAAATTTCTCAGCACCTTTTCCCCCACTCTACTACACAGCCCTGTATCCCCACTGGGAACAAGAAGGGAGCCTACTTAAAGATAAGGGAACAAGATCTTCCTCAAAATCTGTAGTGAAAGCCTTGCATAGCATAGACTTAAAAAACAACAACAGATAAACAGAAGGGCCAGAATCTAAGCCTACAGAAAAATGAAGAATATGCTTGGGCTCCAGTCAGAGTGGGGAAGTACCACAGTTTCCAAACAGAGTACTGACCATGGCCCTGAGGGAAAAGGAAAAGTAAATTCCTATTAGAGGTAACTGGTTTAAAGGGAAGAGTCCAGGTGGCAGATAGAGAAAAGGAAGGAGGGCTGTCTTCTCTTCCCCCACAACCTTACTTGAATTTCAATACAGTCACTAACAGGATACCCTGCTTGGGAGGGCTCGCTCTAGTTTGCTTTTTGTTGTTGTTTGTTGTCAGTTGTTTCATTTAGGTGGAGAGAAATAAAACAAGAGCCATGAATATACCTTTCCTAGAAGTTACACAACAGAGAGTGCAAGAGTATTTAGAATGTTTGGGGGTGGTTAAGTCTGTCAGTCTTTATTTCTTTCAAGGCAGTACGTAATAGCAAGTCAACTGTCTGACAGTGATACTGTCACTGAGGAAACAGGATTCTCTGTATTCAAGAGGAGTGTTTCTCAGAATGACGTACCACATTCGCCTGCATCAGAATCATCTAGTGCTTGTTAAAAAAACAAAAACAAAACAAAAATCCCCAGGTACCATTCAAATTACTAAATTAGAATTTATGGACATGGGGTTGAGTTTTTAAGATGCTTCCTTGGTGATTCTCTAATAATTCCCTGATGAGCTGCACTAATGTTGGAGAACTATAGTTCTAGAGGGCCCATAAGACATCAACTTGGACAACTGGTGGTGTAGTAACAATAAAATTATAGAACTAGTAAGACTTACTTTTTAAAGGGGATATTTTCATTGCCCACTGCACAGAGCTGAGTATTAACAAAAGAGCAACTCTCTCTATCTATGTCAAATTAAAATGCATTTACAAATAAAACAGTTAAGTAGTAATGTGGAATCATTCCTGAATGGCAGCAAAGATACTTATACTTACCGAAATATGGTGTGCATACATTGGCCTAGACAGGAAAAATGCTGCATCATGGGGTGTGTGAAATTCATTACAGAGCACATCAATTGAAGGCACTCGCTTTATGTAATCTTCTGTGCTTAGATTAGATGCTAAAAACCCACCAAACTGTACCAGGGTATCATGACACTAAATTTAAAAAATAAGACAAAAAACACAAATGTGCTACCATTTTACTAAACCAATATAACATTTTCCAAAATGACTAAGATATATTTTAACAATATTTTGATTAACAATTAAGAATTCAAATTTTACTACTTGAAAGAACTTTGGAGACAATCTACAAACTTAATCATATATCATACTACAAAAAAGATACCCAAGTCCTGAAAAGTTGACTAATCTAAGACTTTAATAGTCAACCAAGGTCTCAAGTTCCAAGCTATTGTTCACCACCTTTAGTAGCAGAATATATTTATCTAAATCACATAGAACAATTTTATGTATATGCAAGTCAATTTTCTTGGCCCTTAAAAGTCGAAAACTTTATAAAATATGATGTTTTTTATTTCCTTGTAATATAGTTGGTGACAGTTAAACACATCTTGTAGGCTAACCATAGGTTTTGGTGCTTAATATTTTTAAATATATTTTATAAATGAAGATCATATCTACTTTGTTGTGGCTGAAATTCCAGATTTCCAGAGATCAGAAAAGATGAGAGCAAACAACTTGACGTTATCTACTTAACTGAAAACATTATACATATTATTATATCCCCTAGATCCATCTCTTAAATATCATAATTTGCAAAGAGTCCCAATTTCCAGAATGTCTATTATATATATAATTACATATTATATATTGTATATAATATATATCATATGA